>NC_044559.1:113553397-113859397 GCF_007565055.1 Rhinopithecus roxellana
GATGGGCATCAGAGGGGAAATGGAAGAAAGCAGGGAAACAGCCTATTGACAATGAGAGGAAGACAAGACAGAGGGCAGAGAGAGGGAGTGGCCCTATAGTTAAGATTTGCCAGATAAAATACAGGACACCCAGTTACATTTGAATTTCAGACAAACTCCATGGAACATGCTGAGACGAAAGAATGATTCGTTGTTTATTGAAATTCGATGTAACCGGGCATCCTGTATTTTCATTTGCTGAATCTGGCAACCTGACCTAGAGTTCCTTTCTAAAAGGACACTTTTCTCAGCCGCTTGGATTCCAAGGGTCTCACTCTAGGTTAGACCCCCATTTAGATTCCCTCCGGAGAGTTTTCTGGAGTCAGACTACCTGGGTTCAAATCCTGCATCTACCACTGCTGGCTGAGTAACCCTGGACAAATGACTTAATCTCTCTCTATTCTCTGTTTTCCTCTTCTAGAAAGTGGGGTTAGGAATAAGAGCCAACCTCAAAGGGCTGCTCCGATCGAGGATCAGAGGAGAAAATATCTGCATAGATTAAGCACACAGAAAGAGCTCATTAAAGGTACTTTCTATTCTTGGCTGTGCTTCTGGGTCTTCTGGGTCTCGGTAACTTCCCTCTCTGCCTGGATTTGCTCCTGGCCATTTTCTTGGAGAGTGAGACCCATCCGGAGGGGAATGTGGGAGAAGGAAGGAGGAGGAAGTGGGGACTGAGAAGGCCCAGGGACGTGCCTTCCTCTTCTTTCCAGGGTCATGGCCTGGCTTGTCTGTTGGGCGGGTGCGCTTCCTTCCTGGCCTTCCTTGTGGGGCACTTCTCGGGGTGTGCTAGGAAAGGAGGGAGGAAAATGTGTAACTTGATATCTGCTCCTTGACCCTGGCTGACCGGGTTAACTCACTCCAGGATGGAAGCAAAGCCTGCCCGGGAAACCTTCTGTTGCAGGAACATCTTGGCCTGAGGCTGTCATGAGGGAGCCCGATCTGCTTCCTGGACTCTGAGCAGAACAACAGGAGCCCCAGCAGCCTGGCGAGGCTGACAAGCCCTAGGACGGTGACCTCTCAGATCTCCAGATCGGAAACTCTCAGAAACGTGTAAGTGCCAGCACCCGCATTTGGGAATCTGTTATTTCTGCCTCTGTGAGTAAACCTGACCCACCCTGGAAACCTCACTGTCTCTCAGCCCTTGTTCCCATTTTTCTTTCCATGAGCACCACAATCAGATACGAGGTTCCAGTAACGATGGTTCTTGAAAATGAAACAAATCAAACAGAAAGCCAGCCAAGGTATGGAGCGGGGGACCTCTAAGTTCCCCTGGAGGAGACACCGGGGCCAGGTTCCGAGGTGGATTCGGAGCCAGAATCCCTAATGGAATTGAACAATTATCCTGAAGCTGCTCTCTGAAAGTTGCGGTTTTCCTAAAACAGTGTTCTTGGCGTGCCTGGGCTTCCTGGCACTGGTCCATGGCCCTCAGCAGCAAATCGTTCCCAGGAAGCTATTGTTATTTGTGCATCTGATAGCGTTCAGCTGAGTACACTGACAGCAACATTTAGAAACGAAAAGAAAAAAGGAAGCAAAATGAAAAGGACAAAAAGGAGGCTTCCAACATCCTAGTGGGAACAGAAAACCAGCAAAGCCTCTTTTCCAGCCCTTATCCTTGTGAGTTTGGACTCTGCAGAACTGTCATCCCCCCGGCATAGCTGCAGCTTGTATGAAGGTGGGCGTCAGGCGCAGAGATTCAGAAGGACAGTGTGCACCTGCTTTCCTCCAACAGGGACCTCTGCTCTGTTCTTCCCAGGAACGCCTGTAAACTGCCACTGCCTCTAGGGGCTGCACCAAGTCCCTGTGTACTCCCAGGACACAATGGGGTAGAATGGAGTGGCTCTGTTCTGTCAGGGCCTGACATTCCAAATGAATTCATTTCCTTCTGGGAAAAAAGAACCACCTTGTTCAGAGCACAGTGTTCCCATGTCTTGGCTTACCTTGAAACATTTTTGATACACCTGTTGGGACAATGCATTCTGCCAAGAGAAGGGAAGTAGCATACTTTGTTCTATTTTTTACTCTCAATGGGCTACATTTCCATTGTGTTGGTTTCCCTTACAGAAAATAACATACACAGAAGAGAAAGTTATAGGATTCCATGCTGCTTGGCAGGGGCATGGAATATGTGCACATATTTACATGGAATATGAGGGTAAACTAGAAAATTAAGGGTAATCTAAAACAGAAAAAAAGAAGGAAAAAAATAAGTTAAAAGTATGAAAAGGCATCCAGAATGAGCAAGTTACTGAGGTTGTCTCAACTTTGGCTTTGAGTTTCCTGGCAGCAAAGGTAAAAAGGTAAGTACATTGAATCACATACTTCTTATTAGCTTCTAAAAGGAATTAACGGAGTGGAATATACAAAAAGCACTGAATAACATAAGGAACAAGATCTTCAATGGTCATTTTGAAAAAGCCTCAGAAGCGTGTTTATAGATGTTTCTTCTGCTGGCTTTCTCAGCAAGATGATACTAAGATACCATCCTATCCAACTAATCTCTGCCAATACCCCAGGCTATGCCTAGACATGCCTGGAGCTATGCCAGTGGTTCAAGGGGTTTCTACAAACACTTTCTTCTACCTCTGCTTTAAATTGGTTTCTTCTCCTCTGATTTCTCTGGTCTCCACCTGTTTCTTTCTTGATTCTCCAGCTACATTTGACACAACTAACCGGACTCATGAGTCTTTAGCCTGTCTGTGGGCTCACTTTTGGGCTCATTGCCTCCAGCAAACTCCCATGCCTGGCCATGGGTGCTGCCCACCCACCTCCATGTCCTGCCTAAGTCTCAGGTCACATGGCCAGACCCAGTCCAGGTCGGGAATAGGTCGCAGCGCATTCAAAACAAAATGATACTAAACATCAGCCCTCAATAGAAAGGAATTAAATCTTTACTTTGTAAAATAATTTCAGCAGGGAGTTGAGAAAATACAGCCCAAGTATATTGATATTTGATTATTTAACTTAGTAAGGATCTAGTGTAGGCCAGGCGTGGTGGTTCGCGCCTGTAATCCCAGCACTTTGGGAGGCCAAGGCGCGCGGATCACCCGAGGTCAGGAGTTCAAGACCAGCTTGACCAATGTGGTGAAACTCTACTAAAAATATAAAAATTAGCCAGGCATGGTGGTGCATGCCTGTAATCCCATCTACTCAGGAGGCTGATGCAGGAGAATTGCTTGAGCCCGGGAGGCAGAGGTTGCAGTGTGCCAAGATTGTGCCATTGCACTCCAACCTGGGCAACAGAGTGAGACTCTATCTCAAAAAAGAAAAAAAAAAATCTAGTATAAAGGGATTAAAGTAATGACTAGCCAACATATCCACTGATCTGCTTCTGTTGGGTGTCCAACGTCCCTACGGGACTTTTGGCTAAGTGCTAGAAGGTAGTGAATTCATACTTGCCTTATCCAGCAAGAGACAGAAGTGAGGACATCCTGAGTTTAAAACTGAAGAGCTGCATGTCTGCTGTGGACGTGACAAGTGTGAGCTGCTGTTTAGGAAGGACACTGGAGAAGCCTGACTTGCCTCCTCCTCCAGCAGGGATATCATACTATTTGACATCTTGGTGAGATCCAGAGTTCCTCAGGGTTTAGAAAGAGTTTCAATCAGAAAAGGAGCTGTGAATCCGTTCAAGTTCTTGCTCAAGGACTTGGCTGGGACCCCAGAATTCCACTCCATCTAGCATGAAAGAGATGATTTAGAACTGAAAGGTTTTAGTTCAGCTGTTACCAGTCAGCCACCTTGATCATAAAAGAACCTCTGTTTGGCTCTTGTGCAATCTCTAGTTTTCAGCAGGACCACACACTGCTGGTCTGCAAATTTGAGTTAGCAAAATGTACCTCTAGGTGGTAGGGTGATTGTTCTCTTGGCTGAAATTGCTTGATTTGTTCTGCTTTAACACCATCAATGGAGAATATCTTCCCAAAACAAAAGACTGCTGCTGATGCTATTAGTAAGTTGTTCTATCAGGCAGTAATTAGGCCAGAGGTTCAGTTGCTTCTGAAGTTCTAGTCCTCTTGCTTAGTGATAAAACCATGCTCTCAGTAAAGAGGATGTCATCTTCCTGTTTCCTCTAGCTGGAGGACGGGTATTCAATGTATTCAAATGTATTTTAAAAATTTGCATTTGACCTGTCAGACGAGGTTTTTTTTAAAAAAGTAATATTCCGATTTAGCACTAGGATTATGCTGCAGCTGGAGGGCCTGAGGATCTATTTTAAGTTAGTTTTTTTTGTAGCAAGATGTTTCCTTTTTATGAAAATCAAGCCTGGGGCAGGGGAGAATATGTAGATATTTAGGGTGGGACAGTCCTTTTTTTTTTAGATGGAGTCTTGCTTCATGGCCCAGGCTGGAGTGCAGTGATGCGATCTTGGCTCAATGCAACCTCCACCTCCTGGGTTCAGCAATTCTCCTGTCTCAGCCTCCCGAGTAGCTGGAATTACAGGAGTGTGCCACCATGCCCAGCTATTTTTTTTTTTTTTTTTTTTTTTTTTTTTTTTTTTTGAGACAGAGTCTTACTCTGTCACCAGGCTGGAGTGCAGTGACGTGATCTTGGCTCACTGCAATCTCTGCCTCCCCGGTTCCAGAGATTCCCCTGCCTCAGCCTCCTGAGTAGCTGGGACTACAGGTGTGCTCCACCACACCCAGCTAATTTTTTGTATTTTAGTATAGATGGGGTTTCACCATGTTGGCCAGGATGGTCTCAATCTCCTGACCGTGATCTGCCCACCTCGGCCTCCCAAAGTACTGAGATTACAGGTGTGAGCCACCACACCTGGTTAATGCCCAGTTAATTTTTGTACTTTTGTAGAGACACGGTTTCACCATGTTGGTCAGGCTGGTCTCGAACTCCTGACCTCAGGTCATCTGCCTGCCTCAGGACAGTGCTCTTTTTCTTATAGAAATTGAAAACTGGTATCTTATGCAATGTTATTTTTTAAAGTTGAATTATAAAAATGGAGATATTTCATATCTCTCACTCTCTCACATACACACATACAAACATATGTATTTTTTCCTTAAATATAAGAACAATGCATACATTTTCTTTTGAAAAGTTAGAAGATTCCAGCAACACCAGCCCCGTTTTTCCCATGGCACAACTGAGTAGTAGTTGGCCTCACTTGCTGGGGCAGGATTTTCCAGTTTGCAATGTGCCTCTTTCCGTATTTTTCCTGCTACATTTCCTTTCCCTGCCTGGCTCTTATACACATTTGAGTTTATAATGCCTCTATGAGGTTGTATTTTCTAAGACGACTAGAGTGAACAGAAGCACAGCCCCAGGAGGTAAGATAAAGGATGAAGTCTTACGGGTACCATCTGAGATAGAAATCATAGCCAATTTCTGACTGCTGGATCTCGTAAGGACAGAAGTTTTCTTGTCCTGCACAGGCACGACTCTAAGATACATGAGACATGTTTCTCTTATGCCACCTTAAGGCCCCTGGCAGAAGAAAAAAGGAAGTCACAGAGTCCCGAAGATATTTTTGTTTGCTATTAGGTATGTTGGTTTAATACCATCAAGGAAAACACAAACACCCAACCAGAGATTCTACTAGAAATGAAGGGCAAATAAGATGACCTGGGCTGGGTGTGGTGGCTCACACCTGTAACCCCGAGCACTTTGGGAGGCCTAGGCAGGTGGATTGCTTGAGGCCAAGAGTTTTGAGACCAGCCTGGCCAACATAATGAAACCCTGTCTCTACTAAAAATACAAAACTTAACTGGGTGTGGTGGTGCACACCTGTAATCTCAGCTGCTTGGGAGGCTGAGGCACAAGAATCACTAGGACCCAGGAGGTGGAAGTTGTAGCGAGCTGAGATTGTGCCACTGCACTCCATCCTGGGCAACAGAGCAAGATTCTGTCTCAAGCAAACACAAGATGATCTGTAGATGGACGCTATGGCTGAACCAAAAGCCATAGGATCTAGGTATTGCCCCCTGAGAGTAATGTGGAATGGCATGGCACATGGCCTTGGGAGCTTGGGTTCTGCTCTTGGGCATTGGTCTTCAGGAAGCCAAGTTGACCAGCAGGCTGACATGAGCACACCATTCTACATCGTTGATTTCAAATCGACAAGTCCCCGTATGAATTTCCAGACTGCTTTTTTCTTAATGAGCTCGTCTCCTTAAATGCTCTGCTACTTGACAACCCAAAGCTGGGGCTCAGCAGGGGAGGAAGCTCCGTCTCCTCGTCCTCACTTTAAGGATGGCATCTTAGCCTCTCCAGGCTGCTATAACAAATCCCATAAACTGGGAAGCTTACAAACAACAGAAGTTTATTGCTCATAGTTCTGGAAGCTGAAAAGTCTAATATCAAGGCAGATTCGGTGCCTAGGGAGCGCTCACTTTCTGGCCTACAGGCCAAAGTTTCTTCCTGTGTCCTCACATGATGGAAGGGACTACTGAGCTCTTTAGGGCCTCTTTCATAAGGGCACTAACTGTCTCCCAAAGGCCCCATCTCTTAATGCCATTACTTTAGGGGATAGGATTTCAATATATTAATTTCAGAGGAACAAAAACATTCAGACCATAGCATATGGGATTAACATCTTAATGACAGTCATTCCAGAAGGTGATACCCGCATTGCGGCCTACCTGAGTGGACCCAGCACCTATGCACCAGGCCAGTGACAAAGCAAGGCTGTCACTGCCCCTGCAGAGGAAGAGCTTTTGCAGAGCTCTGGTGACTCTGCTCATCTACACCCAGGCACACAAATTTCACTTTGGTAACAAAATAGGCAAATTCACAAGCATCGGCACAGACTCCTGGGAGGGCCCCTGTACACTTGTCTGCTTTTAAAACTTCTCTTTCACTGATGTGAATTTCATGTGTCAGGGGTACCTTCTTACTTAAAGGAAAACTAAGAGGCTGGGGAAGGGGAACTAGGCATAATGTGACTGGGTGAACCCCACATAGAAAGCCTTTCCTGGACAGGATCTACACGGAAGACTTGGTTCCTAGTGTCAGTGGCTGTTACTTACTTTCCTTCAGCCTAATTGGCAGAGAATAGCAGGATTTTCTTCTATAAGAACTCCACGAGATCTTACATGTGAGTTCCTCCAATTTGATCCAAATCCATTTGCTTTTACAGAATAGATGTCGATCCCCAAATTCAGAGTTCAAATTAGGACTTGCTCATTTCGGGCAGTTGATGGCTGGCTCCAGCCTAAATTATACTTTCTAAATCTATTCTGGGACTCAGCTGGATTATGAAGCCCTGACCCATGATTACATCAAGCCATTGAAAAAAATTCAGAGGCAAAACAAACAAAACAAAACAAACCAAAACAGGTTTTCCTTCTGCTAGGTCTTAGGACACCTAAGACTTAAGGGTAGAGTGCTGGCTTTTGACGTGGGTGACCAATAGATGATACTGAAATTGGTCTTTCATCTTCTCTCTTGCCTTTATTTTGCAGGGGTTGTGGGAGCTGGAAAAGACCTAAGAGACAATTTGCAGCTCCATTTTTCTGACATAGTGGCTGAAGGGAGGGACATTTAAAATAGGAACATGCTGTTTCTTCAGTGCTATAGGGAGGAAACTCAATCTTGGCCTTAGTGGTAATAATCTTCACCCCATGAGTCTCCACCACAGTCTCTAACTGCTCTCTCTGTTCAGGACCGACCTTAGGGTGAGTAAAAATTGTTCTAAGAGTTTCTCTTTTTTCCCATCTGCATTATTCCTCACTTCCTCTGCTGTGTTCTTTTTTCTACCCCACTGTGCCTGTTTTTCTGGAACACTATATATTAAGGCACTGCTTCTCAAATTGTCTTCTCTGTTATATACCCCTGAGAATTAGGTTCAGGATGTCTGAGGTGGAGACCAGACATCTGATCTGTGTACTGTACTTAGAAACACATGGCAATTCTTTTTGTTTTGTTTTGTGTTTTGAGATAAGATCTTATTCTGTCACCCAGGCTGGACTGCAGTGGTGTAATCTTGGCTCACTGCAGCCTCGACCTCTTGGGTTCAAACAAGTCTTCCATCTCAGCCTCCTGAGTAGCTGGGACTACATGTGAGTGCCACCATGCCTGGCTAATTTTTCTGTAGAAACGGTGTTTTGCCATGTTGCCCAGTCTGTTCTCAAAACTCCTGACCTCAAGTGATCCGCCCACCTCTGCCTCCCAAAGTGCTGGAATTACAGGCATGAGCCACCATGCCTGGCCAACACAAAGCAATTTTGATGCATGCAGTTTGTGCAATCTTTTATGACAATGCTGCAATAAGGCGATTTCTTAGTCCTTATCTCACTTGACTATCAGCAGCATTTGAAAATCCATCATGCCCTTCTGGGATCCTCTTTCTACCTCACTGGCTGCTCCCTGTTCGTCTCCAGTGCTGGTTCCACCACAGGGAGCCCATCTCTAAGCTTTGGAGCGGCTTCGGGTCCAGTGTGCTGACATTTTTTCTTTCCATCCACGCACATTCCCCAGATGTTATCATACAGTCCTCTAGCTTTAAATGCCAATTTCCAGTGGTATACTGGAGACCGTGTAACTGTTATCAACTCTCTAGGGGCCGAAAAGCCCTGCTTTGTAATGCTTGCCAATTTACATGGTGTAAATTTCCTGCCATGGACCATTTCAAGAGGATCATGTGTCATCACTGAATGTAGAGTTGAGAAGAAATCACATAATTGGCTCGGGAGAGCCTGTCAAGCCAGCTCCAGGGAACCCCTGATAATGTCCACGCCTTATCTCCAGTACAGACCTCTTGTCCAGACACAGAACATATGTTTTTAACATCCTACTGTATATCTCCATTTGAATTTTTACTCATTATCTCAAGTTTAGCACATCAGGAATAGAACCCAGTCTCTCCCGCCCAGGCTGTCATCGCTGACCAGCTCTTCCTTCAGTGGTTCCCGTCTTGGTAAGTCAGCTCCAGTCCACAGCTGCTCGGGGGGCCATTCTTGACTCTTGTCTTCCTCTCTCCCTTCACACCCAATCCGTCAGGAAATCCCTCCAGCTCTCCCTTCCAGATAAATTCAGAGTCCATTCACTTCTCACCACCTCCAGGGTATCCGCTGGCCTAAACCATCATCATCTCTCACTAAGATGATTGTAGTAGTGACCTCATGCATCACCCTGATTCCAGCCTTCTTCTCTATCAACCTAGTAGCTAACGTCATCCTTCAGCCCCTGACCCACTGATCTTTTTCAGTCTTATCCGGAGTAAAACCCAGAGGTTATTCTCATGGCCTGCACAGCCTGTGCCAGCTGGGCTCCTGACTCGTCCCTGAGTCTTTATCATCACTTCTGACCACCCCCATCTCACCCCTTCACTCTGCTCCAGCTACCCACTTGCCACCCCTCAAGTACCTCAAGTCCACTGCTGCCTCTGGCCTGTTGTACTTGCTGTGCCCTCTGCGTGGGATGTTCTTTCCCCACATGGCTGCGTGGCTTACTCCCAGCTCCCTCCCTGTCCTTCCTTGAGAGCCACATTATATAACCATGCTGCACGCTCCGTCTCCCCCTGCTCCTTACTCTACTTTATTTCTCTTTAGAGAACTTATCACCACTTGACGTATTACCAATTCACGAGAGTGCAGACTTAGCTGTGTCTCTTGGACCTAGAACACTGTCTGGTATGTAGTCGATGTTAAATAAAAAACTGTGAAATTAATAAATAAAACATTATGTCCTAGGTATTCCATTCCCAGGGATATCTGTATTCTGGGACTGATTCTGTGTGGTTGGGCTAGGACCGCATTTTCTAGCAATGATCAATATACTTCTAACCCTTAATGGTTTTCCTCATTAATGTTCCAATAGAGTGACTGGAGAAATTGTATCTAAATGATCCCTCCAATCCCTCCAATCACTCTATGGGAACATTAATGAGGAAAGCCAGCCAGGCTTGGAAGCCTTTGGCATTTTTGAGAAAAGTCAGCAAGCAATGTAGGAAAATGATCAGAAGCATATTTCTGTCCTATCTCAAAATATCCCCACAAGGGTTCTGATTGGGAAGAAAAGGGATTGCCCATGAACCCAAAGGTGTTAATTGTGTAGTAGGATTTTAGGAAGTTTTTCATGATCCAGTTCACCAAGAAGAACTAGCATCTTGAAATAAGTCACTGTTAGGACTGATGATGACACGGATGTTCGTCTGCATACAAGCACAGGCACACTGCAACCCTGGCCCTTGAAGGACAATTCTGTTTTATTAAAGGCTTGAATTTATAACCACAAAGGGATTCTTTTTGTTCAGGTAGTCAGCATTCACTCAATGAACATTTGTTTATGCTATCTTTATCCCAGGTATTGTTTTAGGCTCTGAGACCTAGTAGAAAAACTGACCAGGTCCTTTGAAGTATTTGTTATTGAGTGACCAGTAAGAGAAGACAAAAAAGAAGTTAAAATCCATAGATGTGGTTCATCCACTCCCAGATTAGAATAAAGATCCATGGCAGTTTCTTCTATATTGTTTTATGGATGTAGGATAGATAATATTATCCTCTGAGGCTCATTGATGAGTAAATACAAATAAAAGTGGATTGTTTTGAACTATGTGTTCAAAGAAAGTCTTATATCACACAGGTGGATAATATTCCTTATGTTAGAGCAGTTTCTAAGAGATCTGTTTCAAAGCATGTAAAGAAAGCGATCTCCCCCTGGGCGGGCGCGGTAGCTCACACCTGTAATTCCAGCAGTTTGGGAGGCTGAAGCGGGTGGATCACTTGAGGTCAGGAGTTCGAGACCAGCCTGGCCAACATGGTGAAACCCTGTCTCTACTAAAAATACAAAAATTAGCCAGGCATGGTGATGAGTGCCTTTCATCTCAGCCACTCAAGAGCCTGAGGCAGGAGAACCACCTGAACCCAGGAAGGGGAGGTTGCAGTAAGCTAAAATCATGCCACTGCACTCTAGCCTGGGTGACAGAGCAAGACTCCACCTCAAAATAAAAATAAAAATAAAAGAGAGAGGGAGAAGAAAGCTATCTCCCACTTCTCCTAAGAACACGATTGACTTTGTGTACATATTTGCAATATGGCAGATTGAAAGACACACAAAAGGGATTTCGTCCGTGCACCAGTCAAGAAAAGAAGCATACAGGAGAAGCTAGATTGGGTGTTTTTGATCTTCAATAGCCTGGAAGGAAGTCGTGCACAATTCTAGACTCTATGACTTCGGAAGGCCTCAGGTAACTATCCAGAGACTCTCCTCAATGTGCTGGACACTGCATAGGATGTCCCAGGAATATGGACCCCACTTTCAAGGAGCCTAAATAGTTTTCTCCCCCTATTGAGAATGACATGACCCAAAAACCCAACACAATCAACCCATTTATTTCTCTTTTATGTGAAGCCACCAGAAAACACAAAAACTAGCTGATTTCCTTCTGCTAGCATCTTGCCCAAATCATTGATCTAGGTAATATTATTTCCTTGGGTCAGTTGTTCTCAGTATTGGCTACATGTTGGAATTACTTGCGGATTTAAATACTGATGCCTGGATTTTATCCCCAGAGACTGTGATGTACATGGTCTGGGGTACAGATGGGTTTTTAAAAGCTCCTTGAGTGTTTCCAAGGCAACAATAAAGTTGAAAAGCACTGCTTTAACATGACCCATGGCATGATGGCGAGGCATAAGGAGGGGACAAGCTATTCAAAGAGGAGAACCATAGCTCAGTTTCAGGCCCAGCCTGAGAGCTGTCATTTTGCATAGGATGCTGAAATGCCTAGGAGTCCTGACCATTTGCATAGCAATTTGCAATCCTGCTTTCCACACCAGCTTGAGGAATGAAAACTCTGGAGTGATACCCATAGAGTCAGCCTTTCCTTCTCCTCACTGAGCCAATAAGCAATGTCATTCTGCCCAAGATGAGAAGTCAATGGCTTAACATGACATAAGCTGCTATACGAAATAAAATAAATATTGGTTCACCAAGTTTAGGTCACTTAAAATTGCACGGGACTAACCAATGCAGGGAAAATGGCCTTCAATGCATTCTGTGAACCAGAGAATTGGAGTCCCCAATAGTCAGTGTTCTTTTTCTCCAGAGAGGCGTATATTTATAGAAGGAACAAAACCCCATGCAGGATGAGGGGGCTGGCTAATAATATGTGTGAATACACTGATCTGTCTGAACAGTTCTTGGCTGCCTGTGCTCAATGGTAATAAATATCCACTGAAAGCCGTCTGCTGTATGTGTTTTTGGTAACGTCTCACACTTCCCTGCATGAATACATCCAGAATGTAAGCACCACACACTCAACTATAGAGACTCTGTTGTATTCCGAATTCTTAAGTTATGCAGCTTAGCAGCTGTGATAATGTAATGGTTTGCAAAATAATAGACTGGCAAGACGTCAACCTGGAATAACACATCATATAATGAATGACGTGGGTACAAAAAGGTTTAATTTATGCTGTGTTAAAAATATCGCTCCAGAAATATCCCACCATTTCAGTCTTTTCTAGACACACAAAAACCCTTTCACCTAAAATATTGGAATAATTGTGGTAAAAGAGAATGCTTTCTTGTCTCATTTTCCTCCCAATAAAACCATCGAATTTGTACTACTTTGTGAAGAGACCTATGATTTGAGTCTGATTGGCTGTTCGCGCATTAACTTTGTTCCATTTAAAGATGTATGGCATGGTCTTAGAGTTCCGAATAAATAAGAAAAGAGCATTTCGCTTTCCCCGCTTGTACTGACACGTAAGAGCAAACACATTTTCCACCAAAGATAATGGGACTTGTGGTAGTTTGGCATGGGGTTGGAGGCTGTTCCAGAGTAGGTCTTAATTCTGATCCTCTTCCCAAATTTGCTCACTGAGAGTTTATATGAACTTTTAGATTTCATTCATTCTGTTATCTAGTGGATATTTATTGCACTCCTGTTATGAACCAGGAACCTAGGGGTGTTCCCTGTCCTCAAGATGCCTGCCATCGTATGGAGGATTATGACTGATGCAAACCAGGGGTTTCAATGCAGTGTGATTTGTGCTATGGTAAGGGAATTCTAGAGTGCTACGAAAGCCTGCAGGGAGAGCACTTACTCAGACTTGGGGAGGGGATGGGGTGCCTGGAAGAGCTTCCTGCAGAATTGCCTTTAGGCTGAAAGAAGTAAAGGGGGTGGAGGGAGGAGGCAGAAAGTGCCAGGAATATGAAAACACATACAAAGGCCCTGGTGCAAGAGAAATCTTAGTAGTTTAGAGGAACTGCAAACACGTCCTGGTTGGAATATAACACTCCCAGGGTAAGGTATGGGAAGAGGTGAAGCTGGAGGGCTGTGATTAGGAAAGGCCTTGTGATTTGTCCTTATCCTGAGGCAGGGAGCCACTTAAGGGTTTCAGTAGACAAGTGACACAATCACCCCTCGGTTTTAGAAAGAGCACAGTGGCTGCAGCACAGAGCATGAATTGAGGGGAGGAAGACCTGCCATGGTGAGAAGGCAATATGCAGGCGAGTGATGGTGGCAGGCTGCACTACCGAACAAAGGAGCAGGACGGGGGAGACACGTCTCAGAGCTGGAATGGACAGTGCCTTGTGGCTGTGAGAAGGAGACGATGAAAAGAGAGGAGGTGGGAAGACGCCAGGATCTAGTTTGGGTTTTAGGAAGCTGGGGGTGTTGAAGGAGAAGCAGGATTATTAGGAGAGATGATGAAGTTCATCATGGACATGCTGGATTTGAGGTGTTGAGATGTTCAAGAGAACAGTGATGTCCAGTCCACCGGGGCGGGGGTGGGGGGGGGGCGGTCTGTGGGTATGGATATTAGAGAGGATAAGTCATCGGGGCAGATGAGCAATCCAATAAATGCAGGAAATTATGCTCCCACTTCAACAGATGATCTTACAGCTGGAAAATCAGTGGGTGAAAACAGAGATACAGCAATTCGGTAAGTACTTGCATGACTGGGTCCGAGCCCTCATAGGTGGGCATCTCAGGGTGTGAAGACATACACATTTCTCAGCTTCCTGGAGCCCAAACCAGAGCTGAGAATATAGACAGCAGCCTAGCAGATTTCACCTCCACTTAAAACCACAAACTAAAACAACGTGGGATGGGCTACATAAAAGGTTCACACACTCATTCTTAGGCTTTGCATCTATAAAGGTAATCTCCAACATAAAACCATTTCCTCGTATTGCAAAGTTATACTAGTTTAATAAAAGCTTTCCCCCCGCCCCAAGGCAAACTCCCAGAAAAAAAATTTCCACATTTTCTCTTTCCTTAACTCACTTATATGTTTTGTTCTTACATTTATTAGAATTTTCCATGAAGTTCATTTTTACTTTACTTCTGGAATAAAAAACATCTGGCTTTAGAGGGAAGAAACCATACAGAAGGATCTGGGCTTGAGTAAGTTGAGTTACTTGGGATTCACGTGTAGTCAGTTTGAAAGACTTTGTTTTCCACGTGTCTTACATAAAATTGGGAGTTCCAGAAAAGTTATCGCCATGACACAACATACTGCTTTTCTTGGCTTTAGCAAGTGAATAGCCCTAAAGGACGGCTCCAGGAGACAGGGAGGTGTGTCTAAATATAAAAAATTGCCATCTGTTATTAAAAATACAAGACCGGGTGCGATGGCTCACGCCTGTAATCCCAGCAATTTGGGAGGCCGAGGCAGGTGGATCACTTGAGGTCAGGAGTTTGAGACCAGCCTGGTCAACACTGTGAAACCCTGTCTCTACTAAAAATACAAAATCATCCAGGTATGGTGGCACACGCCTGTAATACCAGTTGTTCTGGAGGCTGAGGCAGGAGAATCGCTTGAACCCAGGAGGTGGAAGTTGCAGTGAGCCAAGATCATGCCACTGCACTCCAGCCTGGGCAACACAGCGAGACTCTGTCTCAAGGAAAAAAAAAAAAAAGATACAAGCCAAGAGTTCTTTTACACAAAGATAGGCAATCTCAAAAACGATGCCTATCATTATGGACTGCATTTTATGTGATTGCCAGGTATTGTGTCAGGTCCTTGCATACATTTTTGGTGATCCTTTACAAGCACTGAAATGGGGTGGGTATTGTGGATGGATAAGCCAAAGCTGAGGAAGTTCGAGTCACTCTGTCAACGCCATATGACTCATAAATAGTCAGTAGTCAAATGCAAATAGTAAATAGTCAAACAGTAAATAGTAAAACTCGTAAATAGCAAATAGACAAGCCTCACCCTTGTCACCCCACCATGCTGCTTTCTGTAGCACCTAAATTTTTTGTCTCTGTTACTTATTTTGTAGCTTAATTCTAGCCTGTATTACATTGACTTCTAATTGTTTTATTCATATAAACTTTACAGGCCTAATCTCTCCTCCCGAACCAAACATGGCATTTTATATTTCTTTCTTTTTTTTTTTTTTTTGAGACGGAGTCTTGCTTTGTCACTAGGCTGAAGTGCAGTGGCTCCATCTCGGCTCACGGCAACCTCTACCTCCCGGGTTCAAGCAATTCCCCTGCCACAGCCTCCTGAGTAGCTGGGATTACAGGCACACACCACCACGCCTGGCTAATTTTTTGTATTTTGGTAGAGACAGGGTCTCACCATGTTGGCCAAGATGGTCTCCATCTCCTGACCTTATGATCCGACCACGTCATCCTCCCAAAGTGCTGGGATTACAGGTGTTGGCCATCACACCAACCCCATTTCATATTTCTTTTATGTTTTCCACCCTCCCTAGCACAGTGATGGGCTCATGGCAGTCTGAAGAAGCATGAACCAGAACTAAGTCTGATCTCTCAGGATTCGGTGGATGTCTAAGTTGCAGGGTTAAAAAGCTGCAATTCCTTCTTTCAACTCAACCTCTAGGCAGTTGGATACAGAAGCAATTGTTGAACCCTGGGCACCTAAGGGGACAGGACTGTTAGTGTCCTGGAAATCAGGTTCTTCTGTTCGGTTTTCACCACCTCTGAATGGCATGTCTTCTATATTACCTTTAATGTGAATATAGGTGAGGAGGTGGTTTTATAACCCTTTTCTTAGGGCTAGGCTGCCATGCCATTGGTCCTCCAGAGAGCAAAGATGAAACATGATCCCATGGGTAAGGACATGCAATGCCAGGTCCCTGGATTTAGGTCCCGCTCTGTCATTGACTGTATATTCCTGTAGAGAAGATTAAACCTCTCCATACCTTGGTTTCCCTGTTTATACAGGACAAGGGTAGTAACCCCTGGGCTCTGTGCCTTGTTAGTAACTCGCGATGGTAAAGCAGGGGAATGGACTGAAAGCCTTATAGAAATGTAAGGTCTTCCACGTCATTAGATACTGTGAGACAACGGAAACCGCTGACGGAACTGAACAAACTGCTGTTGCTTTACACTCCCAATGGAAGAGTGCCGGCTCTCAGTGTTTGCCCTTACTTCTCCTCCTCTTCTATGAACACGGGACTCCATTCTGAAAATTGTCACAGAATTGTCAATTCCACTGACCCACGGTGTAAGATGTCCAGTGGAATTGACAGGAAATCGTACATTTCAGTTAGTTCCACTCTCCATTGCTGCAGAGGG
Source organism: Rhinopithecus roxellana (assembly GCF_007565055.1). Taxonomy (NCBI): domain Eukaryota; kingdom Metazoa; phylum Chordata; class Mammalia; order Primates; family Cercopithecidae; genus Rhinopithecus; species Rhinopithecus roxellana. Next base: position 113,569,887 of record NC_044559.1, read on the forward strand.
TGAGGTGCTACCTTACCTTCACGGGGAAGACCAGTGCTCGAAGGCTGTGCTGCGCGGGAAGGCCCCAAAGAGTTCAGACCATATTCATATTAAGGCCGGTGTAACAATGAGATGTGCTCAAGGGCAGAAAATATTCCTGTGTGCTTTGAAGTCAAGTGTGTACAAACATACCCAATAACAGATGTGTTTTGTGTAAGATACTATATCCCTATATTGTCAATTTTTCTAAAATTGGTAAACAATGACTAACAGAAGTGGTAACTGCATATATTTGAATGTATGCAAACATACATGATTTATTAACACTTTATCTGGAGATCATAATGGTATAAATGGAGGTTTCCGGGTGACTGGATTTGTGTGTGTGTGTGTGTGTGTGCGCGCGCGTCTACAAAGGATAAGTATCTGCTCAATATTGCCATTTGCACAGCCCTAAGGCACACAATTCACATTTCCATGTTAGTATTTGTGAATCAATATCTTAATAATAGAACATACGATAAAAATTTAGTTACCATACAGACCGAAGAGTTTTCACTAACACCTAACATCACACTAAATAGCAGCCTGATCCATGTGTAAATTTTGCTATCACTGATGGCGTAAGCTCTAAGCTATTGGTATAACACGAAATACACAGTAAGTATTTAGTACATATTAGTTGATGATCTTGACATTCAGAACAAGAAATAAGTCTCAAAATAAAGACCTACACACAACCAGAATGGAAAGCAAAGTTTTTTTTCATTATTCAAATGACAGAAAAATGTAACTCATCAAAACTCAGGAAATCAACCTTGCCTAAGTATTTAGTTAGCCCCTCATATTTTTAAACCTTTAGTTTCTTTTTTTTTAAATTAAACATCACTGAGTAGTAAGTATACCAACCAGAAAAAGTCACTTGAATTCAATTCTGATCTTTTTCATAAGATGCTGCAGATTGCTGATCTGGCAAGAGAGCATCATGTGAGGCTATTTGCTTTATTAGGTCTTGGACTACACCTTAACTGAAGATGTCTATGTAGGTGACGAAAACTCATGGAAGGGCTTGCCATGATTCATACATGGGCTTTTGGGGTTTCTGAGACAAACAGAACTGCCATACGCTTTGTGAGTGTAGGGATTCTTCCTGCATGTTGAGCCTGTCACCCCAACGACAACCAGCTTTGCATTAACTACAGCCAGCCTCAAACTGCATCTGTTACTCCAGAGAAGGACAAATCCTTATTATTATTTTATAGGATCGTCTCTGCTAAGGACTTCCAAAGTAAACATGCTTTCAGGAAATTAACAGAGTAATTTTAAGCCAAAATCCATAGTATTAAAAACAAATAAACCCCAAATGATAGCAATGTATTTGGGGACAAAAAAAAGCTTTTAATCAACTGCCTGCATAATTTAAACCACCAAAGCTTTGAGGCTCCTTCACATCACCATCACCTCCATTTTAGACACTGTCACCCAGCAGAAGGAATTCACAGCCCTGCTACACTCATCAGTAGGTTTCAGTCAACACAGAAGAAAGCAGTTTCGCAACCCCCATGCATTTCTCAGCAAGCACTCAAATCTCTCAAACCCATTCCGGGGGAAGTTCCCAACCCAATCTTATCCCTCGTATTTCATCTCTAAAGGCACCCCTCCCCCATCCGAGATCCACAAGGTACAAAAATTACTGTTTCAGGTTTCTCATCATTATCTGTTAAAAAACTAAAATTACAGATCAGATAGTATTCTACAGTCCGAGGAACTCCAACTGAGAACGTGAGTGACAGAAGTAACGCGGTATACAACGAAAACAAACATCTCCCTGTCTTTGGAGCAATTGAGAAGGAAACAGCCCGCCACGTAGCTTACCCTTTCAACGCTGCGCCTTCTCAGAGATCCATAAGGAATTTTCAGTAAAAGTCTTTGGGATCTATTCGGAGCCACTGCAGCCTGAACCACCATGGTGTACAGCTGTGTCTGTGTGTGTGTGCGTGTGCGTGTGTTCCCAGCAAAGGGAGAGAAGGAGCCTCCCTCAAAAATAAGTTATGGTCTCCTGGAGGGTTCCCAAATATCAAATAACTGAAAGAGTTTTTCTTTCGACCATCTGAGTCAAGATGTGGTTTGTCAGGAAGAGGGGGGATGGGAAGAAAGAAAACCAGCCCAAGTTCTGCAACTTCAGCGCGCACGAAGCAACATCTCTAGCTTTCTTCCATCTGTCCCTCTGCACAGCTGGTTCAGCGAGACTGCCGTGTCCCGCTCGTGGGCAAGTAACGCTCCTGGGGAGACGGATCCAGAAATGTCAACTTTGCTTCTTGTGGCTGCAGATGGTAACCAGGTCAGTTGTCTAATCAAAGCTCTATCAGATGTATTAGTCATTCCATCACGTGACTCCCAAGCCCCTCGGCTGTACAGTAGGTCACATGCTCACCTTAAAAAGACTATTTGGAATATCACCATCTGGAATGGAGATTAATGCAGAATCCTACATTCTGATTTCACTCTCTTCTGAACGGAGGAACGATATTTGAAGACCAGAGACAGAACACATCAGGGACCTCTTTGCGGTCATAAATTCTATCTATAAAACCGAGCATCAGACATGTATATCTGTTTTCCCTTCCTGCTTTCTAACACATAAAAATAAACACATGGGTATCACTCACTGTATATGTGAATACAGTCCACGGAGAGAAAGTATGAGGGAAAGAAGAAGAAACTGTTTCAATCACATGATTCAGATGAATCAAATCGAATGGAGCAGACTTGCGTTTGGCACCTTGTCATTTAAGTGTTTGTGTTATAGAACATTTATTTTTATGCATGCCAGTAAATGCGAAGAAACTATGTTTCATTTTACAAGGTTGTGTCGAAGCAGACTCATCCATCACGTCTGTCAATTATTTTCTGATCACATTGTGTAATTTCAGATCAGACAGCCTTCTTTGACGGATGGCACAAATGGTTTCAAACGTTAATTTTTCCGTAATATTTTCCTCTACCTGCCCCATCTCTACTCCTCCCTAAATCGGCTTATTTCCATAGCAGAAAAAATTACTGCAAAGAAAATCAAGTAAGGGGCTTCCAGGATATGGGGTATGTTCGGATTTTTTTTCTTTTTCTTTTGAAAGCATTTCTACATACACTGCTTCTGTCCGTTCTGAGTTTTACGAAAGGAATGGCCATTTCCTTTGTAGTCATCCCATGGTTTTTGGTGTTAGCCTTAATACCACTCATACACTCTGGGCACCAGCTTTGAGACACTGTCTGCAGACTAGTGCTAAGTTTATTGAAAATGACGGAAAAGAAGGTTCTGTTTATTCAAACAAACCTAATAGGAAATGGGGGTGGGGTGCAAAGGGAAGAAGCAGAGTTTTACACTATGAGAAAATGAATCAGAAGAAACAGGAGAGGGGTGCCATAGCGGCGGCGGCAGCGTGCAGACTGGAAACCTGGGTTCAGCCCTCCAACGCAGACACACATCGCAAGGCAGTTAAAGAAAGCATCAAGTTGATGTGGGAAATTCCAAATATACAACAATTGGGCTTTGTTCATAATTGGTTCCATGTGTGCAGCGGGAGAGTCAGTGAGAGGGTGAGAGAGACAGGGGGAGATGGAAACCTCTTAACCACGGCTCACACGGCGTCTTTGGCGAGGTGGTTTAGGTTTACATCTCTTTCTTCCCTCTTTCTTGCTTCTAGCCTGCACTGCCTGGTTTCAGAGTACTGGCGGGGGGTGGGAAAAAATCTGGAACGACACCCGACGATTGAGCCAAAGCAAAAGAAACTCATCTCTTTGTAAAACTGCACTTGTCGTTGTAACGGTTTTGAACAAAGGATAGGCACATTTTCAGAACACTTTGTCATTTCAGAGTCAAGGCATGTCATTCTTCCAGCTCAGTTTTGGAGTTGGTGGAGGGGACAATGATGAGATGGACTGAGAAGCCACTGCCTCTTCTCTGACCCAGGCCAGGGCAAAGCCCCGGGGAGCTGAATTTATTTACATTTGACTAAATGCAACTTCCTGTTTCCCAGGGGTATTAATGAGTGTTGCACTGGGGGGCTTAGGCTTATGGCATAGTTCAGATCATAAGGGACATTTTGATGAACTAAGTGCAAATAAAACAAAAACACATGCATTTGATTAAGGTTAAAATACATATAGAAGAGAATGTTAATGGAAACAAAAATAACCCTGGGCCAGACTCCCACACATCTGAGTCTCACACATTCCACATCCTTCCCTTGGGAGGCGGGGAGAAGGATCACTTTTCATAGTAGCACAAGAGTCTCCTCCCAGATAATGGAGCCCTCCCCAGTCCCTGCGGAGTAGGTGACCGCCTCCTCGGAGTGATTTAAAGGCTCTCAAAGGTTGGCTTGTCCAAAATTATCTTTCTGCTTGTCTTGCCATGGGTGTTGGAGACTTACACATTCACAATTAATTATTGAGTTAAGGTCTTTTTTTTTTTTTTTTTTTTTAAATAGAGACAGGGTCTCACTATATTGCTCAGGCTGGTCTTCAACTCCTGGGCTCAAGCACTCTTCTCACTTTGGCCCCCGCAAACTGCTAGGATTACAGGCATGAGCCACCATGCCTGGCCAAGTATTTCTTTCCATACAAATATGTTTCCCCGGAAGGGATATGCATTCATACTCTCACAGTTATGACCACTTTAGGAGAAGCAAGGGGAGCGAATGTTCCCTGAGCACCCACCCATGCCAGGCCACATGCTGTGAGGTTATCAAAGGCTACTTCCAGGGAGGAAATGAGTTTCATTATCCCTGTTTTAGTGGTGAAGAAACTGGTGCTCAGAGGGGTTTAATAAGTTGGCCAAGGCAGCACAGCTAGAAATGTCAGAGCTAGGATGAAAACCAAAGTCAAATGGTGTGATTTCAGGGTCCAGCTTGCCATCCCACGGGACTTTATCAGATTACAGCAGTTTGGAAATCCCGAAGGAAGATACATCCATTGAATCCAACAGGAAAATGGAAAACTCCGTCTTTGAAAAGAAGAGAATGTCAATACAGGAAACTGTTAGATTGAGCAATTTTAGAGTTTCTGGAGCTGCTATGTTGATGTCACCAGGAGTTAGGCACAGGGGATGGAAGGGCTAAGCAGCACAAAGGGGAGGCGGGGAGGCTGGCCTAAGTGGTCAAGGAAGGAGTCAAGTTATTAGAGCCGGGGGGTCAGGATCACCTAGTAGAGGCTGGAACCTTGGAGACCCATCCAGTGGGAGACTCAGCCACTGCTGGAGCCTTCATTCATGGTCAAGGGGAGGTGAGGAGAAATTCCTGGCCCTTCCTTTCCATCTGACTTCCATTCTCCTGGCAGCATCTTCCAGCTAGTTGAAAGGGAACTCTGGAAATAGCCATATAGGCAGGGCAGGGAAAGGGTGAGCCATAAATCTGAGTATATGTGGCTCCGGGCCAGCCCTGAGGGACTGAGACATTGGACCAAAGGACTGGGAAACGGTAAGTTAAGGGTGAACTGAAAAGAACAGCAAGAGGAGGTGGTACACGGTGGCTCACGCCTGTAATCCCAGCACTTTGGGAGGCAGAGGTGGGTGGATCACCTGAGGTCAGGAGTTTAAGACCAGCCTGGCCAACATGGTGAAACCCTGTCTCTTCTAAGAACACAAACATTAGCTGGGCATGGTGGTGGGAGCCTGTCATCCCAGCTACTTTGGAGGCTGAGGCAGGAGAATGGCTTGAACTCAGGAGGTGGAGGTTGCAGTGAGCTGAGATCGCACCACTGCACTCCAGCGTGGTAGGCAGACAGCACGAGACTCTGTCTCAAAAAAAAAAAAAAAAAAAAAAGAACAGCAAGAGGAAAACCTATGAACAAATATCACATAGAAAGAGCAGGTTGTTTTCAGGATGGCGGATGACACGGTACTCTCAGCATCCAGGAACGGCCTAATGGCTGCTGGATGTGGGGTGGGAGTCATGGGGGGAAAGATGCCTCAGGGATAGGGGGGCAGTCAACAAACTGTGTGCAGGAGAGGGAGATGTAGAAGACACTTCGGTTCTAGACTCTCCGAAGCTGCTGCTTTTGATGCCTCAGGGAGCAGCGCACTTAAGGCTGGCAAAGCCTTTTGTTTGTTTGTTTTGAACATTTCCTTCCAGTCTCGGTGAAAATGTTTGCATTAAAATCCTGGAAGGAAAATCCATAGAAATCCGTTGAGCCAGGTTTCAGGAAAGTCACTGATCTTGACATGCCACAGCAAGATGCATCAAAGCAAATGGGTGTTCTTGGTCATGAATAGCAGGGCGTGAAAGGGGTAGGGGGAATGGGGGGGGAATGTTCCAGCAGAGAGAGAGAGCATTTTGCAATGCTGGTGATAATAGAGGCAGCAGCAGGAGGGGGACGAGTCTGCTGGGCCAACGTGTATGTGCGGTCACAGGAGGGGCCTCATAGATGAAGTCAGTGCCTGTGTGGATGCATGCTGAAAAGCCACATGAAGGTTAAATGATCTCCTGATGGAATCCTGGGCCCTGGCACGGACATGCGGCCTGATCATCCCAGCCCAGGGTGATCCTGATGAGCCGGCCTCAATTATTTGTCCAACCGTTTGCCCAGTGCCTGAAATCACCGCTAGTGAGGTTGACCTGTCTGTCCCCTGGAAGTCCACTCACATGTGTGTCTGACCTCAGAACTGCCACTTGCTGGCACTAAGTAAACTCATTTGCATTGCCTTATTTTGTTCATTTGGCAGAATACTGAAAGGACAGGTCACAGGACAGAGAGGTTTCAGCTGGGGAGGTGACTGAGGTCACACTGTATGATAGGTGCTGTCAAGACACTCCCAGGGCAGAAGGCAGGCTGAAGCCACCATGAGCCCCAGCAGAAGGCAGCAAAGGATGGTGAGCTGGAGGAAGAGATGGGAAGGTGACCTGAGGGGCCACTCTGATTTTGTTCCTTATCATTCTTTCCCTTGTAAAAGGTGAAATACCACTTACATGAAGGAAACGGAAACAATCCAAAGCTGACCGTGTAAATATCTGTCCTAGCTTCCATCTTGAGCCATACTTCCTTGTAACATCTTGCAGGGTGTTACAAGCGGGCTCTTTCTCAGTGTCGTTTGAGGTCTCCAGGCAATAGGTGGCAACTATTCCCACCTTCTCCCACACGCCAGTCAAGAAGTTAGGCCTCTAAGCAGGACATGCACAAGGGGTGTCTGAGAAGCAGGTTTGAAACCCCTCAATGACCTCACCTACAGGCTGTAGGAGGAGGGAGAGGGAGACAAAAGAGGGGTGTGGGGCTCAGGGAAAGAGAAGTGCCTGAAATGGCTCATTGGAAGAGAGGCATCACTTGGACCAGGGAATTGCAGGGATAAATCCCCAGAGATTTCCAGCAAAAAACCCACAAGGCACCCCCCAAGAACAAGAGGTAGGTTTAAACACCCATCAGTCCCAGAGAAAGCCAAGGCCAGCCCAGCCAGGCATGGTGGTTCAAGCCTATAATCCCAGCACTTTGGGAGGCCGAGGCAGACGGATCCCCTGAGGTCAGCAGTTCAAGACCAACCTGACCAACACGGAGAAACCCTGTCTCTACTAAAAATACAAAATTAGCCAGGAGTGGTGGCGCGTCCCTGTAATCCCAGCTCCTTGGGAGGCTGAGGCAGGAGAATCGCTTGAGCATGGGAGGCGGAGGTTGCGGTGAGCCGAGATTGTGCCATCGTACTCCAGCCTGGGCAACAAGAGCGAAACTCTGTCTCAAAACAAAGCAAAAACAAAAACAAACAAACAAAAAAACCTAAAACCCAAGGCCAGCCCATGACAGCTCAGGCACACAAAGCTCTCTGCTGGGCCCTGGCCTTTGGTCCACTTCCGCTCTGGAGGGGTGAAGACAGGGCAGTGAATATCAGGAAGGTGGGTGGGGATGCAGGGGAGGGATTTGGAGGTGGAGCCACACACTCAGGGTTCCCACTGCAGCCATCGCCCAAACCTGCCCCCAGCTGGGGGATGGGAGAAACCATCACTTTGATGGAAACTGGTGTTGTAATTATTGTCATGTGAAGCAGGGAAGAGGAGCAGTAGGATGAAATTGAACCAACACACATGCAGGAAGAAAACGTATTCTTCCTAATACCCTGCCTCGAGCATTATGCATTCTATCCATGTAACAAAATATCACATGTCCCCCATAAATATGTATGTGTATTATGTATCAATACAAAAATGAAAAATAGCTAAATCTTCAAAAAGTACATTCTTAAAAGACTTGGAAAATTCCTAGAGCAGGAGAGGGGAGTTTGGAAGGAAAACCCTGTGTTTCTTCAACATTCCACCCCCAACCCATTACCTCCCGACCCAGCTACAAACTAGGTAATTCATGTCATGTCTCATTAGAGGAAGCTGAGACTGAGGTTAGACAAACAGAAAGGCTGCCTACATCCATAATTTTCTGTTTGAAAACTGGCTGGAATTTAGGCCAAACATGAAACCCAATATCCGTAAGAACAGGACCAAGACATCAAGCAACACTCCTGTCACCAGACCTCACAGGCCCAGGGCCTGCGAGATTATCTCCAGCTCACCAGTGTGGGAAAGTGTAGCTTTTTCTTGGTTTCACCTACGGTTTGCTCTAACACAATGCACTGTTTGCAGTATCTGTCTCTGGACAGACTTTTCCTCCTCCTGTGCCATTTGGAAGGCTCTGGGCAGAATTGTAGCTAGCTAGGGTGGGCAGATACATTTTTCCCTCCCTCCCTCCCTTCCTCCCTTCCTTCATTCCTTCCTTCCCGCCCTCCCTTCCTTTCTTCTTTCCTTTCTTTCCTTCTTCCTTTCTTCTTCCTTCCCTCCCTCCCTTCCTTTCATTCTTTCTTCCTTTTCTCTTCTCTACTTCTTTCGTCCCTCCCTTCCTTCCTTCCTCCCTCACTACCTTCCTTCCTTTTCTTCTGTCCTTCCTTCTCTCCCTCTCTCCCTCCCTCCCACCCTTCCTTTCATCCTTTCTTCTCTTCCCTTTCTCCTTCCTTCCTTTTCTTCTTTCCTTCCTTTTCTTCTGTCCTTCCTTCTCTCTCTCCCTCCCACCCTTCCTTTCATCTTTTCTTCCCTTCCCTTTCTCCTTCCTTCCCTCCCTTCCTTCCTTCGCTTTCCTTCCTTCCTTCCTTCCTTCCTTCCTTCCTTCCTTCTATGCCTTCCTTCTTTCCTTCCTTTCTTCCTTCCCTTCCTCCCTCCCTTTCATCCTTTCTTCCCTTCCTCTTCTCTCCTTGCTTCCTCTCTTCCTTCCCTTCCCTTTTCTCCTTCCTTCTTTTTTCCCTTCCCCTCCCCTCCCCTCCTTCCCCTTCCCTTCCCTGCCTCTCCCTTCTTTCCCTTGCCTTGCTGGACTGCAGTCTAGGCTTCATTTAATACTTCATTTAATACTTATCCTCCATGAGCAGCCAGGCAAATGAGATAAAAGATGTTTAGACTGAATTGTGCAGTTTGATTCCTGCTTATCCTTGCTGGGAGAGGGTGTAGTGTTCTAGGATAAATGGTCAATTCCTTGCTTCTGCCATGACACTGTCCGTGCTCTTCTTGTATTCTGTACTAAGCTCTATCATACTGGCTTTGTCTTTCTCTAAATTCATTGTACTATTTTCATTTATTGCTTATGCTACATCATTCATTCAACCACTATTTTATTGAGTGTCTAATAAAATAAGGCAACTCCCTTATATGGCATATTCTATTACAGGCACTATTCTAAAGTTTTAAAATATTTAATTTATTTAGTTCTCATTACACTTTATCAAATAGGTACTCTTATTTTCCCTGGATGAAGACAAAAGGACTGAGGCACAGAGATGGAAGTAACTCACTCAGGGTCACAATGAGAGGCTCCAGAGTCCATTGACTGCCTCCCTCTTCTGTGTTACCACAACGAATCAAGTGCTGAGCCAAGAACCGGGGATGCAAGGGAACTTTTGCTTATTGGAAGAGTTTTCTTTTGTTCCTCAAAGTCAGCTCCTCTCTGTGATGAGGTGTCTGTGGTGAAGTGAAAGACTGCTGGCCTTAGCCCTGAGTCTGCATGTGAAAATGTCATCACAAGGGGAAGTAGACCTGGCCCTCTTCCAGGGCAGAGAGGAAAATACAGCCTGTGTTGCATGGGAACTTCACGTGCTCATCACACATCCCAGAATCTCGCTCAATCTTTATCAAAGCAAGCATCGATCACTCAATCTTTATCATAGCAAGCATCGATCATAGAGAATGTCAAGTCTACCGAACACCCACCCAACAGGATAAAACAATGTTTGTGAAAGTTCTTTGTAAACAAGACGTGTGCACCTTCCCTTTTCTTCCAGTCTCAATTCTGCACATGGTTTTCCTGTTGTCTCATTTGCCACAACAGCCTCCTGTACTTCACCATCTAGCCTTCTGCCTCTTCCTGTCTGTTCTGCTATAAGGTCCACGTTTCTTCCACCTGAATTCCTTAAAGGCCATCTGGCTTAGCCACATATTTTGAGTGGTAAAGAGACTTCTTCCAGAACCTTTGAGAGCTCCCCGTCTAGTAGATTTCATTTGAGTAACTATGAGTACAGAATTAATTCACCCAGGTTAAGACCCCCTATCCCCATCAACTGAAAATCACACATCACAAAGGAAGCTAAACCTTATCCTCTTGCAGGGCAGGGAGAAAAATGCACCATCTGCAGCCTGGAAACCTCATGTGAGAATCGGGCATCCCAGGATCTCACTCGATCTTTCTGGCAAGGATCTAGCCATAGAGAATGTCAAATGTGAATGACCCATGTGGAAGATGAGTCAGCAACTGTGTTAGAAGGCCTTGCTTTATGGACATCAAGGACGAGGCCCATCAGCATGCTTGCAGGTTGTTCAGCTCTTCATCTGCAGACAGAGATTTTGCTCATAAGCTGCAGATGGATTTTATGCCTCCACGTGAAGGTCCTTCACATCTGGTCTTGATATGATTTGTCCCCATGAGAACTCCACTTGCTCTTCCCAGCATGAGACCAAATCAGGTCATCAGTGGCTATAGCCTGGCTAAGGGCTATTCTACATGGTAGTAATGGCTTGTTGTGTATGCTATTAGGAGTGATGTCATGCCCAGGGTCCGAGGAATCAACGCTCCTGCAAGATGGCTATGTGATTAAGCGGGTAATAAGCTGACCTCTGTGAAGCTGGCTGTGTAGATTGGCTTTCAAGATCATTTTGCAAAACCCTTTTTCATGTGCTGTCAGTTGTGGATGGATTTTGATAACTAGCATTGATTTGCCATGTTTATGAAGTGCAATTTCACAGGGTAAACTGTGTAATTGCACCTGGAATGGCAATATAAATAATGTCCTTATCTATGGTATTGACTGCCCAGATTCGCTGAATATATATGGCATACCTCCAAACAGAGCCAATAGCTGTTGACTCGATTTTTACTAGGCTTAGCTCTCAAATTTCAGGTGTCTTAATAAGCACTGGGTGGCGAATGATCAACTTTTACATCTGTTTCTAATTTCCGTGCTTCCTTTTTCCAGGAGGAGAAATTTAACAAGCAATTTTCTTCAACAGGGGAATAGTTCATCTTGGTTCAAGTAATCCCTCTGGTGCTGCAAAGGACAATGGCTTTCTTTAGGGTCATCAGATTGCTTTCGCTCCTGTGCCCAGGGACATATCACTCCCAGGGTCAACTGTCCATTTGGTCATGGACATCTGAGATGAGTCACATGTATATTTTCCCAAAGTGAGGAAGGAAGAAAAGAAAGCATGTTGAATCTGCTTTTGTGATATATTGTTGCTTTGAAGCCTCATGTCATAGGAATATGGTTTATCTTGAATGTGTTCTAGAGTATACCCAACATCCTGTAAATCAAAACACTAAAATGCAAGCTTTGACCAGAATGGGTAAAACACCTCCAGTACACAAATCCTTATAGGTAGATGAGGATGACGAGGGGATTCTAACTGTTCTTGCTTGCTGGAGGTACTCTATTCTATGAATTTTAAACCTCTATGGCACAAATGCAGTTAATAGACTGTTGACATGAAAATTACATGAGATAGCACAGTTCTGCCTATGAGAACAAGGGTGGTAAGAAATGACATTAAGGCAGCTGGGTGCAGTGGCTCACGCCTGTAATCCCAGCACTTTGGGAGGCCGAGGCCGGCGGATCACAAGGTCAGGAGATAATAGACCATCCTGGCTAACATGGTGAAACCCTGTCTCTACTAAAAATACAAACAAACAAACAAACAAAAACGGTTGTGGTGGTGGCACCTGTAGTCCCAGCTACTCAGGAGGCTGAGGCAGGAGAATGGCATGAACCCAGGAGGTGGAGCTTGCAGTAAGCTGAGATTGTGCCACTGCACTCCAGCCTAGGTGACAGTTCGAGACTCTGTCTCAAAAAAAAAAAAAAAGAAAAAAGAAAAAGAAAAAAGAAAAAAAATGACATTAAGGCAATATTCTGATTTGCATACTATAGGACAATGTATTTTAGATCGCATTCCATGAGCAAGGGGGAGCCATTTAAAGTTACTTTTAGGAAGGAAGTGACACCGTCCAACCTGAGTTTTGGGGACTTGATTGATAAAAGATGAATGGCAGAACAAAGAACCAAGGTATATTGGAGGCTGAGAGAGCAGTTACAAGATTATTGCAATTGTCCAAATGAGAAATGATTAAGTGCAGAACTAGGACATTGTTCTTTTACAATTTCTATTGTGACAGACTAGAGGAAGGATGGTCCTATTAGTCAAAATAAATGCACAGGAGGAGGGGAAGGTTTGGGGAGATGATAATGAGTAGCTTGGGGAAGACAGAGCTTCTGATGCCTGAACATTTTGACCTGGAACTTAGCAGAGGAGTCAAGTCTGTAAATGTAGCTTTGGATTTCAACAGCAGACTACCAATCACTGGATAAGTTATCAGTTAAGTGTGAGGGCAGACGTTCAGTAACACACAAATTTACTTCTCATGCACCTTTACTGGAAGATGTCTCCAGCAGAAGAATGTTAGAAGGGAATATGAATTCCAAGAAAAGAACTGATCACAGGAGAGGTACCAAGGGAGTTTCCAGAATAATAGAAAACAGGATTCTCAAGAAGACAGTCATGCAGGAGACCAAGAGAAGAGCTAATCCAATTGATGCAGGAGGAAGGAGGGCTTCAGAAAGAATGTCTCAAAAAAGAAAAAGAAAAAAAGGAGTGGGTTAAGTATCTGACGAATTTACCAAATTGAGAGGAGTTACACAGCCCTATTGAAAATCTTAGAAAAAAATGATTGATAAATACATAGAACACAAAGCAAACACTGAAATAAGGCAATTATCAACTCCAGGAAAAACATAAAGTTGTAAAATCCAAGACATGCCATCATAATGTATAATATTTCTCAGATGTAAACAAGATTTTAATATTCATAATAAAACTGAATTTTGATTTCAACTGTGATGTCAATATATTCAGAAGACAGAGGGGGAAGAGACATGTGTGTTTGTAGGGAAACAGACTCAGAAGTCGGGAGGAAAGGACTGGAGCCTGGGGTTTTTCTTTCTAAGCCTTCTAGTACTCTTCAGCTTTCAAAGGTTATGAATATTGCCATGTACACATATTACTTTGATAAAAATAAAAATTAAATTATAAACAGAAGGATCCATGTTACAGGGGATTTGAGCCAACTAAGGATGGACAGTGATGCGGCTGATACCTTTGAGAACGTGCTCATGCAATGTCAGTAGCAGAAGTAGGGCTGTGGAGGGTGAGCTAGAACCACAGGCCTCTTTCTGAAAGGACAGATTTGAGTCTGATACTTGGTTACTTAATCCAATGAGAAATGTTTCAGGAAAACTTACTTGATTTCCTCTGTTTCTCTTTTTCCTTTGGGGTATGTTATGGGTCTCCTCATCTACGGATTTGCTGTTGGAATGACTGCTGAATGCAAAGCCTCCAAGGTATGCCTCAGAGAGAAGCATTTTAAATCTTCTGAAACAAGATGCAGACAGACAAAATGAAACAGGACAAAGGCATCACTGAGAGCACTGCCAACACTTCTGGAGCTAGTCCTGAAGGGCCATTTGTGCTCTTGGACTGATCTCCCGTCTTGTGCTCCTGGCGTGGTTGCAGGATCCTGCATGTGCATTTGCAAGTGCGAGCTTGTGCACACGAACATGTGTGCTGCTTCCTCTCATGAACCCAGCAGCATAGCAGCAGCTAGAGACGCCCCAGAGTGATGACAACTAATTATGAAACACCAGTCTGATATGTCCCTTTTATCTCATCTTACAGAAGCCTTGCATTCCCCCAAAGCCCCCCAGTGGCCCTTTGTAATCCCAGAAAAGAAGTGTCAATATGGAAACAGCTGTTCTTGAGATAGTGGGATGACATCCTAATGAGCATGCCATCAGCTACAGAGGAAACCCAAGGCTAATGGGCGTCTGATGCAAATATTCTTTCTAGATCATCGAACTCACACGAGAAAGGCTACAGTCCCCAGCAAGGCTGGGAGAGGACACACTGGCCTATAGATGTCAAGTCCTCTTTTGTTCTTATTTAGGTTTTTAGCTTTTCAAACCCTGTGGGGCATCAGGCAATCTCCCTGGCTCCTCTGGAAGGTGACTCTGGAATAAGGCAGCCCAGAGGTTTTTTTGTTTTGTTTTGTTTTATTTTGTTTTTTTGCTTAGAGGCCATGCTAGGGAAGCCAGCGGGAGCACAGGGCTCCTGCAATTTTGGTAGCAGGAGAAACAGCCACAGGTTGCTGTAGTTCAGGCAGGGAGTGAAGGCTGTGCTTAGAAAGAACCTGAATTCCCAATCATTCAAGGGGGGAAGGTTAGGGAGTAATAGTGGGAGACAGCTTTAGAGGTGGAGGAAAGGGAAATGATGGATTGCAGCAAGCGACCTAAAACAGATGCCTTTTTTAGGGGCAAGGTAAGGGATGAAGAGAACTGACCTACCACGTGCCTCGTTGGCATCAGACACGCCCCTGGGCATTTGCTCTATGTCACCTCTTCTGAATCTTCACCATGATCCTGTAAGCTGGGTAGCGTTAGCTGCACTTTATTGATATGGAAACTGAAGCTCACAAAGAGGAGACGCTTGCCAACAATCTCACATCTAGGAAGTGGAACCCAGCTGGGACTGAGACTTGAGCCCATGAGACTTCAAAGCTCCTCCTCAATTTTCTTTGAGTGGAGAAGCTATACACAAAATAAAGAAAAATCTTTATAAAAAACAGGGGGGCCCAGATATGGTAGTTCACACCTGGAATAATCCTAGCAGTTTGGGAGGCTGAAGCAAAATGATTGCTTGAACCCAGACATTCAAGACAAGCCTGGGCAATATAACAAGACCTCATCTCTACAAAAATTTAAAAAAACAAAAACAAAAACAAACCACCCAGGCAAGGTGGCTTATACCTATAGCCCCACCTACTTGGGAGGCTGAGGTGTGAGGATTGTTTGAGTCTAGGAGGTCAAGGCTGCAGTGAGCCATGATCATGTCACCGCACTTCAGCCTGAGGGATAGAGGGAGACCCTGTCTCAAATAAATAAATAAATAAATAAATAAATAAATAAATAAATGTGAGCAAGCAAACTGGGGAAAGGTTGTGTTTCACTCTGGGGGAGGGAGATAATTTTAATCTAGAGGGGATACCCAGAGACTCCCAGAGTCCTCACTCACAGTATTTCTTTTTTTTTTTTTTTTTTTTTTTTTTTTTTTGAGACGGAGTCTCGCTCTGTCGCCTGGGCTGGAATGCAGTGGCCGGATCTCAGCTCACTGCAAGTTCCGCCTCCCAGGTTCACTCCATTCTCCTGCCTCAGCCTCCCGAGTAGCTGGGACTACAGGCGCCCGCCACCTCGCCCGGCTAGTTTTTTGTATATTTTTTTTTTAGTAGAGACGGGGTTTCACCATATTAGCCAGGATAGTCTCGATCTCCTGACCTCGTGATCCGCCCGTCTCGGCCTCCCAAAGTGCTGGGATTACAGGCTTGAGCCACCGCGCCTGGCCAGTATTTCATTTTTAATCTGGATGGTGGTTACACAGGGTGTTCATGTTGTAAATAATCCTTTAGACTATACATACATGTTTAATGGGCTTTTCTGTACCTCACCGATATCTTACAATAACATATTACAAACAAAAAAGAGGGTCCCTATTCTTTTTGCATCCAATGATTTCTTCAGTATATCACAGGATGGCATCTGAAATGACTGTGTCAGACACCAGATTACAACCTGGTAAGAAATGCGGCAATCATGAGATTTCTGTTTTTTGCATTTTATTGGCCCCACCAAAAGTTAAATTTTACAATGACAGTAAAAATCTACTAGTTAAAAATCAAGCGATTGATATGTATCTATTGAGGTCCCTGTATACAATATTCTAGGTGCCACGGAGGTTACAAAGGCATTCTTGCCTTTTGGATCTCAGGATCACCTTGAGGAGGAGGCAAGATAGAGACACAGAATGAGATAATTAACCAAGCAAGGTCAATGAACAATGAGTGGTACAGAGAGAAAGTGCGATGGAAATCCACGTGTCTAAGCTTCGCAGAGGAGAGAGAATTTCATTGAGGCTTGAAGGACGTATGAACTTCAGACAGGTCAAGAGGAAGCAGAATTACAAGCACAAAGGCATAATAATGAGAAGAGGCTCGCTGCCTCGCAGAGACTGATGTTGATCAGTGTGGAGTGGGGAACTCACAATGGAAAATTATAGGAGATAGGCTTAAAAGAGAACTTGACCTCCAAAACCTTGTGTGATCTGGCCCAAACCTTTGTCTAGCTGCCTGAATTTGTTGGAATCATATGATTTAATATAAACGTTGCATAATGCTAAACGTGATTTAAATGCTTCTTAAGGGAGAAGCAGGGGCACAAAAATGTTGCTACAGAGGGCAGGCAAATGCTATGTAAATAAGGGGTAAAAATTAAGTGTGGGGGGGTTGGGCTAGAGATGATAATGGGTGGAAGAACTGGAGAAGTACCGTCTGCAAGAGGATGAGAAGGTGAGTTCAAGTGAGAAGTCAAGGAAGCAAACTGGGACTATGAAAAGATGGTTTGTATTTAGAGTAAAGGATGCAGTGTCTGACTCCATTTTCTCTCAAGGGGGAGTGCATCTTGGAGCTTTGAAACGAGACGAAGGTGGTAGAAGAATTAGGAGAGGAGCCTGCGGGTAGGGGAAGTTAAGGAGAGAAGAAGAATGTATTAATAACTTTGTGGTATTTAAATAAAACAGTTCCCTGATTAATTCATTTCCTCCAATATGACCAAACTCACACCAACCCTTTGGCATGCCACAGATCACCCCCAAGAGTGACTCCACAGCCACCAGCCACTGTCCCAGGCAGAGGAAATCAGTGGTCCAAGAAACCTCCCTGTCTGCAGTTCAGTTTCTATTCATACTTCTCAAAAAGTCATGACCCTGGTCATGAATCTCCCATCCCTGGAAATCCAGAAGGATGCTCTCCCTGCTGGACACGTTCTTCCTCCAGGTGTAACTTCCAACACTAAGGTCGGAATGAATGCGAGTCGCCCAGAGCCCCAGACCCAGCCCTGGGAAGGGCGATTCCCTCTGGGAATTCTGCCAGCACAATGTTGCCTCAATTTGAAGACAAATTTTAAATTAATAAAGAAAGAAAAAAAAAAAGCCTCAGACTCTCACGCCTGCCAAAACACACCATTCCCTGAAAGGTTCCTGAAAAGGACTCACTGATGTACTATAAAGAAAGCGCCAACCTTCCATAGCCTTCTCCAGATGTGAGATGCAGACTGGTGGGTCCTGGAAAGGTAACACAGCTCACAGCCGCCTTCCCGTGGGCAGCCCAGTGTTGTTCTTGGATCGAGAAGACGTTTCAGCTGCCATACCACCTGTGCATTTCACAGTCTGCAGTTCCCTAAACCCCTATGAGTAACACAGAATGAACAGACCCATGGCCAACAGAAAACCCCGAGAAAAGTACTGGAAGAGAGTGCGGTTGGTTTAAGATGGAAATGATGTGAAGGTTGCAATGCATGCCCTGGAGTTTTGGAAGACTGCATCGCTAAGACCATCACAGGAATAGAAGTATCCTTGTCAGCTGCTCTTTTCTTTAGCAGCAAATCTCTCAAACAGCCTTAGGCCATAAAATCACTTCCCGAGGAACTCTTGGTAACTGAATGCCTCTCCAAGTAGCAGGGATCCAGACACTAGAATTCTGGGGACAGTGAAGTTCATGCCTCTATCCTAGATGCAGCATTCTCTACAAAAAAATTAGTATTTTGAGCACCCTCCTCCCTTTTTTTTCTGGAATGGTCACTTCCTAAACAAACAAATCTGGTTCTTTCAGGGAATAGCTATTGAAGTTGCTTTGATCTCTTCTGGCAAATGTTTTCTATTTCTTCAGCCTGTTCATTCAGATTTCTGCAAGTGACTTGATTCTAAACCCACATCTCTGCTATTTGATCTGCACCGACTATTCTGTGCCACTCAGGCATTGAGGAACTTTATGGTTTTCTCCCCCGACCGCATGTGAGTAAGAATAAATCATGAGGACTTGGGAATTGCACAGTTGCAGATGAGAATGAGATTCCGTAATGGGGACAGGGTCCCAAGGATTTTCAGAGTGGCAGGGGAGACTCTCTTGTGCCTGGAATAGGAAAAGCCTTTACTTACAAACACGTCCATGAGCAGGTGCTCCAGTGTCAGCTCAAAGTCTTCCAGCTTGGCAGCCAAAGTCATGATGAATGTCCCGATTTGCTCTCAGTCCCCGCTGACAGATCAGACCTGCAAACTCCCCAGCTCAGGAAACACCGCCGGCGTCAAATTTGATCACAAGGCAGGGTTGCCACTAATGGGAAGTAGAAACCCTTAAAAGAAAGCAGAACATCGCAGGCTGGACTGCTAGAGCGCTGTAGCCAGAAACTGTAAAAGGATATTTTGGAAAAAACAAACGCCAGACTCTAATAATGGTGCTATGGGACCAGACTGGGCATAAAGTGAGGTGCCCAGATGAAGACTGCAGCCACTGCCTTCTCTGTGTAACTTCACAGTCCGAGGTGCTGGCCAAGTGCAGAGAACCTCACCAGTGAGTGAAAGAGAGAAGTGAGATGGGGTGAAAGCAAGAGTGGGGAAAATGGAATAGACCGTCTGACTCTGATATTTATAGGGCCACATGTTTTTGACTCCAGCCCATTTCTCAGTTGATTTCTGACCTTTCATAAATGGCTAAACACACTGGAGTGTATTGTCGAACGGGGGCAGTGGGTCCTACAGAAGTTGGCTGTGACCAATGCTAGGGGCAATTCACACAGACACACCATCAATAGTTCTTTGTAGGGAACGTATCAGACCTTGTTTTGTACATGATGACTGAAAAGCACATAGTCTTGTGAAAAACAAGGAAACGAAAGTTGTGCGGGTACTAAGTTTTTCCTCAGAATATTATTAGATCCCTCACACTCTCTTCCTTCTCCATCCTCCACACCCCCTCTGCTGCAAGAGTAGATAAACATCAAGGAAAAAATTTAATATCTCCTGTCAACTCCTCAAGCTTCTGCCAGTCACAGAATATCCATGAAATCTTGCAAATGCGGTTTCTCCTTTTCCGTTTCCAGAGTTTTTTCTTTCTTTTTTTTTTTTTTAACTTAAAAATGTTTGGAAATTGTGGTAAAATATACTTCACATAAATTTGCCATGTTAACTATTTTTAAGTGTATAGTTCCGTAGTGTTAAGTACACTCACCTTGTACTTGGTTCACACTGTACTGGAATAAACAAGATAGACTTGTTTATTTCATCAATGCTCTTCCTGGGATGGACAAGGGATCAGACCGTGGATAACAGCTAGTGTTTCTTATTTAAGGCAGTCTGCTAGTCTCAGCAATGACTTTACATGATTATTGCCTAAGAAAAATTTGGAGGCCTTAAGGATAGTCACTATCACACCCGCGTCCATCTCCAGAACTCTTTTCGTTTTGCAAAATGGAAACACTGTAACCATTAAAAAATAACCCCATTTCTCCCCTCCCACAGCTGCCTGGCCATCACCATTCTACTTCCTGTCTCTATCAATCTGGCCACTCTAGGAACCTCGTATAAGTGAGATCGTATTCGTCCTTTGGTGACTGGCTTCTTTCACTTAGTGTAATGTCCTCAAGGTTCACCCACGGGGTAGCCTGCGTCGGACTCTCTTCCCTTTTTAAGGCTGAAATCATATATCCTAAGAAAGATACTGCTTTGGACAGTTTTTCAGGCCTGAGAAAATCTCTCAGGGACACTTCGTTGTCGAGACGTTAATGGCCATCCTTGCTGTGACCGTAGTCACAAAAACAGCCTTGGTCTAGCAAGCCAGCGCCCAGTTCTGTCCTCTTAGTACCCTAAACACTTTCTATTAAACTCCAGTCTCCTGACTGCAAACAGAGCGTGACCACTTAACAGTCAATGTTGATGTCAAAGAAGGTGGCCCTCATGAGACTGAGAGGGAAATATAAATAGAACGTTTCTGCTTTACAGTAAAACTCCCCTCCCTGCATGCCAGAGCTCTCTTAGGTATGAACAGTGAAAACTCTGCATTTTAGTATCTCTCTGTGAATTTTCATTTCCCAAAGGAGGTACACACAGACTTAATTCAACATTTCACACTTAAACAAAGCTACCATAAAATTAAGGGCAAAGATAAAGAAATGGACAAAAAGCATGGTGTTATTTTAAAATCAGATTTGGAGTCTGTCTGACGAGTTTAGCTTGCAGTTGGTCCGAAATTGTGCATACATGTTCTTCGAGTTACGGTTTCTATTTTGTTTTCAGGCCTCTAATGGAAGAATTAGAGCGGGTCCCACAGCAGGTGTCTCTTGTTAGGAACGGCACCAGGAAGGGGCGGACAGTGCTGTGATGAATGTCTTCAACAGCCAAGAATGCACAGAAAATCTATTTCCCTGATGGGCTAACTGAGCTACAGGCCTTCCTAGGGGCTCATGGGTCTGCCATGTTTGAAATTGATTCAATAACCAGCTGCATCACATCAGCAGCAGTCTCAACATGAGAGGACTTCTTGTCACAGAGTTGCCATCTTTTGTTAAAACCATAGCTGCCCTGAAGGTCCTCAAAAAGCCAAGTGCCTTCTCTCACCAAGCAAGAGAGCCTGATGCCCATGAGGGGCCCTATCATCAGGAGACCATGAAGGAGGGTATGTATCTGCATATGTGCAACATTGTTCTAGTTTCCCAGCGATCTCAGAGGAGTGTTCAACATCAAGTTTTCTTTTAAAAATTATTTTTAATTTTTGTGGGTACATAGTAAGTGTACATATTTATGGGTTACATGAGATATTTTGATCCAGGCATACAATGCATCATAATTACACCATGGAAAATGGGGGTATCCATCCCCTCAAGCATTTATCCTTTGAAAATCAAGTTTTCTTAGTCCCTTTCCTTATGAATTAAATTTGGACAAAATGTTTTTAATAGCTGGAATTTCATAAGAGATATGCTACTTGTTTGTTTCATCAACCCTCTTCCTGGGATGGACAAGGGATCAGACCATGGAGAAGAGCTATTGTTTCTCATTTAAAGCAGTTGCCAAGAGGCAGTGGAGTCTCCCAGTCTCAACTGTGACTTTACATGACTATTTTCTAAGACAATTTTTGGGGGGACTTTAAAAACAGTCAATGCGGCCAGGCATGGTGGCTCATGCCTGTAATCCAGGCACTTTGGGAGGCCGAGGTGGGTGGATAGCCTAACCAATATGATGAAATCCTGTCTCTACTAAAAACACTGAAAATTAGCTGGGCATGGTGGCATGTGCCTGTAATCCCAGCTACTTGGGAGGCTGAGACAGGAGAATCACTTGAACCCGGGAGATGGAGATTACAGTGAGCCAAGATCGCGCCATTGCACTCCAGCCTGGACAACAAGAGCTAAATTCTGTCTCAAACAAAAACAAAAACAAAACAAAAAACAAACAGTCAGTGCATTGGCTTCTCTTAGGTGTAAACAGCAAACTTCAGGGATAAGATACTGTACAAGATTTGGGCAGAGTGTGTGGTTCTTACTCTCGCACTGGGGCTCTAGGAAGAATGTGTTCAGAACATTCTGTTCTTCCAACAAAAGTCACTTTAATAGTTTCCAAAGGAGAGAAACTGACCAGAAGGGAGTTAGCCTGAAGAATGCACAGGAAATTAGTGTATGTGGATGTCACCCCGAAGAGACATTGATCATGAATTCAGATTTTAGTGAATGATATGAGCCACTTGGAGTAACTGGGTACCAGGGAGGAAGTAGAACCACACCAGTGTTAAGACAGAGAAACTTGAAGATTCATTCATACAAGCAAGTTCACGGGCGTCAGTACTTATCGGTTTATGAGAACATGGTGAAGGCTGGCTTAGGCAGATCGATTGTGGATGTTTTCTTAGTAACTATATTCTAGCTACCTGATATATATTTTTGATAATTATGGGGACATTTTATTGATGCTTATATCAAATGTGAACAATCATTTGTTCATTCATTAATGCATCCTTTGGACAAATATTTATTTACTAACTGGGGCATATACTGGCATAGATGCTGGTGCCTACAAAAACGATTAAGATGTAGTTTCTTCTTCTAGACCTTACAGTCTAGAAAAGAGGAGGCCTGATGTGACTGATGTAATCTTACATTATCTTTTCTTGGGAAATACGAATGTAGAGTGTAATTCCTTATCAGGAGACTCACTCTGGGAC
Organism: Rhinopithecus roxellana; assembly: GCF_007565055.1. NCBI lineage: Eukaryota > Metazoa > Chordata > Mammalia > Primates > Cercopithecidae > Rhinopithecus > Rhinopithecus roxellana. Next base: position 113,592,510 of record NC_044559.1, read on the forward strand.
TTGGGGATGAGGGAGAGTCACTGACAAAGTGGGAGAAGAGGTTGTTGCCCTAACTGAGAAACATTAACTCTTCTCCATGCTCTGATCCCTCGTCCACCCCAGGAAGAGGGTCGATGAAATAAACAAGTAGTATATCTCTTATGAAAATCCAGATATTACAAATTTTTTGTCCAAATTTAATTCATAAGGAAAGGAACTAAGAAAACTTGATTTTGAAAGGATACATTGCTTGAGGGGATGGATACCCCCATTTTCCACGGTGTGGTTATTAGGCATTGCATGCTTGTATCAATATTCATACTCCCATTCTGTGGGAAGGGCAATGAGTGAGAATGAAGGAGGGACATGGTACACCTCCCGAGGTTGCGATTTGCAGCATTAAGTGTCTGGGACATCAGGACAGTGATGGATCTCAGGGTTGAGCCCAGGGATCATTGGATTTGAAGAGTTGACAACCAAGGTCTCAATGCTAACAGCACAGGATCCTGCTACCATTTATAGACATCCCCTGATGGTGTAAATCTCCGTTGGAAAAAGATCCACTTTAACCATTGATCACAGCTTGGTGGCCACCTACGAACGATCTGACATGAACCACCCCGCTGGGCTAGCTGGTTGAGAACAATTAATCAGCGACACACTCTATATGGTCTTTTTCCCAAACCTGTAGGATATTATGCTAAGTGAAAAGTGTCAGACACAGAAAGAAACAGACTGCATCATCTCACTTCTATGTAGAAGCTAAAATAGTCAGACTCACAGAGGAACAGGGTAGAATGTGCCTTCCAGGAGCTGGGGGAGGGGGAAATCGGGAGATGTTGGTCAAGGGATACAAACTTTCAGTTATTCAGGAGGAATAAGTTCTGGGGACCCAATGCACAGCAATGTGACTGAGTTAACAATGCTGTACTGTACACTTGAAATTTGCTGAGAGGATAGATCTTAAGTGTTCTCATCATAAAATGTTTTTTAGAAAAAGAAAGCAAAAAAGAAAATCGTAACTACATGAGGTGACGGATACGTGAATTAGCTTGATCCTGGTGATTAGTTCACAATGTATACCTGCATAGGAACATTACATCGTATGCCTTAAATGCATATAATTTTTGTCAGTGATATCTCCATAAAGATGGAAAAGAAAATTCAATGATATGTGTAAAAGCAACTGATATTAATGTCCTATTGACGTACTTGTCTGTCAAGCTTCTGCCTTACCTTCAAACTAGAAAGAGAGAGGCTTTTAAAGATAGTTTGCTTGTTTAAGTAAAACAAGCCCTTTTGATGGCTATATAGACAGCAAGCTGCCTGTCTGGGTCTAGTTAAAGGCTGGCCTGTTTGCTCTAGCTATCTCTTGGAGAACAGACACGTTAATTTAAAGGTTTGCTTCTATAGGGCCCCTGGCAGCCTGGCACTGGCCAGCGATCAGGCAGTGGTTCTCAGAAGACTACACTCTTAGCATCTGCCCTTATTCTTCCGTGTTTGTGTAGAGGGCTTACACAACCAACCTTGTCTTTCCCACTCAGGATGCATTTTCCATTTTAACAGCCTCTCCAATGAGTACAAAGCCTCTGTTCCTCTTCATCCATCCCCATCCCCACTGCAGTCCCTGCCTGGTGCACCCACAACCCCTGACCAGTCACAAGGATGAATTTCAAGACTTTCAAAACTCACAAGCAGGGAAATGAATGTCAGGCACACCCAGCAGTACCCTGAACTTATGACGGGACGAAACATAATAACTCATCTTTTCTCAGTCTTGCCATCTGCCACTTACTGTACCATTTGGAGTCAAAGAGGCTTGCAGGGATTCCGAGGTCACCACCAGAAGTGTGCAATTGGAATGTGCCAGGAATGTTCACCTGGGCTTCACCACGTGGTCTTTCTAAGGCACTTGCTTTCTAGGGTTTAAATACACATTGTGGAGACACTAATCCTTACTGTGTCCTCCTGAATCTTTATAGACTTTTTTTTTTTGAGGTGGAGTTTCACTCTTGTTGCCCAGGCTGGAGTGCAATGGCACGATCTCAGCTCACTGCAACCTCCTCCTCCTGGGTTCAAGTGATTCTCCTGCCTCAGCCTCCTGAGTAGCTGAGATTACAGGCACCAACCACCACACCTGGCTAATTTTTGTATTTTCAGTAGAGACAGGATTTCACCATGTTGGTCAGGCTGGTCTCGAACTCCTGACCTCAAGTGATCCACCCACCTCAGCCTCCCAAAGTGCTAGTATTATAGGCACTCCCAGCCTTACAGGTGTTTTTTAATGGCTCTTTCCCATCTGTAACAGACACACAGGATTTAAAGATTTCCATGCCTTCTGGAGTTGTTTAGAGAATAATGAAGACATGAGCTCTAGGCGAAGCTCTTAGAGCTGATCTGAAATGAGAAGTTGTGGAATAGGAGCTGGAGCTGTGTGAAGACTGCTACCATTGCATGTTCTGCACTTTGGGCAGTCTTTGAGTGAGGTATTTTGATCATTAACATCATTGCCAAATCCAGGAAGTCTGCTGGTTGTAAAACAGTCTTGAGGGAGAACCACCATCCATTTCACCCAACTCTGACTTAGATTTTTTTTTCTTCCCCTATTGCCTTTCCCGTGGGCCTTAGAATGATCAATGACGTTTAACGCCTTTAGAGTCAGCGGTCTTGGTTCTAAGAAATATTCTAAGTTTTTAATTTTTTTGAGATGGGGTCTTGCTATGTTGCCCAGGCTGACCCTGAACTCCCAGACTCAAGCAATCCTCAGGCCTCAGCCTCTTGAGCAACTGGGACCTCAGGTATTCTACCACTCCTGCTCTAACAAGTATTTAAAAATACCCCTTACTATCCTCAAATAAAATCCATGGATAGTGCAACCTGCTTACACATCTTGTTGAAAAAATATTAGCACAATTATCTGTCACGTAAACAAAAGATAGTAGGAAAGTAATCTGCCAGCAAATAATGTATATTACAATATGTAAATGTTTGCAGATAATGCAACTACAACCAGAAATCATGAGGAAGTGATCGATTTCTTAATTACTGTGAGGCCAGAGCTGCAGATGCTAACTGCCAATGGCCTGTCGTGTTGGAGACTCAAATGCCACTGGGGTATTGCCATTAGTGAAGCGCTTTTCCTGAAACATGAATAGTTCTTGGTGAAGTTCCAGCTAAAAGAAAGCATTATCACACCTTGACTTGCATGAGAGTTGTACTTGGGAGAGTCTGTAAATGGTGAACTGCAAATGCCACAATCCACACCGACCACCCCTCCCTCACTGTTGCTGCCTGGGAACTATGTTGCCACCACTTCCAGTGAAGGCCACCAGGGGGCGTGAGCAACAGGGAGCTGCTGGCAGACACCACCCTAAGACGCCCACCCTTTGGTTGATGTGGTGTTCTGTGCCGTGTCCACCATCACCCCTCAGACACCAGCATGGCATCCCCTCACACCATCAGTTGCTAGGAGCCAGCATCCCTGGACTGCACCAGTGATAAAAGGCAGGGGACATCCTGCAAAAGGAAATGGGGCTGAGTGTGTTTGTGTCTTCAAGCAGGAGACAGTGGGGGTTGGAAATCATGCACAGTCTGTTTCCCAGTCTTGGTAACTCTGCCTGGTATTCCCAGATAAACCCAAGAGCAATTCAGGTGGCTACAGCAGTCACTAGGTAGGTCTGGAATGAACCTGAATATCTGCGAGGCTCCACCATATTCTTTTAAGATAATTATATTGGCCGGGCACGGTGGCTCATGCCTGTAATCCCAGCACTTTGGGAGGCCATGGTGGGCGGATTACCTGAGGTCAGACGTTCGAGACCAGCCTGGCCAACATGGTGAAACCCCGTCTCTACTAAAAATACAAACATTAGCCAGGCATGGTGGCACATGCTCGTACTCCCAGCTACTCAGGAGGCTGAGGCAGGAGCATCACTTGAGCCTGGGAGGTGGAGGTTGCAGTGAGCCAAGATGATGCCACTGCACTCCAGCCTGGCCAACAGAGCGAGACTCTGTCTCAAAAAAAAAAAAAAAAAAAAAGGTAATTTTATTTTAGATTTAGGGGCACATGTGCTTGTTACATGGATATTATTAATACATGCGTATTGGTGGGGTGTGGGCTTCTAGCATAACCATTACCCAAATATTGAGCATTGTACTCAATAGCTAAAGTCATGGAACCAACCTAAGTGTCCACCAATGACTGATTGGATAAAGAAAATGTGATAGGCTGGGCACGGTGGCTCACACCTGTAATCTCAGCACTTTGGGAGGCTGAGGTGAGTGGATCGCTTGAGCTCAGGAGTTCAAGACCAGCCTGGCCAGCACGGCAAAACCCCATCTCTACTAAAAATACAAAAATTAGCTGTAATCCCAGTTATGCAGGAGGCTGAGGCAGGAGAATCGCTTGAACCCAGGAGGTAGGGGTTGTAGCGTGCCGAGATTGTGTCATCGCACTCCAGCCTGGGCAACATAGCAAAACTCAAAAAGAAAGAAAGAAGGAAAGAAGGAAGGAAGGGAAGGAAGGAAGGAGAAAATGTGATGTATAGACAGCATGGAATACTACACAGCCCTAAAAAAGAAAAAAATCATGTCCTGTGCAGCAACATGCATGGAGCTTGAGGCATTCATCCTAAGTAAACTACCTCAGAAGCAGAAAATCAAATATCACATGTTCTCACTTATAAGTGGAAGCTAAACACGGGTCCACTACATTGTTGAGATATTACATTCCCCAATAGCAAGAACTATCTATTATAACTTGAACATTTATCTATTTGGTCCCTAGTGTCCCCCACTAAGGACGGGCTTGGGAGGTCATGGCACTGTGTACCCTGCCTTTCCCTAGATGTTCATCAAATGCATTTGTTGCATTGTGCACATCCTTGCCTGCTCCCTAGGCTGTAGAGGAGCTATCGGGATCCAGCTGGTGGTCTGTGGCAGGCTGGTAGCAAGTGAGCGCAGCTCTCAGTGTTCCAAGTGATCAGAATCCGAGACGCACTTTCCTGACTATTGCTGGATCCTTGAGCAGACAGGGCCCTCTGTTTCCCACACCTGAGCTCCAGAACTTAGAAGAGTTCCAAGAACAGCTGGCTGAGGAACAGCATGGGAGGACATCTCTTGCCTTTTAAGCTTCCATGAGGTGAATAGATAGTCTCCATCCCTGAGGAAAATGAAGCTTCCACAAGACAACAGATAAATATTTTCAGGAGAAAATGAAATATTTTCATAAGGGATGATCAGGTCCGATCCTGGGCTTTGGGTGGGTGGGTCTCTACCCACACTTCACAACCCTGATCAGTAAATAACCTGAGCTCCTTGTTCAGCTTACAAGTCCTTGGTCAAGTTTAGCTCAGAGAGAGACAGATGTCCAGTGACCTAAATTTATCTTACAACGGCAGTGCTGTGCCTGAGACCAGGTTCAGGCATCTTCACCCAGGCCATCCCTAGAAGAGAAAAGGATGCATCCCCTCATTGGCTTTCTAATATTACTGCAATAACTACAACCTTGGGGACAATTTCCTGGTGGGAGGACATGCCCAATAATGCAGGTGCATGGTGGAACACCAGCATTGCTTAGTTGGTGACTTGAGGACCTCAGTCTCCCTGGGTTCCATTTCCTCAAGTGTCAAATTCCCCGCTTAGCTAGATGAGGGTTTCCAGACTTTGAGCAACATGAAACAGTACAATCTGGAAATGGAATTAAATATTGGGAGGACCAATCTATAGGGCTGTCGGTCTCTTAGATGCGACGTTAGGACATTGAAAACAAAATGGGCCTGGCGCAGTGGCTCACGCCTGTAATCCCAGCACTTTGGGAGGCTGAGGCGGGTGGTTCACCTGAGGTTAGGAGTTTGAGACCAGCCTGGCCAACATGGTGAAACCCGTCTCTCTTAAAAATACAAAATTCTCTGGGCGTGGTAGCACGCATCTGTAATCCCAGGTACTCGGGAGGCTGAGGCAGGAGGATTGCGTGAATCCATGAGGCTGAGGTTGCAGTGAGCCAAGATTGCACCATTACACTCCAGCCTGGGCAAGAAAGCAAGACTCCATCTCAAACAAACAAACAAAAAAACAAAACAAACAAAAAAAAAAACAAGAAAAAATTAAACAAGTCAAATATCATCTGCTGTCTCCATGATTTTATTAAAGAAAAGACATTTTAACACACACTGAAAATAGGAGAGATAAAAATCTTGGGTTTTAAAATGGGATAAATTTAGCTTGATGAAAAACTCCTTCGGTTGCCTGTATTTTTCTCCTGGGCTGCATACCCACGAGGATTTTATTATAATGGAGATCAGGAACGCGCTCTGGGACCAGAGCATAAGAGGATCCCAGCCTCCATCCAGTTGTATTATTATCTCTAGTTTTTAATACATCCGCACACTGTTCCTATGAAATAGACTAAAGATACGCAAGAAACAAACTAGTAAGCGAATCTCTGGAAACAGAATCCTCCACCTTCCTTTCCATGTGTTTTGCTTCTCTGACCATCTCAATGTCAACTCACAGAAGAGAACATCAGCAAGGCAGAAAGGAAAGCTAGAAAAATAAAAACCCCGCCTTCCTTTTCTGGGGCTGCAGGAAAGGAACAAAGCTAGGCCGAGGGCAGCGGAGTATGGTGATACTTGTTTCACTTCTTAATCAACCCGGATTGCTTGCATTTGTACTTTCCGAATGAGGCTACCCACTTCCTACCATGATGGAATCACTGATTTTTACCTCTTCTCCAAGCACATGCTTGAGAGGGAGCAACTTAATTTTTTGAGATGGAGTCTTGCTCTGTTGCCCAGGCTGGAGTGCAGTGGTGCATTCTCAGCTCACTGCAGCCTCTGCCTCCCAGGCTCAAGCGATTCTCCTGCCTCAGCCTCCTGAGTAGCTGGAATTACAGGCTTGTGACCATTATACTCAACTAATTTTTTTGTGTTTTTAGTAGAGATGGGGTTTTGCCGTGTTGGCCAGGCTGGTCTTGAACTCCTGACCTCAAGTGATCTACCCACCTCAGCCTCCCAAAGTGGCGGGAATACAGGCATGAGCCACCATGCCCAGTTGGGAGCAACCCAATTCTTACCCTTAAAACTGAAGAGCTCTTTTTTTTTTTGAAACTCTTTTGTTAATATTTTTTGAGTAGATAATACATGCAGATGATACAAAATTCAAAATTAATAAGAAAGCAGAAATAAAAAGTTAATTTATCTTATACCTCTGACCTACAGCCACCCAGTTCTCACTAGTGACAACCACTTTTACATGTTTCTTGAGATATTCTAATCAGATTCAGGCATAAAATATTACAATTTGTGATTATATATACACACACACGCATGTGTCCACACACAAACACATAAATAGAACATACTTTACAACTATAAATTGTACTTCACTGTCTGGATCTGGAATACTTCTTTTTTCTTTACTTTTTTGAAACAGTCTCTCTCTGTCATCCAGGCTGGAGGGCAGTACACTCCGCCTCCAGGGTTCAAGCGATTCTCCAGCCTCAGCCTCCTGAGTAGCTGGGATTACAGATGTGCACCACCATGCCCACCTAATTTTTGTGTTTTTAATAGAGACGGGGATTTGCCATACTGGCCAGGCTGGTCTTGAACTCCTGACCTCATGTGATCCCCCAACCTTAGCCTCTGAAAGTGCTGGGATTACAGGTGTGAGCCACCGTGCCACACAGCAGCGAGACACCGTGCACTGTCTGGAATACTTCATTGAACCATTCCTCTATTGATGGATATCTGAATATGTCACTAATTCAGTGTGAAAATGGCTTTGTACCTCTGTCAATGTATCTCTAGAAGAATTGTTGACTCAAAAGTCATGTGTATTTTTAAAAAGTTAGACATCGTCAATTTTGCTCCCCATGGAGTTTATACCAATTTATACCCCCAGTATAGAGTGTCTGACTCCCTCCACACACACACACACACAGTAGGGTGTGTACTATAAAACTTTCAAATCTTGGGCACTGTGATGGGTAAAAAATGGCATCTCATGTTTATTTCAATTGATAATCTCCTTTCATAAGCCAAAATGCTGTTTCACAAAATTTCCCCAAGACCAATTGCCTTTTTTAAACCAAGCTTTCATTGATCCAAATGGATCCAGCTTTGTCTCATAAACATCCCAATAATGGACACAAACTAATAATTAAGAGAAAGATGTTAGAACCATCTACCCACCTAAGTCCACATTTAAAGGCAATTTACAAGAATCTTTATTAATGGTTCCCTTACGTATCTCTGTATTGTATATGCCACGCATACCTGTTAGAGGAGATGAAAATAAAAACGACGCTAAGCACAAACAAAGGGCAATTCATCCAAATATTCCCCTTAGTCCAATTTCCCCTTTGCCTTGAAAACAGATAACCAATTCCCCAAAAGACTGAATCTTGAAAGACTCTGGACCATGATACCTGATCAGATGTGGACTGCATAAAAATGATAACATTTTTGGGAGGCAGAGGCGGGTGGATCACAAGGTCAGGAGATCGAGACCATCCTGGCTAACATGGTGAAACCCTGTCTCTACTAAAAATACAAAAAATTAGCTGGGCGTGGTGGCAGGCACCTGTAGTCCCAGCTACTCGGGAGGCTGAGGCAGGAGAATGGTGTGAACCCGGGAAGCGGAGCTTGCAGTGAGCCAAGATCGCACCACTGTACTCCAGCCTGGGCGACAGAGCGAAACTCTTTCTAAAAAAAAAAAAAAAGGTTGATAACATTTGTCAGCTACTCAAGTGCAAATCTACCAAGCTCAGAAACTAATCTCATAAATGATCAGCAGGGCAGGCAATAAAGGTCCTCAGAATTTCCACTGTGTACAAAGATATACGAGAGCATCAACTACTCCAAGTAAGGCTGAAGGTTCCCCGATGACTTTGGTGAGCTAAAACTTGTTACCCATGACTTTTACCAGTCAAGCTGATCCCAGCACCTCACTAAATGTCTGATTGACACCTCTGTTACTCTACTGAGAATCTGATTAGGTTTCTACATATTCTCAAGGTCACTAGCTGTGTTTGGACAAAACAATAATAATATCAACCTTCAGGACACCATTTCTTGAGCATTTTTGAAAGGGCCAGTGTGGATACCATTAATTCTCAGGCCAATAAGAAAATCATTATAGAACAGCAGCCAAAGAACTTGAATAATTTAATTAAGTTAACATATTCAATATTTACCGAGCTTGTTGCTTTCTATTGAATTTGCATTGTGGTTGTAGTGATTTTTGTCAGGTACTGCAAGCATTGGGCTATTATTGATACTGTGGCTGAAATGCTTAGACTCATGAATTGTTAGCCATGTTTTAGAATGTGAGTTGTACTTAGACTATTTCCTTGTATTGTTATTTAATTATACCCTTTTGCTTACAATAGGGTAGGTGCCATACATACTATATCAAAAGTCTTTCACATCTAAAAATTTGCATTTCTAAGTAAAATCTTTTTCTTGCTCACTTTCTGATCTATCTGTCTGTCTGTCCATCATCCATCCATCCATCCATCCACTCACCCACCCACACCCACCTATCTATCTATCTGTCTGTCTATCTATCTTGGAACCCCAAAATCACTAAGCTAAAGGGAAAAGTCAAGCTGGGAACAGCTTAGGCCAAAGCCGCCTCCCATTCTATTCAAAGTCACCCCTCTGCTCACTGAGATAAATGCGTATCTGATTTCTTCCTTTGGAAAGGCTGATCAGAAACTCAAAAGAATGCAACCATTTGTCTCTTATCTACCTATTACCTGGAAGCCCTCCTCCTCACTTTGAGTTGTCCCGGCTTTCTGGCCTGAACTAATGTGCCTCTTACATATACTGATTTATGTCTCACGTCTCCCTAAAACGTGTAACACCAAGCTGTACTCCCACCACCATGTCGTCAGGAGCTCCTGAGGCTGTGTCATGAGTGTGCATCCTTAACTTTGGCAAAATAAATTTTCTAATTTGAGACTTGTCTCAGATATTTGGGGTTCACATCCGTATGTATGTGAGTATGTATGTATGTATCTATCCATTTATCTACCATCTCATCTAATCTTTGCTCTGCGCTAGGCTCTGTTCCAAGTGCCTTAGAAATATGAACTTATTTAATCTTCACAACAGTCTATACGGTGCTTAATTATTTTTACCATCTTCTTTTTACAGATGGAGAAACTCAGGAACAGAGAGGTTAAGTCACTGGCTCATAGTCACACAGCCAGTCAAATGGCAGAGCCCGAATAGGAATGCAAGCCTCTGGCTCCAGAATCAGTGATAATCACCGCTACACTGGGCCTGTGTGTGTACAACATTCTAATTTTTGTGAACAGTCACTTGCTCCCTGTCACCGAGAGAAAATCCTTTTTCTGTTGAATGAAACAGAGAGTTCTTGTGGGGAAGCAAAGCTGAGTAAGAAGTGTGTATAGCAGGGTGGTTTCTGGAAAATGTTTGGTATTCATTTACAAGATAATCTTAATAGCATCTCCATTGTGTAATGGAGAGACTCAATAATGGTACTGAAGGAATTTAACTGAAGTTAATGTTCTTGCAAAAAACAGAGAATGATGCAATTCTTTAACTCTGAGAGGAGTGTAACATTCATCTGAGACTAACTGCATTCTGGAGATGAGGGAACAGGCCCCAGGGACTTTGGCCTTACTTGGCCTGTTTGCTGAAGGTCATGCATGGTGCCTGCGACCAGAATCCAGACTTTGCACCTGCAGTTAGGGTTCTCCTTCCTATTCACTTCTTGTTGACAGGATGGGTCCTCTTCAGAAACCGTAGACTGTCTCATGTTTCTCCTTCCCTCTCTGCAAATGTGTTCTCCAGAGGAAATAAGACGGAGGCGCCAGCTCAGCCCTACAGTGGGTACCGTGGCTGCAGCTTCATGTACACAGGTGCTCCATGTAATGAAGTGTTGAAGGGAGGGTGGTTTAAAGAGAAATACACAGGGTGTGAGAAGAAGGAAGGCAAAATGTCTATTACCCACAAGCCCAGAGGAATCTATTTCTCCAGGCTGCAAAGTAGCGAGTGCCAGGACTTCGGAGTGGAATAACTGTTCTACTTCTTCTTAATCAAAGGAATTATATAACTCCCTTTCGAGAAAGCAAAATGACTTATTTTATCATAATGAAGCTTTTAAAACGGCAACTTGCAGTACTTTGAAAAAGTCATGGAGTATGTGGGGTTAGACTCATTTCTTCTTCTTTTTTGTTGTGTTTTTTAGTTTTCGTGCTGAAACTGGACAATCAGAGCACATGTCAAACCCTTCCGCTTTCTTCAGATAAAACAGACTCTGTGCCTCAAATTCTTCTGAGTTGCTTTTAAGTGAGTCTAACCTGGCTCCTTATCACTTTTTTCAAAAGGCGTTTCTTATGACATTCTTCAAAAAGCTTTGCTTTGTTGTAGTTTCCAATATTTCAACATTTTTATTTTACAGCTTAACTTGTCATCACGAAAATTCTGACCAATGTCCTTTTGTCTGTTCACAGATTAGTTTCGTTTTCTGCCACCAAAAGGGAAACACACTGTGATCTCCATACTTGAGCTATTTTGTCAAACAAGAGTTAACATCAGGAAACATTTACAAGTAAGTTCTGTGTCTAGGCATATACCCAAAACAAATGAGTCCATATGAACCCCAAAAGGTGTGACCAGGGATTGTCATAGCAGGACTATTCATAACAGCTCCAAAATGAAATGATCCAAATGTTCATCAGAGGTAGAACAAATAAATGTGTAGTCTACGCATAAGGTAGAATCATACAATGGGATAAAATACAGCAATGAAAAGAAATGGACCACGGTTGAGTTTAACAACATAGGTCAATCTTATAAGCATTTTTGAGTAAAAGAAGCTAGACACAAACAAATATGAATTGTGTCGTTATGTTTATATAATGTTCAAAAACAGAGAAAACTCAACTATGCTGGTAGAAGTCAGAACAGGGGCTGGAGGGAGGGAGACAGTGATTGAAGTGAGTACAGGGAACTTGCAGGATGCTGGTGATAACTCTACTGCAAGATCCTTACTCCGGTATGGTCACTTTGTAAAAAGTAAAGTAGAGGTTCCTCTTCAAAAATTTTCCTCCCGTCTAATTAGGAATAAATACAAACTTCTCTTAAAAGCAAAATGTATTCAAAGACCTATGTTAACATTTTAAAATATCTGCTAGCCGTAATAAAGAAACCGATGTACTTTATGTTCTTAGCTCCTTACCATGTAGCCTCAATATTTGCCCTGGTTTGCTCATACTGGTTCAAGCAAGCATTAGGTCATTGCCTGTTCCTCTTCCTTATTTGAAACTGTTTTTACCTTTCTCGGTATTCCACAAGTTACTTCCTCCTTCCTTTGTTCTCTTCCGCCTTTGCGTCTTTTAAAAAGTTCTAAGTTACAGGCCAATCAGGACAAATACAGATTGTGTGGTCCCGCTCCAGCCAATAGAAACCGGACACAGTGGTAAAGTGGACGCATCAAGTTATAAATGACCCTGTCTCCTTTGTTCAGTGTACTCTCTTGGCAAAACTGCCGGCGAGTGTACCCTTTCTGCAGAAAGTATAAAAATGACCTTGCTGAGGAAATTAAATTTATGTTCAATTGCTATTTCTTTACGGCACCGAAGAACAGGTATTTCAAACAACTTTGTGGTTATTTACGAAGGTGTACTTGTGATTTGCGCTCCTTCCTGAGCACAGGTTATACTTAAATAAGAAATTTATTTGAAAACAGGCTGGAGCAGTGGCTCACGCCTGTAATCACAGCACTTTGGGAGGTCGAGTGGGTGGATCACTTGAGGCCAGGAGTTCGAGACCAGCTGAGTCAATATGGTGAAACTCCATCTCTACTAAAAATACAAAAAAACTTAGGTGGACGTGGTAGTGCAAACCTGTAATCCTAGCTACTCAGGACGCTGTGAGCCAAGATCGTGCCACTGCACTCCAGCCTGGGTGATAGAGCAAGACTCAATCTCAAAACAAACAAACAAACAAACAAACAAACAAACAAACAAACAAACGCAGTACTGAATTCTCCCTGGTGCAGAAAGAGAAAATCAGCCTGTACAATCCTCATGACAAAAATCTATGTGTTTTCACCAGACACTTGGAAAATGTTCAAATCTTCCAGGTGTAGAGATGGGACAGGAGAGAGAGAAAAAAAAATTTAAAGCTTCCTTTTACTTCCAGAAGGTTACTATGTTATCTGTCTATGTGTTGACAGAAACATTTTCTTCACCAAAAAGTGTGCACATTTAACATCAAAGTTGCTGAGAATTCAATACAAATATATTTCTAAGGGATTTTTTAAATGAGAAATTCTAGCCATATGTCCCATGTTATTTTTGAAGGAATCCCAAAATTTGATGTGTGTTGTGGGGATATAAAGGTGATACTCAAAGGAAATGTCTGAGAATGTGTGTTTATATTTTATACAGGATTAAATCACATGATTTATCCACAAATTTGTTCCTTCCTCTACCAACCTCACTCCCTGCCTTGAATTCTCCCATTTCATCTCCTCTATTCCTCTCTGATGTTCAGTTGAAGTGTTTGTGAAAGTTCTCCATTTTCCCCTCTCCTGTCCTCTCACTGTCTGGAATTTTATCCACTCTGATGAGGATTTATCTGTTTCCTTCGGCTGGATGATTTCTCACTCCCCAGCACCTGCTTTCACTTCTGTCCATCACTCCAGCCTCGGCTGCACAGCTGCCTGGACAGGCGCAGACGACGAAACCATCCATCAGCATTACAATAGAAGACACAAAATCAAATTGACTTCTCACCAAACTAGCTGCAGCTTTCCACTGCCTTACCTAGGTCAGTGGTACCATCATTCAACTAGGTGTCCAGTCCCAGACCTCAGGGTCAATTTTTTTTTTTTTTCTTTTTTCTTTTTTCTTTTTTTTTTTTGAGACGGAGTCTCGCTCTGTCGCCCAGGCTGGAGTGCAGTGGCCGGATCTCAGCTCACTGCAAGCTCCACCTCCCGGGTTGACGCCATTCTCCTGCCTCAGCCTCCCGAGTAGCTGGGACTACAGGCGCCGCCACCTCACCCGGCTAATTTTTTGTATTTTTAGTAGAGACGGGGTTTCACCGTGTTAGCCAGAAGGGTCTCGATCTCCTGACCCTGTGATCCGCCCGTCTCGGCCTCCCAAAGTGCTGGGATTACAGGCTTGAGCCTTTCCAGACAAGGTCTTGCTCGGTTGCCCAGACTGCAGTGAAGTGAGGCAATCACAGTTCACTATAACCTCAAACTGTGGGGCTCAAGCATTCTTCCTACTTCATCCTCCTGAATAGCTGGCACTACAGGCACATGCTATCATGCCTGGCTATTTTTTAAAACCTATTTGTAGACATGGGGTCTCACTGTGTTGCCCACGCTGATCTCCAATTCCTGGCCTCAAGTGATCCTTCTGCCTTAGCCTCCCTAGGTGCTGGGATTACAGGTATGAACCACTGTGTCCCTGCCCTTTGGGTCATCTTTAACTTCTCTACTCTCCAATTTCAAATCAGTTGTCCAACCCAGTTGATTCTACCTTTTACATTCTCTCTCCTCTCGCCCCTTTACTTCCCACAGTGTTGTTACTATTGTTTGAGCTCTCATTGTTTTAGCCGTGTGGCTCTTTGCTGATCTCTCTATTGCCATCTTTTCCTTCTCTAATTCTTTCTGCATTTGGCTTCTTCACTATTTAGAATAGTGTCCCCGCGCCCCCCATTCCTGTCTGGTGAAACCTGTGAATGTGACCTTACTTGGAAATAGGGTCTTTGTACACGTCAAGTTAACATGAGATCATCCTGGATTAGGGTGGGCCCTAAGTCCAATATGACTGTCCTTCTAAGGACACAGCCTCCTGAGTAGCACACCCACAACTGTGCCTGGCTAATTTTGCTTATTTTTGTAGTGACAGGGTCTAGCTGTGTTGCCCCAGCTGGTCTTGAACTCCTGGACTTGAATGATCCTCCTGAAGTGCTGGGATTGCAAGAGTGAGCCACTGTGCCTGGCCATTCTCTGGTCCTTCTGCCATCATAACTTTATGTGACTTATGCTGTGGCCTAGCAAAACTGCTTGCTCCTCCTTCAGCATGCCTTTGCCTTTCCACCTGGTGTGGAACATCTGGTGTGTTCTCACTTTGACCTCTTCCCACTAACACTGTACTGCTTTTTCAAGGTGTTCAGATGCTACTGTCTTCATGAAGCTTTCCCTCCGTTCAGCAAGGTGTGGGTACTCCCTCTCTTAATGTCCACTGCTGACATCTCTATTACCCATGCACTTTATCCTCTTTTATGGTGAGTTATATATTTTAAACACATTTATTATAAAACATTTAAGACATAAACATAAATATGTATGCTTATTGAATATGTATGTGAATACATATTACTATTACATATTTTTATATATAATAAAATATATTATTATAATTATATGATATATAATAATTATAATCATATTGTTATATGTGTCATATTTATAACATGATATTATATATGATATAATTATATTATAATATTTATAATATATAATTGTCTATCAGACATATATTATATATAATAAACATCTATAATTATATTATATATAATTATGTATAATAGATATGATGTTATATATAACTGCCTACAACTATATATAATTATATCACAGATAATATATTTATATATCATATTATATATGGTATAATTATAATAAAACTATATTGTTATAATTATCATATTTAATGTATTCAATACATATTCAATTTTATACATATGTATTCATATTATTCAACACACATATTATTCAATATTATACTTATGTATTCATATTATACATGTTACATATTATCAATATGTATGTATTGAAAAGTATATTTCAATGATCTAATGTACTAAAACAGAATTTATTTAAATAAATACATATGATTATTGAAATATACTTTCACATTTACTGATCAAATACATTAGACCTTTTGGGATCATCAACTTTGATATATTCTATCATGCTCACAAATTCTGACTCACTTTCCTCAACATCTGTTAAATAATTTGTTAAAATTATTCAAGTACTTATTGAAAACACAACTGGACCTTACAATTCCTACTGCTCTAAAGTGATTTACAGTGATAAGGAGTTTTGACACTTTTCTCTATATAAAACCTTGAGCTGAAAGTTTGTTAATGTAATAAGAGGAGCCACTATTTTCCTCTTTTCCACTCATGTATATACTGTAGGAATGTTCTATAATATAAAAAACCACATGGCAAGATACAAAGCTGTTCCACAACTTTTTTTTTAAAAACTAATTTCCAGGTCAACTGAGCCCAAAGCACCTAATTTGATGACATTTTAAGAAAATGAAAGGCAGAATTATTTTAATATTTCTTAATGCCAAGGTAGAGGTCATTTTCAACTCTACTTTTTTGCTGGTGATCTTATCCCTGTTTTCAGCCTTTCTGGTTCCTGACTTCATAGAGAAAATCATTGCTGTTTGCTCAGAATGATGACATGACGGTGCTCACGGCTGTAATGCTTGGATGGACAGGGATTTAGTATTCTGCCTGGCTTTACCCTGGAGCAGCTTGAAGACTGGGTAAGGAAATGGTTTTGTGGCTCCTCTAATGAGGAAAATCCAAGTTAATGCATACACGAGGATATAATATTCCCATCCAATGCTAACTCCCACCATTATGAGGCATGGGAGTTGCTGATCCCTCTCAGGGCTTGTCGCTGGACATCATCTGGACAAGAGAAAGGGTAGGGTATTTATCGTGTGTGGAGTTACATCCCAGGGCCATGTTGTCCACAGTCCTGATTTGTCAGGAGATGGGGTGGTCGGGCCTCCACCTCCAATATAACTCTCAGAATGTGGTAGAATGCCTCTGTGAGGCATAGTGACAATTTTGAGGACTCTTGTGCCACAATGGAAATTCCACGAAATAGATTCATTGAGTAAAGAACAGACTGTGATGGAAATTCACCGATGCAAATTGCTTCATTTTACCCTCTCTATCCTACGGAATTTTGCTTTCATTGATGGTCTTGCTTGGTGGAAAAGAAGAACCAAGAAGGTTACGTGGGTGTGAAATTACCCACAGCACCCGATGTGCTCCGGTTTTAATAGGCTGGCATCTCACAGTGAATCTCCCAAACAATAACACAGTTGCTATGGTCTGGGTATGAAAAGAAGGTGCAAGAAAGGTCTTCAAAGGCCTGCCTACCGGTGTGTGATCCACACACATTTTCTCTCTCTCCTCTTGTCCCCTGATGGGAATGTGTACCTTCAAGGAGCTCTAGAGGAATCAGCCTTTGTAAAGGTTCCTGGAGTGATGGCTAAATGTGTTCACGGAGGCAAAGGGTGCAAGCCCTGAATACTGCAGCTCACATTGGAACGTGGCTCAGAGCGTGGTGCCCCATCTGCCCGGGACAAAGTGATAGGTTGCCTTGGCTATTGGCATGAACCTTCGGAGCCTAGGCCTGAAGTGACTAATCTGATGTCGCTTTTCAGATGCTGAGGAGGCAAAGGAGAGGGTCTCAGAGCTCGAGCCACACCATGTCCACTACCTGAGCCTGAGCTTGAGTACTTGATTGCTTTGGGAGAAACTCCTTTTAAAAATTGTGGGCTGGGCGCGGTGGCTCAAGCTTGTAATCCCAGCAGTTTGGGAGGCCGAGGCGGGCGAATCACGAGGTCAGGAGATCGAGACCATCCTGGCTAACACGGTGAAACCCCGTCTCTACTAAAAATACAAAAAACTAGCTGGGCGAGGTGGCGGGCGCCTGTAGTCCCAGCTACTCGGGAGGCTGAGGCAGGAGAATGGAGTAAACCCAGGAGGCGGAGCTTGCAGTGAGCCGAGATCGCCACTGCACTCCAGCCTCCGTGACAGAGCAAGACTCCGTCTCAAAAAAAAAAAAAAAAAAAAAAAAAAAAAAAAATTGTGGAGTCCCAGCTACTCAGGAGAGATGGGAGACGGGAGAATGGCATGAATATGGGAGATGGAGCTTGCAGCGAGCAGAGATCGCACCACTGCACTCCAGCCTGGGTGACAGAGCGGAAACTCTGTCTCAAAAAAAAAAAAAAAAAAAAAATTCGGAGTCAGGCCGGGGGAGGTGGCTCACACCTGTAATCCCGTAATCCCAGCTCTTTGGGAGGCTGAGGTGGGTGGATCACAAGTCAGGAGATCGAGACCATCATAGCTAACATAGTGAAGCCCCATCTCTACTAAAAATACAAAAAAATTAGCCAGGAGTGGTGGCAGACACCTGTAATCCCAGCTACTTGCGAGGCTGAGGCAGGAGAATCGCTTGAATCTGGGAAGTGGAAATTGCGGTGAGATGAGATTGTGCCACTAGGTTCAGCCTGGCAACAGAGTGAGACTTCATTTCAAAAAAAAAAAAAAAAAAAAAAGATTGAAGAGTCATTGTTGATTGTGTTTCCAGGGATTCTTCCTTTGGGCCTAACCTCAAGGCTGGGAGCCCTCAAAGACTATAAACAAACTGTGTGTGAAATAAATATGTGTGCATGGTTCTAGGTGGAGGGACTATGGATTTATCAATTTATTAACAGGGCTCTTGACCCCAAGAAGGAGAGCATCATCAAAACAACAAAATAAAAACAAATGAAAGAAAGAAAGAAAGAAAGAAAGAAAGAAAGAAAGAAAGAAAGAAAGAAAGAAAGAAAGAAAGAAAGAAAGAAAATAAAAGTAAGCAAACAAGGTAGGTTGGAAGCAGGACATAGACTCCATTGTGTTAATTTCAGTTTATCAAACTGGAGCTCAGTCAGTTTTCCATCATTTTCAGTCATTTAAGAGGCCAGAGGATGATGGAGGATTGATAGGAGCCCTAGGCAATCTTTAATCTGTACGATCTTTAATGCTCACCAGCTGATTATCAGTTGATGGGGAAGATAACTCTAATATTCTTGTAAATTTCTCTCCTCACCCTGTTTCCAAAACCCAAAGAAGAGCCCCATTGTACTAGTTCTTAATAATCCAGGAAGCAAAACTGACTGCAGAGTGAAAAGTGAAACTTTACAGGCTGAAAAGTACTTTTCGTCTTAGAAATACTTTCTTTTGAGGGACTTCCAAGTCTAGGAAGTATGGGAGAATGGAACCCTTTGGAGTTTTAACCCCAGTGAGTGGCAAAGTGGTGACGTGGAATAGGAGGAGGCTCTGGAATTATTCAGAGTGGAGTCAGAATTGTGGCATTGCACTTCCCAACTGCAGGGCCTGGGTAGACTACGGAAGTTAGGTCTTGGCTTTCTTCACCACCAAATAGGGACAACAATTCTCACCGCATAGAGCCGTTTTGACCATTTAATAACAAATGTATAAGGCATTTAGTGCACAGCCTAGCACATAGTCACTCAATCAAAAATAGATATTGCCTGTTTTGTTAATCAGTAAAAACCCACGACAAGATGGCAGGGGGTGGACATCTTGTGGAGAAGAAAGTAGAGTGGAAATAAAGGGGGCTGCTCTGAACTAGGCTAAAGAAGGCAGCACCCTAACAAGATATTATTGCAACTGATTCCACCTCCCTGAAGGTGCAGCCAGTGGCAGGACCCAGAATGGTCCCCCTGGATATTCAAGCCAGAGCACACGACTGCTGGACTGGAATGGATTTGGACCGGGAAGCAGGAACTTTGCAAAATCTGGCCAGCAAACTTTGTAACTGCCTATCTGCTTCATTTTCCTCTTAATAGTACATCCTTTCTTTTGTGGGACTGATTTTTGGGAACCCCCACTACATTACAACATTATGCCAGAATTTCATAGTAGTAAAAACAATAATTTTTGTAAACAGAATAGGGCTATCCCTGGTTGTCACTAAGACAATGGTATTTCTTTTCTGCTGGTTCTGGAGACTTCCATTCACTGACTGTGCCTCCACGTGCCTTCAGTATGCTCAGAAATATGGTGGGTAGGCCGGGTATGGTGGCTCATGCCTGTAATCGCAGCATTTTGGGAGGTCGAGGCAGGTGGATCACTTGAGGTCAGGAGTAACAAGACCAGCCTGGCCACTATGGTGAAACCCTGTCTCTACTAAAAATACAAAAATTAGCCGGGCGTGGTGTCAGGCACCTGTAGTCCCAGCTACTCGGGAGGCTGAGGCAGGATAATCGCTTGAACCTGGGAGGTGGAGGTTACAGTGAGCTGAGATCGCATCACCTCACTCCAGCCTGGGTGATAGAGCGAGACTCTGTCTCAAATAAAATAAAGTAAAATAAAAAATGGTGGGAGTAGGATGTACCTGTAACAACAAAGTGTCTTACTGACAAAATATTGAAAACCCATGTGTAGTTCAAAAAGCAGGGTGCGTGGCAGGATCGCAGCTACCAGGGTTCTGTGTTCAGGAATTCCAGGGGTTTGGAGAATCATGTGATAAGAAGTTGAGAAGCAAGTCATTGTGGGAAAGAAGTCTTGGCTGTGTCTACTGCTATACTCCTGATGTAGGGATATGGCCTGTTCAGTTCATTACAGAACCAGGATAAGAGCAGCTGAGACTTTTCTCAGACCTTTTTCAGATAAAGATGAAGATAGTAAACAGAGCAATTAAACTGATTATAATTACATATGCACAGGGGGGATTTGGGGGGTAAGGAGATCATTGTCCATGTAAGTAATTAATGGTGAGGCATAGAATTTCACACTAGGTGGAGTTCTCCAAACAGGTTAAGAACAGGAAGTCAGGAGCAACGCACTGGCAAGTATTCAAGATCTTTAGGGACCAGAGGTGCACTCCGACCTTTTAAAAACTGGAATTCCCCACAGTATGGGTTTCAGTGCATTAGGAAAGAGGTCAGCCCAGCTGTGTCCTTCCATGGCTGCATAATTCATAATGTCATAAATATTTTTTTCCTCTCAAATTTCCTTAGAGGCAGTTGGATTTTATCTGTTTCAGAGTTGAGTCTTACTGTGGAAAGAGTTGATTAAAATGAGGAAAATGGTCAGGAGTTTGAGACCAGCCTGGCCACCATGGCAAAATCCCGTCTCTACTAAAAATACAAAAATTAGCCAGGCATAGTGGCCGGCGCCTGGAGTCGCAGCTACTTGGGAAGCTGAGGCAGTAGAATCACTTGAACTGGGGAAGTGGAGGTTGCAGTGAGCCAAGATCATGCCACTGCACTCCAGCCTGGGCAACGGAGTGAGACTCCATCTCAAATAAAACAAAATAAAATGAAGTAAAATAAGGAAAATTTTAGCTTTCACGAGTTGACTGTCTTTTTGCAGTTGTCTGATCCTGCACACTTGCCACACTTTCGTCTAGTTCATGTTCTCACGTCAACAATATTTACTGAGCACCTATGACACAGAGGCAAGATTTGCCTTTGAGTGTAGGCTTTGGCGCCATCACTTACACACGGCATGATGTTAGGCAGTTTCCTACCTTTGCTATGCCTCAGTTTTTTCCATCTGTAAAATGGGGCTAATGACATTCTTCTCACTGAGTTATTGTGAGGATTAAATGAATTAATATGCATAAAGCACTCAGGACAGTGCCTGGCAGAAAGCAAAGACACATTAAGTAGTGACTGCTCTCACTCACCAAACTGTTTCCCTGTGCCAGGTGCTGCTGTCCTGTGAACTTTCAGTGAATTAACTCATTTAATTCCCATAGGACCCTGTGAAGTAGGTACGATTACTACCCCATTTTGCAGATGGTAAAACTGAGGCTTAGAGATGGTAAGTGTTGCTCTGGTTATTATAAAGACTAATAGAGATGATGAAAGACATAATAAAATACAAATTACTATTGTGGTATAATAAAAAAATATTTGGTCTTTGTACCTAGTTCCTGGGTACACAGGGCTCCTGTCTTTTGTATACTAGTGATATTGGCTCATAAGATCGTTAAGGGAGGCCCCGGGTAGCTTGGGGATGGGGGCTGGTCACCAGAAGGACCAAGGTGTAATTAGAGAGTTGGGAATTTCAGTCCCACTCCCTGACCTCCAGGGAGGGCAGGGGGACTACAGATTGAGTCCCTCACTTTTGGCCGATGATTTAACCAACCACGCCTATGTAATGAAAGCTCAATAAAACCCCTAATCGACAGACTTTGGAGAGCTTCCAGGTGGGTAAACCCATGGAGGTCCTTGCAAGGGGGTATACCCAGAAAACACCTGGAACCTCCATGCCCTCTCCCATGCCGTGCCCAGTGCATCTCTTCCATTTGGCTGCTTCTTTATAATAAACTGGTAAACACAAGCAAAGCGTTTTCCTGAGTTCTGCAAGTCATCCTAGCAAATGATTGAAACTGAGACGGGGATGTGGGACTCCCTGATTTATTGACAGTTTGAAGTACAGGAGGCCCAGGCTTGCCATTGGCAGTCTTGCGGCCTGAGCCCTTTACTTGGGGGATCTGACACTGATTCCAGATAGAAGGTGTCAGGGTTGCAAAGGCATTGCTGGACACCCAGCTGGTATCAGAGAATTGTAGAATCGAGAAGCATTTAATAGCCTAACCAAAATGAAGTATCTAGCCTTTCGATGCTCTCTCTCTTTCTCTGTGCTTTAACTTATGTTTTATCTTTCCACCTTGGGGCACCCTCTCCTTACTGAGTATCACACCCCATCCCTTCTCTGAAGCTACACTCACAGGTCGTGCTTGGATGCTTAGCCACAGGAACATTCCATCCGTATCTCTAGTGTTCATCCTGGGGTTTAGATCTATCTGACCATGCTTGAGAGTATCTATGGCACAGCCCTGCCAGGTGTCCTGAAAATAATTCCAAAAGAGGAGAGAATCACGTTCTGCAAGAGAAAACCAAGGAGGCAGGTCTGAGTGCAAGGATAAGCCTGCCACTCAACTTGTCCTCTGTACTCTGTCCCAACAACGCCTACTTGGATTGCAGGAAGAGGAGCTGGAAATGAGACACACAGAACACAGTGAAGAGCTGCTTCCCTGAAACCTCCACTGTTGACAATGGCAGATTCAGCAGCCTGGGGAGCAGCAGTGACAGGTGACAGGCTCTTTCATGGCGGGGTTGGCCCTGGGAGAGAGAGGTGACGCTGCAGTTCCAGTGTCCCATGGGACACTCTGTGTAGCCTAGGCTTGCACAGAGCACCAGTTGCTTTCATGGTACCTCGGCAGCCTATGCTGTAAGCATCTCTCCAGGAAAGGGCCCTGAGCAGGGCAGGAGGAGATTGCAGATGCCAGGTAGCTGCTGAGAGATCCATGGCATTGCATTTGCATGGCATCTTGAGTTGAGTACTGTCCCCCTCCTACCCTCAATTTACGTCCTTCCCAGAATCTCAGAATGTGAGCTTATTTGGATATAGGGTGGTTGCAGATATAATTAAGGTAACATGAGGTCACACTGGAGTAGGGTAAGCCCTTAATGCAATATAGCTGGTATTCTTGTAAGAGGAGACTCAGAGACAGACACAGAGAGGAGAACACCATGGGACAATGGAAGCAGAGATGGCAGTGAAGTGTCTACAAGCCAATGGATGCCAAGGATGCCTGGAAACCACCAGAACTAGGAAAGGGGCATGGAACACACTCTCCCTTGAGGTCTCCAGTGGGAAACAACCCTGAGGAGACCTTGACTTTGGACTTCCAGCCTCCAGAACTGTGAAAGAATGAATTTCTGTTGTCTTAAGCTACCTGGTTGGCGGTGTTTTGTTACGGCAGCCATGAGAAGCTCATACACACAGCTGTATCTGTCTGTTTTGCATTGCTATAAAGGAATACCTGAAACTGGGTAATTTATAAAGAGGTTGATTTGACTCACAGTTCTGCAGGCTGTACAAGCATAGCATCAGCATCTGCTTGGCTTCTGGTGAGGCCTCAGGAAGCTTTTACTCAGGGCAGAAAAGAAGGGGAGCCAGCATGTGACACGGTGAGAGAGGAAGCAAGAGAGAGGGGAGGAGGTGCCAGGCTCTTTTATTTTTGTTTTTTGAGACGGGGTCTCACTCTGGTCACTCAGGCTGGAGTGCAATGGCACAGTCTTGACTCATTGCAACCTCTGCCTCCCAGGTTGAAGTGATTCTCCTGCCTCAGCCTCCTGAATAGCTGGGATTTCAGGTGCCTACCATCATACCTGGCTTTTCTTTTTTTTTTTTTTTTTTTTTTTTTTTTTGGTATTTTTAGTAGAGACGAGGTTTTACCATGTTGGTCAGGCTGGTCTTGAACTCCTGACCTCAAGTGATCCAACTGCCTCAGCTTCCCAGACTGCTGGGATTATAGGTGTGAGCCACCATGCCCGGCCACCAGGTTCTTTTTAACTCTCAGATCTTGCCATGACTCATAGAGTGATAACTCATTCTTTACTGTAAGGAGGGTGCCAAGCCATGCATGAGGGATTTATCCCCATGACCCGAACATCTCCCACCAGTCCCCATCTCCAACACTGGGGATCATATTTCAATAAGATATTTGAAGGGAACAAACCTCTAAGTCACATCCACACCTTAGACATCTTCCTAAGCACCCCCAGACTATGTGAGCAAACGTTTTGAAAGGTCTCTATAGAGATGGTGGGGCCAGGACCACAAAAACACTGTGCTGTGATTTATTTGTTTTCTCTCTCAGGTTAATAACTACGAGGAAAAGAGGTCATACACCTGTTGTCTCTACAGAACGGTGTATTGGCAGAGACCCTTGGCACTGATCCCTGATGGTGGAGCATGGCTGATGTTCTGTGCAAAGGAGGGTGAGACCCCTATGAGTAATTCTGCTTCCCTGTAAACAAACACCTCGCACAACATGAGGATTATGGAGCAAGGCTGTGCAGGGGACACCTTATGCAGCCTGAATACCATGTGAATCTTATAGCTTTACTATCAGCACAGCACAGCCCTGCTGATCTACCCCTGGTAGAAGCTGGAATGCTCTTATCTCCCATGCTCTTCACCTCCCTAGAACTCAGCTTCCAATGTACCTTTCCCATTTTTCCTTGCCTACCTATCCTCTGTCAACTCAGGTAAGTGCCTCACTTTACTTTCCCTGAGAACTTGGTCTTACTTATTAATTTTTCACCCCTATGGCCTAGGAGCCACCCATCTTTGACTTGGAAGGAAGGTTACACTTGCTTTTTACACACAGATTGTTATGGCCCCCATCCACCTCCATCAAAAAGACCCTTGTGGCTGGGCATGGTGACTCACACCTGTAATGCAAGTGTTTTGGGAGGCCAAAGTGAGGTAAGAGGATTGCTTGAGGCAAGGAGTTGGAGACAAGCCTGGGCAAAATAGCAAGAGCCCATCTCTACAAAAAAGTGAAAAAACTAGTGGAGTGTGGTGGTACAGGAGACCCAGCTGTGCAGGAGGATCGCTTGAGCCCAGGAGCTCCAGGCTGCAGTGAGTTATGAGTACGCCACTGCACTCCAGCCTCGGCAACAGAGTAAGACCCTGTGGCTAGAAACTTTTTTTTTTTTTAAATTAGCTAGGTACCTGTAGTTTTAGCTACTTGGGAGGCAGAGGTGGGAGAATTTCTTGAGCTAAGGAATTCAAGGCTGCAGTGAGCTCTGATCGCACCACTGCACTCCAGCCTCCATGACAGAGTAAGACTCTGTCTCTTAACGAAAAAGACCCCTGTGGTTTCTCAGCGCTTCTGGAGGCCCTATATTCAGCATGCTCTGGAGCAAACCATCCTGGTTCTTTGTCTCTGGCCTTTATATCTCATTGTCGTGGCCTTGCCACCTCTTCTGTGGCTGCTGACCCTGGAGAGGTCACCTCCCCTGCCCTAACACTGTGACTTTCCCAGTGTGGATTCAGGAAAACGGACTTTGCATTTTCTCCCCCGCATGACTCTGTCCTAAGAGTACACAGCCTTGTCCTAATTTCCCAAAACACAGCTGAGGCCAGTGGAAAACTTTTCATATGGCTAAACTGCAGGTTCAACGATACTGCAAAGAAAAATCAAAATTCCTCTACAAGTGTGGATCCAAGCTAGAGTCTTCTACACACCCAGCATCCTATTTGGTACCTGGGCAGTGTCCAGTGAACAGGGGCAGGCCACACACACCCAGCACTCTTGAGGCTCAGAGCTCCCTGTGCCTCAGTGTCAGGAGAAACTGTCCCCTCCGATGCTGAGTGATATGGTTTCACTGTGTCCCCACCCAAATCTCATCTTGAATTGTAGCTCCCATAATCCCCACATGTTGTGGGAGATACCTGGTGGGAGGTAACTGAATCATGGGCTCAGGGTTTTCCCCTGCTGTTCTTGTGGTAGTGAATAAGTCTCATGAGATCTGATGGCTTTATAAAGGGCAGTTTCCTTTGCTCTTGCCTGCTGCCATGTAAGATGTGACTTTGCTCCTCCTTTGCCTTCCTCCATGATTGTGAGGCCTTTCCAGCCACGTGGAACTGTGAGTCCATTAAACCTCTCTCCTTTATAAATTACCCAGTCTCAGGTATGCCCTTATAGCAGTGTGAGAATGGACACAAGAGAAGGAGTTTTCTCCCCACCTGTATCTCAAAGCCACTTTGTTGGATCTTCAATTTTTGCCTTTCCCCAGGAAGATGGAAGGTAAGAGCACTGATGTACTTCAGAGAAGATCCCAGGTCTATATTCTCTGAACCTCTGTCCCCAGTACTCAACCATGGTCACTTTGTTAATAAATTAGTGGATAGATCAATGCTCCATCTTCTTCCAAAGGAGATTCAAGGAACCAAGGTTTTCAGGCTAATCTGTACGGATATGCATTGGTGGATCTGGTCTTTCCAGACACAGTCTTCATCCTCACGTCTTTATGATGTTTTCCATCAAGGCAGTAAGACGTGCAGTAATAGAAGGTAAGGCTTGTGTTCCCTCTCTTCTGACTTCCCTGCACTCTATCCCTACGGTGATCCAGCTACGCGCACACACACACACACACACACACACACACACACACACACACACACTCAAGACCTAAGACAGTGAATTGCACATAGCACAAACTATATGATAACTAGATTCATTTTTCTCACAAGGATTCTGAACAACTGAAAGGTTAAAAACTGTACATTATGCCTGCCCTTAGGTTACAGATATTTGTGCTTTTCAGTTTTAAAACACCAACTTTATTTCCTTTATATAATTGAAAACTGTTTCAACTTTTTATATTTGTGGGTTCATAGTAGGTGTATATATTTATGGGGTACATGAGATGTTTTGACACAGGCATGCAATGTGTAACGATCACATCATGAAGAATGGGGTGTCCACCCCCTCAAGCATTTGTCCTTAGTGTTATAAACAATGCAATTATAGTCTTTTCATTATTTTAACATGTACAACGAAATTATCATTGACTATAGTCATCCCGTTGTGCTATCAAACAATAGTGGGTCTTATTCTCTTTTTTTTAGAGATGTAGTCTCATTCCATCGCCCAGGCTGGAGTGCAATGATGCAATCTCAACTTACTGCAAGCTCTGCCTCCCGGGTTCAAGTGATTCTCCTGCCTCAGCCTTCCGAGTAGCTGGGACTACAGGCACGTGCCACCACGCCTGGCTAGTTTTTGTATTTTTAATAGAGATAGGATTTATCCATGTTGGCCAGGCTTGTCTTGAACTCCTGACCTCAAGTGATATACCCGCCTCGGCCTCCCAAAGTGCTGGGCTTACAGGTGTCAGCCACTGGATCTGACCTTATTCACTCTTTATAACTATGCTTTTGTGCTGCTTAAACATCTCCACCTCCCCTCAACCCCTCTGTGATTGAAAAAAATATTTAAAGATTTTCCCCCAGTAATTTTTTTTTTTTTTTTGAGACAGAGTCTCGTTCTATCACCCAGGCTGGAGTGCAGTGGTGAGATCTTGGCTCACTGCAAGCTCCGCCTCCTGGGTTCACACCATTCTGCTTCCTCAGCCTCCCAAGTAGCTGGGACTACAGGCGCCCGCCACCACACCTGGCTAATTTTTTGTATTTTGTTTAGTAGAGACAGGGTTTCACTGTGTTAGCCATGATGGTCTCGATCTCCGGACCTCATGATCCGCCCGCCTCGGCCTCCCAAAGTGCTGGGATTCCAGGCGTGAGCCACCGCGCCCGCCCCTGCAGTATTCTTCAGTTGCAGCCTCTGTCCCAGAGAATGACTTCCTTGGACCTCTGAATAAGTAGGTCTAATTCATTCTTTCTAACTATATTTTTTGTACCCAAAAAACATCCTCACTTCCCCGCTCAACCCTCTGTAATTGAAAAAAGAAAATTTAAGTTTTGGCCCCAGTAGTTCTCCGGTCGCATCCTCTGTCCCAGCTAACTACTTCCTTGGGCCTCCGTGGTGTCCGTGGCGTTGCTTGTTTGCTACTCGCCTTCTAACCTGCTGCACAGTCATCTTTCCCCCTATGGAAACCTCCTCACCATCTGCTGCAGCTCATTCATGTGCAAATAGTCAGGCGTTTCACATCCAAGTTCTTTGCTGCTTCTTTGTTTCTTCTAGGGAGAGAAACGAGCTTGTGTTATAGTTCTTGTTCTCTGTCCTTCATCAACTCAAAAAATAAATAAATAAAAGGTATTGTTGTGAGATATTTGGAAAAATTCTTGTTCCTGGCATCTCCCCAGTTAACAAGTGAGTCTTTTGTGGCTCTCTTTAGCCTTGCTGGGTCTGGCAGGCTATGTTTTTGTCACAATACCTTGAAGCCTGAGTCAGTGGTAATGTTCTGTATCTCTTCTGGCTTCTCACAACTGAGCAATGCATGAGAAAAATGCTAGTCTTCTTCACTCAGGCTTAGGGAATGAGGCTCAAAGGGTTTTGCAATTGAAGGCATTTTGCTTATGGGTAACCGGATGTTATGTAATGTAATATTGTCAATATAGTTCCTAGACTCTTAATTATTTGCCTCTTGGTTGTGGCAACACAGAGAACACACAGTCACCTGACTACTCAAATTCCAATAAATACAGGGACATCGTTCACTCAACAAAAGCAGTAAAAGAGAGATGTCCCCCCTGTTCAGCACAAGCTGAATATAGTATCTTCACACATTGTCTTCACCCTAGAGCTGGGGTTATGAGACTAGGTCATGTTGACAAACACAACAAAATAATGCCAGGCTCCATGGCTATTTTGTGTTACTCCTTCAATTCAAGAAATTTCAAGGAAAAGGCAACATGAATCAAGCAAGACAAAAGTCAATGCATGCTGTAGCCAGTTTTGAAACCAAAGACCTCCCTTCCCATCTACTGTGTGAATTTATAGTCTTTTTTTTTTTTTTTTTTTTTTTTTTGAGATGGAGATTCACTCTTGTTGTCTAGGCTGGAGTGCAATGGCACAATCTCGGCTCGCCACAAAGTCTGCCTCCCGCGTTCAAGCGATTCTCCTGCCTCAGCCTCCCGAGTAGCTGGGATTACAGGCATGGGCCACCATGCCCAGCTAATTTTGTATTTTTAGTAGAAACGGGGTTCTACCATATTGGTCAGGCTGGTCTCAAACTCCCGACCTCAGGTGATCCACCTGTCTCGGCCTCACAAAGTGCTGGGATTACAGGCGTGAGCCACTGCACCTGGCCTATAATCTTAACGATCATTGGATGTGTTGGTTTCTCTTGGAGCCAAATTCAGTTTGCATGTCTGCGTTAGTGGACATGATTTTATTTGAAATAACAAAACTCACTCCGTAATAAAAAGAAGCTCTGGTCAGGAAGTAATACATAGTTACATGCAAGTAAAACCATTCATTAATTCCCACCTAGGCCTTCCAGTGACGCTGGCATAGATGTGTGTATTTTCTGGTTCCTCCAGTGGGTAGAACTGGAGAGAAATGATTAGGAAAGTCCAGGCTTGGTTAAAGGAGGTGATAGTCCCCAAATGCTAGCTTCCCAGACCCATAGGGACAAGAAAGCAGAGGGGATTTTGGCTATCTTTATACTGAATTCATCCTCCCATAAAATTCATTTAGGGTCAATCTGAAGTTTGAGCTTACACACCTATTGCTTTTTTCAAAGATAAATTATCATATGCTATATGTTTGAGATGCATACTTTTACCTTCAAAATATTCATTTCTCACCCTAGAATCTTTTTCCCAATTATCTTTTAGGTACGTTGTCTAGTCTAGATCAACAAACCACTGGCATGCAATGGGAGAGTCTGGGAGAGAAGAAATGTAAATGATGTATTTTTTATAACATCTATGTTACCATTCATATCCAAGACTCCATTTTCCACATTGTGGTAAAAACTAGAAAAAAATGACTACATTTCATAAGAAGGATAAAGATAGAAATTCACTGTTGACTGGGAAGCTAATCTAGGGAGGCACAGATTGGATTCTCAAGGTCCTTTCTCTGCTTCTTACATGACCAGAGGGAGGTTGGCTGGTGGGAACACTGAACACATCCCTGTAGGGTGGTCCTTGAGGTTACATGAGGCCCTTTGGTGGAGGACCATATGCCACAGGGTCCCAGTGACTACAGGGTCTCCAAAGAGCTGATTGGCTGGGCATGATTACACATATCCACCTGCTAAATCATAGCTCCAAATGCAACATCCAGCACTCAGAGGCCACATGTGGACTTCTAGGTCATCATGATCACGCATAGTATCTACCCTTGTTTAGAGGGTGGTGGGGGGATCAAGGGAAAAAAACACCCTAGTCAAACTGAAAATGATTTTCATTGTCAAGACAATGACAATGCATTTGGATATAACTGAGGAGAAAACAAAACGCAAAGCATACCTTCTTTATCCAGCCATTTTGATTAAAAAACAGCTAGAAGACAAAGAGCTTACTCCAAATCATACCAGAATTAAAAGGGAGTGCCAACCTGGTCCAAACTGAATTCAGCTTTGTGAATGTCATTGTGAAGTCTAATATTTGTGTGTAAATAAAATCACATGGTTACTGTTAGCTCCTCCCTCCTCTGGAATTCCAGTGCTGTTACCTCCTAAACAAAGAATAATGTACACGCTAGAGGTAGGATGTCTTAGAGACTATCTGCTCCTTCAACACAATTCCTATATTGAAGCCCCAACCACCAGCGTGGCAGTATCTGGAGAGGGTGCCTCTAAGGATGTAATTAAAAATAAATAATATCATATGGGTAGGGCCCTGATTGGATAGGATTTGTGTCCTTACACGAAGAGATGTCAGAGAGCCCTCTCTCTTTCTCTTTCTCTCCCTGTGTGAACCGAGGAAAGGCTATGTCAGCAGACAGCGAGAAGGTGGCCACCTTAAGCCAGGAAGAGAGCTCTCACTGGGAACTGGGTAAGTGGGAACATTGACCTTGAACTCCCCAGCATCCAGAACTGTGAGAAATACATTTCTATTATTTAGGCCACCCAGTCTGCTTCATTTTGTTATAGCAGCCCTAGCAGACTAAGACACCATTCCTCTGCCTGTTCAGTTGTTTGATTCAATAACAGAAGCTTCTCATGAGCATCTCAAAATTGTTCTCCATCCTCCTCGAATCAACAGGCAGGATCTGACAATTGTTTGAAATCAAGCAATGATATCCTTTGAGTAGTCAAAATAACTATCACAAATTTTGTATTTTCTATGTGCCAGGCACCCTTCCAGGCATGAATATATTTAATAATTACAACAATCCTATGAACTAGATGCTATTATTACACCATTTTACAGAAAAGGAAACTGAGGCGTAGTAGTGCTAACTCAAAATTACTCAAAACAGCAAGTGTTGAGGGAAGGATTCCAACCCATACAGTCTAGTTCCACAGTCTGTACTTTAACTACTCTAAGTTTAAGCAGTAGCTGGCATTTATTGCATCCTCCGTTTGAGCCTGACGCTAAACATTGTATGTCAATTCACTTATTTAAGTATCATATCCAAGAATTTCCATTTTCGATAGTGTGGTAAAAACTAGAAAAAAATGACTACATTTCTTTTTTGTTTGTTTTTGTTTTGAGACGGAGTCTCATTCTGTCGCCCAGGCTGGAGTGAAGTGGCGCCATCTCCGCTCACTGCAACCTCCGCCTCCTGGGTTCATGCCATTCTCCTGCCTCAGCCTCCTGAGTACCTGGGACTACAGGCGCCCGCCACCATGCTCAGCTAATTTTTGTATTTTTAGTAGAGACGGAGTTTCACCGTGTTAGCCAGGATGGTCTCGATCTCCTGACCTCGTGATCCACCCGCCTCGGCCTCCCAAAGTGCTGGGATTACAGGCGTGAGCCACCGTGCCCAGCCAAGAAAATGACTACATTTCATAAGAAGGATAAAGACAGAAATTCACTGTTGATTGGGAACCTAGTCTAGGGAGGCACAGATTGGATTCTCAAGGTCGTTTCTTTGCTTCTTACACAACCACAGGGAGGTTGGCTGGCGGGAACACTGAACACATCCTTGTAGGGGATATCAACTCTATGAAATAGGTACTATTATTACAATCCTATTTTGCATAAGAGAAAAGTGGAAGCACAGAGAGTGGAATAATGTGCTTAAGGTTATCTAAGGTGATCTCTTTTACAAATGGACTACTTGAGAAGCCAGCCAGGCACTGTTGCTTCGAAGCCTGCCCTCTTCAGTAGAAGGCATTTTCATGTTCAAAGACAAGCACTGGGCCTATTTTATTTCTGCTTCTACTTTGAACCTCAAGCAAAGTGCTTTCAACATTGAAAAAATCAATAAT
Organism: Rhinopithecus roxellana; assembly: GCF_007565055.1. Taxonomy (NCBI): domain Eukaryota; kingdom Metazoa; phylum Chordata; class Mammalia; order Primates; family Cercopithecidae; genus Rhinopithecus; species Rhinopithecus roxellana. Next base: position 113,624,959 of record NC_044559.1, read on the forward strand.
GTGTCGAATGCCTCACTTTCAAAAGATAAAGTACACAAATCATTTCCATAGATGTGAATTTGGTGGGTGATCAAGGCGACACTCCAATTAACGGGAAGAAGATGGATTATTTGATTCATGTTTTCTGGGACAAATGGCTAGCCACTTATATGGAGAGGAAATATAGGTGAATTTTTTTGATCTTTGGGTCCCCATGGATTCTAAGCATGACAACAAAGCCAAAAATAATATAAAAAATTTAAAATTCTGTATAGCAAAACCTACCATGAGTAATGTTAATAGCCTGACTCACTAGTGGAAAAATTAGCAACAGCTTTGATTCTTATATATAAGATTACCTTTTCCTAATAGACTCAGAGCACTTACAAACCAATAAGGAAAAACAAATGAGCAAAGGGCAGAGGGTATAATCGAGTAGTTTTACAAAACAAGAGCCAAAATTGCCGCACATTCTTGTTATAAATATGCATTTTTAAAAGCACATTTAGGCCAGGCACGATGGCTTATGCCTTTAATTCCACAATTTGGGACGCCAAAGCAGGTGGATCACCTGAGGTCAGGAGTTCGAGACCAGCCTGACCAACATGGCGAAACCCTGTCTCTACTAAAAATACAAAAATTATCCAGGTGTGGTGGTATGCACCTGCAATCCCAGCTACTTGGGAAGCAGAAGGAGGAGAATCGCTTGCACCCAGAGGCGGAGGTTGCAGTGAGCCAAGATCACGCCAATGCACTCCAGTCTGAGTGACAGAGTGAGACTCCATCTCACAAAAAGGCACATTTAAAGAATGGAAATTATAAAAATAACCTATCATTTTAACTGATTGACAAAGGGTAGAAAACCAGGTGCTCATGATGTAAACATAAGTGGGTCCAATCTCTCCAGAGACTGGTCTGTCAATTTCCTCCATATCCTGAGACTTTTCTATCTAATAGATGACTGATTTCTGATTTCTGTTCAGGGTCCAGCCCATTCTGGCTAAATGAAACAAGGGGAACTGGCAGGGAATTTATGGCAAACTTTGTCCTTATGATCCAAAGAGATGCATAGGAGGAAATACCCCTCTTCTTCCCATGGGTGTTGCCACGTGGTACCTGGAACTGTCATACCACTAAATGATCATGAAGCCCAAGTCAGTATGTTGAAGATCCCACATGAGCCACAGGAGAAAAGACCTTATGTTTGGTGACATTATTGAGTTGCTGACTCAGGACTACAATGCCCCAACTTCCAAAATCTCGTTATGTGACAGTCAATTCCTTACTTACAACATTTCCTTAACTGGATCTCTTGTTCCTTGCAGCTAAAGGAATTCTGACAAAACAAATCAAAACTCAAAATGCACATACCCTTTGAACACAAAATGTAATTTCTAGAGCTTTGACTCAAGGAAATATTTCAGACAAGTCAACAGAGATATATATAACATGCTATTTATAGTACTGAAAAACTAGAAAGCCACGTAAATGCCCTTCAAAAAGAAATTGGTTAAATATGTGGTTAAGTATTTCACTTTTACATGGCCAATAAGATGTGATATGGATTAATATTTACAGACAAAAATGTTTATTTGAGATCTATTGTTCAGGGGGGAAAAGAAGATTACAAAAGGGCACATACAAGTGGGATTACATTTATGTAAAATTATGTTTATGTGATTACAGAGCTGCATGGAAGGACATTTGCCAAGCTGGGAGTGGGGTGGAATTGATTAGCCATGGATGTGTAGAAAGGAAATTCCCAGAGATAAACATGGTCGGGGCTTGTGCGGCCAATGCTGAAGGGAAAGAAAGTCTTAGCCATTGAACTTCAAGCATTTTTATACTAATGGGGAGACTGACTCTAAGAAGGCAATAAAAATAAGGCATTGTAACCAATGAGCTTTAAGTATTTCTGGTCTCATTGGCAAGACCATCTCTTGTAAGACAGTGCATCCATCTAAGTAGGTGTCATTTGTTTTCGTTTGGATGCTTTCCGCTGTAAGTTACAGAATTCCCAACTTTCAACAGTGAGGGAATTCTTGTCTCACATAACTAAAGTCGTGAGTCAGAGCAGACTTCAGGCGTGATTGATTCAGGTGCCACTGATTCATCAAAGACCCAGTCCTGGCCAGGCACAGTGGCTCACGCGTGTAATTCCAGCACTTTGGGAGGTTGCAGTGAGATAGTGCCATTGCACTCCAGCAAAAGGGGAAGATACATGGATGGTCGGTGAGCAACCTACAGTGTCCATTAATCCACACCAGTTGTCATTTTATTCCTCCAGCTCTCATGTTTTAAATCCCAGTGGTTTTGCCTATAGAGACAAAATGTGCTGCTCCTATAGACGTTGAATGTTTCCTGTATCATTGACAGTGCTTCTCATGATAACTCCAATTACACAACTTAGTTATGACTTATGAAACACTTAATATGGTCCAGACATGATTTTAAGAGCTTTACACTTAAGAAGCAGAGAATGTATTTTGCAGACATGACTATTTCCATTTCAAGGAATAAATCTGCTTTTTTTTTTTTCTTTTTAAGATTAACAGCATGTTGGTGCCAGCTCAGACTCCCAGAAGTTACGGTTAGTGTGTGTTTGGTTCCAGCTTGAATGACTCCCAGATGTTGATGAGAGTCAGTCTCTGACTCTTCAAAAGAGGCAAGATTCAGATTCTTCCTCTAGCTTCAGCCCTGATTTGGCTCATCGAAATGAGCCAGACATTGCTGTGCCATTTACATTTATTATGTTATTGTTCTCTTGACAACACTAAGATGAATTTTATTATCTCTGAAAATTTTATAGAAAATTGAGGTTCAGAGAGTTCAAGGAACATAGCCCAAATTAAAGAGGTGGAAAGTGTGATGAAAACCAGAGGTCTTACCATTGTTTTACCTTTTCTCATTTAAAAAAAAAAATTACGTCATATACTCGAATTGTACAACCTTAGACACACTCCCTGTAATTCTGTTGAAACCCACTAGGGTTTAACTGGATGTTGAGCACACAGTTATCTCTTAATAACTATCTGGCCATTATCCAATCAAGGAAGGATAGACAGAGGATCACCGTTTTAAACCACACAATCTTGTATGTGGATTTAGCTAACTCCCATCTGGTATGCATTCTAAACTCCTTAAGGTTTCTATCTGCCTCAGTCAGAAAGATACCACAGTCAAAACATGAGAATTAACTCTACTTGTTATATATGTGTCACTAAAAAACCACCCCAGGATTTTTCAGTGCACTAAAAATTAAGAATCTGAAAATAGAAATTTTACAGCTTCCCTGAGACTTCTGAGCCCCACTGAATGGTTCAAAAGCTTAAGAGCAGCATCATATCAACCAGGGATTTGAAAAATCAAGTCACGTTCTTCCCGCTCCTTAAGTCAATACCAAGGGTAAAGATTTTGCAATCAGAAGCTCACTAGCAATTTTGCTGGGAAGTGCTCACCAACGGAATTCCACTTAATTCCTCCCCAGCTGGGTGAGAGCTACAGCCCAACAGTGGCCAAGTGTGTTGCCCTTGCAAAATATGACTCAGAAGCGTTCAAAGAACTGAGATATTGAGGTCCCGAAAATAGGCTATTTTTATATTGATGTTTTCCGTAACTACAGCCTTGCTGAAAGAATGCATGTGTTCCCAGTTCCACTTTTCCTTCTGTAGTGCTTTTAAATTACATGTCGTTAAGGCCATTTCCAGTAGTCTCAGAAATATTTCTCCTTGTAAAACAGTGCCCTGTGAAAACTACCATCAAATTCTTCCACTCCACATTGCCGTGGCCACCTGAGGGGAAGGCCTCGGGAAAGAATAAATGCTTATTCTTGGGAAATTCTGATTTCTTCTGCGTGAACTTTTCCAGGCTCTTTGGTGATTCTCATTACTGTGGTCCTCCTGGTGAACTTCAGCAATTAGTGTATTTTGCTTATCTTTTATTTATTTATTTTGAGACAGAGTCTTGTTCTGTTGCCCAGGCTGGAGTACAGTGATGCGATCTCTACTCACTGCAACCTCCGCCTCCCGGGTTCAAGCGATTCTCCTGCCTCAGCCTCCTGAGTACCTGGGACTACAGGTGCTCACCATCATGCCCAGCTAATTTTTGTATTTTTAGTAGAGACACGGTTTCACCATGTTGGCCAGGATGGTCTCGATCTCTTGACCTCAGGTAATCCACCTGCCTCGACCTCCCAAAGTGCTGGGAGTAAAGGCATGAGCCACTGTGCCCAGCCTTCTCTGCTTATTTTTAACAGTGAAGCAATGGATCATTCATTGAAATGGCAGCAGAGGCAATATTAGAATGCAAAACTGCAGTGGTAATAGTATATTAGAGTGTTGCTGACACACATTTATTGACTACCATACTGTTTTTAAGCATTTCCATGTATACTGTCGAATTTGAGTGGCAGGAAGTGCTAAATCCATGTTGTGGGCTCTTGGGGCCCTTCTTCACACCCACATTGACGATCATTGTATCGGCAACAGGAGGAAACAGATAGAGAATAGCCTCACCTATTCACTGGGATTTTTTTTTTTTTTTTTTTTTTTTTTTTTTTTTTTTTTTTTTTTTAGAGACGATCTCTCTCTGTCACCCAGGCTGGAGGACAGTACATGATCTCAGCTCACTGCAACCTCTGCCTCCTGGGTTGAAGGAATTCTCGTGCCTCAGCCTCCCAAGTAGCTGGGACTACAGGCATTCACCACCATACCTGGATAATTTTTTGTATTTTTAGTAGAGACAGGGTTTCACCATGTTCACCAGGCTGGTTTCAAACTCCTGAACTCAGGTGATCTGCCCGCCTTGGCCTCCCAAAGTGCTGGGCTTACATGTGTGAGTCACCGTACCCGGCCCCAATTCAGTGGAACTTTGTCTTTCTAGTTCTCCTTTGAGGTAGCATCCAGGTGGTGGTCACAATGAAGCCTCCTCCAATTCCCCACTGAAATACCTAAGACCCAGAAATCACTCACTCAATCCCTGAAAACTTGGGTAAAATCTCACTCAAGCCCCCAAAACTAAAATATCAAGAAACAGAGTTTAGAGAAATGTCCCCTATCAGAAGGGCTGATGAAACTAAAATTAAATAAACAGTGGCCCAATCATGCTTAATTTTATAAAACAAAGAAGCCCCACTCTCATGAAAGAAGACAGGAACACGCTTTGTTCCTCTTCTGTGTGTCCCTGGCTCAGTGATTCAGGGTCTGGATACACCAGGAATAAACCCGGAAAGGGAGTCACAGCATTCTTCTCTGCATGTACCAGGTTGGAGATGCCCAGGGTCCTAGTCCCCTGTTATCCTTGCTGACATCATTCCACTGCCATCAGCATACTACAACTTCCAGAAAACAACATATGAGGTAGTATGAACTGGGGGTATGTATTTGTGTGTATGTGTGTGTGTGTGTGTGTGTGTGTCGGTGGGGGGAGTGGGATGATGATAGAGAATGGTGGTAGCTCAGTGCCTGCAGTATATCCTTTGGACACGAAATATAATAGCAGCACATACGAGGGAACAAATATTCAGAAACACTTCATTGATTTAGAGTTGCAGAAACCTGCGCACCTGAGGAGGAGAAGATCCACCTTAGTATAATAGAGCTGCACCAGGAGTTGGCCAGAAGCTATTTACTGTAGCCTGCTGCCAAGCCAAAGTCACATACCTCCTCTGACAACTTCCTCTTTGTGGGGGAGGTCCCTGCCTATCCACACAGGGAAGGGATGGGTATGGATCTGTTTCCTCAGTCCAGTGCCTTAAGATCAGGAACCTGGCTGACTGTAGCTTAGGTAGACATTTCCTATTTGTTGAAGAAACAAGAAAATGCTTTGAGTCTGGATAGACAGAATGAGTAGGGAAGATAGAGTGTGAAGTTGTATGTGTGTGTGTGTGTATGTGTGTGTGTGCTGGAAGTGGGAAGATAACTGTATAAAGTACACACAGAAGAACAAGAAAAGGGAACATATAGCATCCAAAGAATTCAGACCTAGAGCCTATATGCCTGAGTGCTGCGCACTGAATTCATGGCGGAAAGGCTCCCAAAGGACTAAGAAGGTCAAAGCAGATTGAAAAGGGATGCAGAATTGACAATGGCAATAAAAGTCATGAAACTTTATGTAGCAAATAACCTAGCATAAAAATATGCAAAGCAAAACGTATCAAAAAAGAGAAAGAGAAATTGAGAGGACCATGATCATTATTGTTATGAGAGACTTAAATGTACTCATTTCCGTTCCGACTGATGGAATAGACAAAACTCAATCATAATGTGGAAAAATGTTAACTACCATGAGGTGTTATCAGTAGATGTACATTTAACCTTCTATCCTTCAGGAAATAAACTCCTTCATGAGAGCTCATACACAAACTTGTAATGCAATAAGTCAAATGGAAACTTTTAGTATGTCTCGGCTGGGTGCAGTGGCTCACACCTGTAATCCCAACACTTTGGGAGGCCAAGGTGGGTGGATCACGAGGTCAGGAATTTGAGGCCAGCCTGGCTAACATGGTGAAATCCCATCTCTAGTAAAAATATAAAAATTAGCTGGGCGTGGTGGCTGGTGCCTGTAATCCAAGCTACTTGGGAAGCTGAGGCAGGAAAATCGCTTGAACCCAGGAGGCAGGGGTAGCAGTAAGCCTAGACCATGCCATTGCACTCCAGCCTAGGTGACAGAGAGAGACTCCCCCTCAAAAAAAAATTAGTACGTCTCTCATTGATATTAATAACAAGTATTTAGACAATAATAATCAGTATAGAGGGCAATAGGAAAGATTTACTAGCAACGACACTTAAAGAAAAAGAAAGCTAAACATAGAACAATCAGTCAGCTTTATTTATGACAGCAGAACTAGGAAATAATGCCAATATATCAGGTCCCTTGCCCACTGCCTTATTAATAACACTGTCATGAGGCCAGGCACAGTGACTCACGCCTATAATCCCAGCACTTTGGGAGGCTGAGGTGGGTGGATCACGAGGTCAGGAGTTCGAGACCAGCCTGGCCAATATGGTGAATCTCCGTCTCTACTAAAACTACAAAAATCAGCCGAGCATGGTGGTGCACACCTGTAGTCCCAGCAACTCAGGAGGCTGAGGCAGAAGAATTGCTTGAACCCAGGAGTTGGAGGTTGCAGTGAGCAGAGATCGTGCCACTGCTCTCCAGCCTGGGTGACAGAGCGAGACTCTGTCTCAAAAAACAAACAAACAAACAAACAAAAACACTGTCGTGAACACACAACCAAATGTATATACACAAACAGAGTCATTTCAGTAGCAGTAGTAGTAGTAGAAGTACCAGGGCTATTTCTAGGCATCAAAAATAACTAGCATAGGAAGACAACTAGCACTGGATAAGTCTTCTTCCACTGCAAATAGCTTCTCCATCAAAATGTCATTCTATCTGAAATTCCACCATTAGAAGTGTATTTTATTAATTAATCAATGTGCTTCCTTGGATCATCTTTCAAAGTATAAAAATGCCCAGAGAGCAGTAACATCTTCAGTCACTAACACCTTAGCAGGAATTATGGGTTATGCTATGAAGTCAATCTTTTCCAGGTTCAGGGCCAGGCTGGGGGCGCAGGGGTTGGGGGCAGAGGCTCAGCTGGAATCAGTAGTTGGAAACAGGCATCATCTCTTTCAGCGTCTCTGGGTTGTGACTGTATCACGTATCTGAACAGAGTGTTCAGGAGAGTGAAATGGCTATGCCTAAGAACTGCTAATACATATCAGATTCCCAATATGTATTTGCTTTCCTGTGAATTTCATGTTTTATAATCTAAGTGTAATGTAGAAAGATTCTAGTTCAATAAAACTTTGATTACTTTTAAACTAGTAAATCTTTATATTGCTGTATTTTGTTCATTACATTTGTATTTAAACCTAACTTTGGACTATATTGAGTAGCTGTACTTGGAGTTCTTAGCTTCGGTGTCTGAAAAAGGTTATGGGGATTGGGAGGAAACTTCTCCTTTCCTCAGTGAAATTAATTAAATTCTACAGAAACAAACTTTACATTTGACATCACTTACATGTGTGTGAGTTCAAAGTTCCCACACATATATCATCATAGACTGCTGTGCAGGAGCCGAGCTCAAGATATTCACATATTAGGACACTTATAATATTAGGTTTAACTGAAGTAGTTTCCTGTTTGTTTGTTTGTTTTCCACTTAGGCTAAGTGAGATGAAGGAAGAAAGCTGTCTTATTTAGTGAGTTCATATTGTCTCTCTCTCTCTCTCTCTCTCTCTGTCTGTCTCTCTCTGTCTCTCTCCCTCTATCCTCCTCTTCCCCTCTCCCTCTCCCTCTCCCTCTCCCTCTCTTTCTCTCTCTTAAATATGTCTCGAATGATTTGTGGGTATATTATTCTCTCATGTTAAAGTGCCTGGTTTTTGTTTTCTTTCCTCAGTGGCTGTCTATTTCCAATATCTCCACCCCTACCCCCAATCCCAGCTTTTGCCCCCAGGGTAGGAAGAGGATAGATTTGGTGATTTACTTTTCTGTAGTGTTAGGGAAATATCATTGCTTTCTGTGTTATATTCTCAGGGTGTTAAGTAGTTTGGCTAAGTCAGTGTTGGACTTGTGACTTGGGTCACGTAAATTTTATTTCTTGGTCTGCCACTAATTCGTATGCTGATAGACTATAAGTTATTGAACTGCCATACCTCAATATACATAGCTATAAAAAATGACTGAGTAGCCATGGAATGTTTCATTCAAATGACCAGTCTCTGTCAACACAATGGGTCCTCCGCAGCATAGGTGCTTGCCTTAGAGATGGACTCCTTGGATTTCTTTATGGAAGCTTGTGTACATGTGCATATTTGGGGGTCGGGGAGAGGGTTCATAAGTTTGATCAGAGTTTACTATGAGCTGTGTGCCTTGGAGCCTCAAAAATAGCTGTTCCCAAACACTGCTCTGGGGAGCCATTCAGAATTTTTCATTGATCTATGACAGCATGCAAAAAATACTGTAACAATTTAAGGGGATTTCCACAAAGCTAAATTTATTATGTTTTAAAATTATTTAAAATGTATTAAGATTTTTATTTAAAAATATACATTGTCTGATTTTTTTGGTGGTTAAATTTACTGTTATACGATACTGTCAATGTAGGTTAGTTCTCCCTGCCCCTGCCCCAGTGGGGCTTCCCTTAGCAAAATTTAAAAGTTAGTTTCAAAAAGCTTTTTAATATTTGCGTGGCCCATGGAACCAAATATTTGGGAATTACAGCTTTTATAGAGAATTCTCCTGGCCCTTTATTTGCCTTTCTAACTTTTGCTGTCTGTCTTTGGCTATTTCAAGATTAATATTAACGAAGTATCATTCAGCTGCCTGTGGGGCCAATCCGTCCAGCACAAATCAATTGCCATTGACCTTAAAGAACAAGTAGATCTTCACCTGGATGCTCTTGAAGGGACAGCTTACATGGCACCTTGCTGCATGTAGACTTTCTCTTCCCTCAAATCACACATTTAGCAGAGCTACTCGGTGTCTGTCTCTCTGTCCCCACACTGCCACATTGCCCCAGCATCCTCTGCATCTCCCTGAGTTCTATGACATGCCCATCCCTTGCAAGCCTCCTCATTTGGGCCCTTCCACCCTGCACGGACCCTGTGAGGTGTAATCCAGCACCTTCTCTATCCACACTTCCTCCTCTCAGCAGTCTTCCTAGGATTTTGGGAGATAAACTCTTGCAAATTGTAATGGAATTTACAGCTCCGATAAGTGACACTCCAAAACGACAACTCTCAACTATAGTCCTCATCCTTCATCTTCATGTGTCTCCCTCCCCTCCCAATATCTTTCACTATCAATATTTTGTTATCAGTTTAGAAAGTCAGCCCACTGGAAAATAATTGAATGGAGGTAAAATGACCAAGGAAAGTAAGTAGTAAAGAGATGGGGAATTAGAAGAGCTGGCAGAAGAAGGGACATGATGATGGAATGAACACCTTCTGCTTTGGACCCCTCATTCACCTTAGGGCTCTGAAAGCTTCTTTGGTCTGTTATCTATGTTGTAGTACTAGTCTTTGTTATATTGTGGTTCATTTGTTTATTTAACATCTTTCTATTAAGTGCCGATTTGTGCTAGACATCATGCTAGGCACTGGGATTATGACAGTGAACAAATGCAGACATGGTTACTGCAAACACTTTTCATACTGACCCTGAATCATCAGGATTGGGGAGAAAGGTCCCTGACTTGTTTTTGACAGATTCAATGCTAAAGGAAGTTTCCTTAGCCTGTTAAAAGAAGATTCAAAGATTTCAGGACACAATTGATGCATCCAATCAAAGGGAACAAACGAATTGCAAGACAAAATTCATGCCAGTGAATCTTCAGTAACTATTCTCTGGAAAAAGGCTTAGACAGAGATCACTGATGTACCAAGGCAAATGCCCCTTACCAGGGAAACAGCCTGGATCCCTGGACACATGAGTCCTTCTTACTTTCTTGATTTGCCTTTCTGATGCCTATGTGGCTGTTCCATGCATGAAGACTTTTAGATCTCAGAAGCCAGTAAAGAGTGAATAAGATTCCAAGGCTAACTAAGTCCGCCCTGAAACTACATGCCACATTCAGAAAGGACACTAATTCTCTAAGAGACCAAGATTAAATCAGGCTGGCATCTTGGATCTGCTGGGGAGGAAGTCTGTTTAATGCAATTGACCTCTAAACAGAGTTCATATTAACAGTGACCACTGTGTACATCCTGCTTTTTTAGCTGAAAGATAAACTGTATGCCCATGTTATAGAGACACATGAGAAAACATTGGTTTAGGATGAATTACATTTAAAAATTGAAATGGAAAGATCTTCTTTGTAAATGACCCGGTAATTTTCTATCATCTGAAAACATTTTATATAAAGAAACAATTTAGGAAGAAAAAAAGACCTACTTTAGATTAGAAAATATTTTTAAATTAGGAGAGAAAGAGGTGGAGAGAGCATGGAAAAAGAAGTTAACATACAGATTAGTACTGTCTTTAAACTCAGTTTTTAGGAGGTAAGTGGACTGGGCTTGGGTGTCCTTGGTGGCTTAGGATATGGATGCTAATGGGGCAGAGAGGACCAGTGGGATCTTCTCCAAGTAAGTGTTGTATGTAAAAGAATTAGACTTGATGGAACACTTGGTGAGGGTGGACTCTTAGGTGGATTCTTGGATGAGGTAGGAGCCCGTGACTGAGAGGGTGAAATAAGGAGGTGGTAGGAAGGGTTTCCTTCCCTGTGTTGCAAGCCTGCTTCTCTTAATTTTGTGACTTTACCACAAAGCACAGAGGACTGTGACCAACATTTAATAAGCCTTCAATAAATGTTGATATTGATACCTAAAATTCCACCCATTAGACATCGATTTATATTAACAACTTCCTTCTTAAAGTAAAAATTCTCTTGGGAAGGTTCAAGTCAATTGACCATTCATTCTTTATGATGAATGTTTAATAAGACTGCTTTCTTCTGGATAGCTAGTTGAGATTAGCTGAACAACGAGAGTTTTATGGCTAAATGGATACGAAGACACGAGGCAATTTAGGGTCACGGAGATGCTGAGCTGAGTTCAGGCACAAATGGGGCCTTGGGAAGTCAGAAGTTCTTACTTCTCTAGATAATATCCTCAAAAAGCCAAGTGAAGAAGATATTAAGAAGAATGAGCCAAAAATAACAACCATGATTATACCACTTTGGGTACAGAGTTGGATTCACATATCCTCCATCCTTCTGCTTTGTAAACATTATTTGGAAAACTAAAAGTTAAAAATATTATAAGATTAAAATTCTGTGAGTTGGAGTCAACTTGCCTTCCAAAGCCTAATGCTTTCTGAGCCTCAGTTGCGTTACCACAAGAAGCAAGCCACCAGATTTGCCATCCAGAACTGTGGTGCATGCTTTCATTTCCAGCAAGATGTAAAGCAGGCTTTTCACAACAGTTGAAGCTGCATCACAACCATCTCCACAAAGGACCATTTATCAGTTATTTTGGGAAAGGGGAGGGGTTTTTTAGAAGAGAGGAAACCATGCTAATAAGCTTTTTGTCTGCAATCATTTCCCACTGAGATTCCATATCAGTACATCTCCATTTGCTACATATTTAGCTTTAAAAGACAATGAGGTGAGATGGAGATATTTGAGTCATAAAAGCAATAAAACATGCTTCTGGAAAATAGCTTTTCTTCCAGTCCCCAGACCCGTACTTCCCAGATAAAAAGTTTGTTTCTTTAACAAAAGTCTTGGTCAAGTATAGCCAGGGATACTGATTATTAGAAAAATATATACATATGTTTATAATTCATATGAAGGGAAAGAAAGAGCCAAAAAGAGGGGATAAAAGATAATAGCATTAGAAAAAGGGAAAAGAAACAAAAACAAGACATACACTATGAGGACCCTTTGTAACCTGCACCCTTACCAGCTGCCCAGGCAACCCAGGGCACCTCCATCCCTTGGCTCAGAGGTTGGTGACAGGTGGTGTCTTTCATTCATATGCCCTCCCTGGGGCTCTTAATGATTGGTGTATTTCTTATAGTCCTTGTAGTAGGCTGGGGGCAGCAGTGGGAGTGAGGATGAGTTAGATGCTGACGTGTTGATGGAGTTGAAGGGAGGGCTACGAGTTGACTGATGGGATGAAGATGGAAGCCTCTTTGGTGGGAAGGGAGGGTGTTCCAGGTCATGAAGAATTAGATCCATTGAGTTGCTGCAAGAAATGTCCCATTCCTCGAGTTCCTAGGTGATTGACTTAATCTGCACATCAGTCTTTGTGTGGTTGGTTTTGTGGTTGTGTGGATGCATCTAGACACCAAGGACCCTGGATATACCCTCCCAAAGCAAAATAACACTGGGGGCTTGGGTCACTTATTACTTGGCTGGTGTCCATGATGGCAAAGATCTCAGTGATGATGGCTGATGTGATTGGCATTGTCTTTGCTTGCCCAAGGGCTGCTGTAGAAGAAGCAAACAGAGTGAGGGGAAGTCCAGGGAGATGAGTGTGTCGTGTTCATGGGTTTTTCACCACTGCCAGGATCCTGTTGTGACCCACTCGCTGGTCAAGATGAAATCCCTAATAACTTTGGTGTTAAAAGGCTGGAGGTTGCCCTGTATAAATTGGGTCACCAAAAGTTCCCTTTAAATTTTGCATAGGGCGGTGGCTCATGCCTGTAATCCCAGCACTTTGGAAGGCTGAGGTGGGCGGATCACTTGATGGCAGGAGTTCAAGACCAGACTGGACAACACAGTGAAACTCTGGTTCTACTAAAATACAAAAATTAGCCAGGCGTGGTGGTGTGTGCCTGTAATCCCAGCTACTCGGGAGGCTGAGGGAAGATAATTGTTTGAACCCTGAATGTGGAGGTTGAAGTGAGCTGAGATCAGTGTCACTGCACTCCAGCCTGGATGACAGAGCGAGACTGTCTCAAAAAAGAAATTTTTTTTTTTTTTTTTTTTTTTTTTTTTGCATATGTAGTACCATAGCACCAAGGAAGTGCTTAGGTGGTAAGTACAAAGGTGGCCAAGTTGAGTTCTCAGGGTGCAGAATGGGGTCTCCGTGGAGACGGCAAATGATGAAGCAGCAGATGGGGAAGGGGGATGTATGCTCCAAGGTTGTGCCCACTCTGCACAATCCAGGCTCCAAGCTCCAGGCCTCTACTTGTCCAGAGCTGAGGGTCAGATTCAGATGGTGCAAATGTTTAAGACCTGGGTCTTCAACAAGATGAATTTCATATTTCATAGCTGCAATGTTGGATATGCCCAGATGATAAAAGCAACAGCAATCAGAATCAGCAGTTGAAATGACACAGCAGACACTGAATGCTGTGAACTGCTGTGCTGAGCAGCAGGATTCTTGTGTCCTGGCACAATGCCCATGGGGATTCATGCTTCCAGAGGGTCACGCCTCAGGAACACGTAGAAGGGCAAGCATCTCATCCGGCGGGGCACTGATGTAATCTGTACGCATGTTTGGCTGTAAAACTAGCTCCTCCCCCTTACCATTTTTGAGTCGCTGCCGGACTCAAATTCCACAGATTCTGGAAGGTGTCCAGGAACTCGTTGATTAAACTTATGGCTACACACAGCTGGAATGGAGACTCCACTGAGGAGACTCATATAGGATAGGAGGGAACTTTAAGAGGATAACCCTGGTAAGCCACAGTGGACTGAGTGATGGAAGGCTGTGTAAGAAAAGCTCTCTGACCTTGACTTCCAGGAATTTGCTCTTAGATGGTTTAATCTAGATACTACCAGACCTTGTAATACAGCAAATCCTGCAGGTGGGGAGAAGAGATTACCCAGAATTAGTTGATGGTCTATATTGTATAGAGCAGAGTCAAAGAAAGACGTCCTTACGAATTTAAAAAACAAGCAAACTATGGTAACTTGAACCAGTTTCCAGTGCTAACATAGCACTGCCAAGAAGAGATGCTGTAAGGTCACTGCTGGTCACTAGATACAGCTTATTTTAAGTTACAATCATATTTACATACAAACAATAAATGGTCTACATTGCCTTGAAAAATGGTTTTTCCCTCCAGTCATAAGCACTTTATGTTCTGATGAAATGCTGCTCATCTGATTATTTTACTATATTGAGAAGAGGAAAGGGGAGGATGTATTACCTTCTTAACACCTAATGGATCCAGGCACATGTTAAATGCTTGACCTCCATAACCATGTTTAACCGTTAGAGCAACATGAAGTGTGTGTGGTTTATTATTTCTGTTTTCCAAATCAGGAGACCAAGGTCTATAGAGATTACATAGCCTTCCTGGGCACTAGGAACACGGACAAAACTGGAACCTGTGTCTATCTGCTTCTATCGTTGCTCCTTCCAACATATCAGGTTGCTTCTCAAAACCAACAGTGAAAAAGTATTCTTTAGCCTAACCTGAGCTGAAATGGCCTAGGTATGAATGAATAAAGTTTCGCTGGCTGTGCATGATGCAGATTTCTTAAATATAGGCCAAATATAAGCATGTGTGTGTATAACTTCTATATTATGTGCATACTTTTATATCCATATGCTGTATAGTATATGTGTATCCATATAGTGTGTGTATATTTTATATTTATACACACACACATATATATGCACACACACACACATATATATAAACCATTAATCTAGGAATCAACAAACCACACTTGATGACATTTCTGCATTGTTACAAAGCCAGAGAGAGAAGCTTCCCCCAGTTACAGGAAGAGATTGTGTGATTGTGTCTGTGCTTGCTTTTTGATAATGTCAGCATGTTGGACAGAACTTGGTCTAACTCTAATATTCATGGTAATATAGCATCTATTTTGAATCACAGGAGGATGGAACATTTACCAGAAGAACTTGACCTTAGTTGATGGCAACTCTGTTTTATTTCCACAGCTCACCTGGGCCTCTGGATAACCGGGCCTCATTACTACAAGGCTGGCTCACTATGCACCCTTTCACCTGTTCATTCACCCAGTGTGTGTCTAACCCAGCCATTCACAGCTGTGTCATGAAGACCTGTGCATGCATCCCCACCTGTCTTTCCCAGGTCACCCGCGAGCTTACCAAAGACTTGGGATTTTTTCAGCATGGCAAAAGATGAAAATGTGCTTGGGTTTACTTTGTCATTTCCAGAGCTGGGTTAAAGCCATCATGTAATGAAGCTAGATTCACATTTTACTGTGGAACGTTGTTAGATGTATTACTATGAACTTTGGGGTGGGGGAAAGGGTCAACATGGAAAAAAATTCAGGCATTTCCGTTTTTCTACACTTGTCTGTATCTCTCCCCAGTAATGCATTATTTGATTAGTTTTCTCATTCGTTCATTCCACAAATATTCCCTGGCCATTGAAATGGACTACTTGTCTCAGAATACAAAGCTACATGAGATGTGGTCCTTGTCCTCAATAAGCACACAAGTCAGGGAGATAGAGGGGAGATTATGAGTAAGGAAGAGATATAGAGGTAAAGAGGGGAGGTGTCCAAGCTGGAGGCATCTCAAGGGAGAGGGAAGAGTCTGGAGGTTTACGGAGAAGATAGCTCTTGGGGGTTTTGCCCTTTGAGCCTCTCACAGAGGTTCTGGGCCAAGGAGGACTTTGCAGCTTTCATCAGGGCCAGCCTGGTGTCACCCAAATACCTAGAGGAGTGAGGAGATGCCAGAAATCCCAGGTTGTGACAGCACCTGAGTAGGCACTGCAAAGGACTAAAGATGCTACTCAGAAGGAAGGATGATCCCCAAGACAAAAAATATGCGTTATAGGAATTATATTTTGGTCCTCAAACTTCTGGTTCTATAAACGCTGTTCTCACTGGCGGGGAAGTAAGATTGGGACCTGGCTAGTGGAGATTCAGTTTCTTCATTTGTCACTTGATGCCTGTGAAACCTTTGCCAAAAGCCTGACTTCTTGGAACTTTGGTTTTCTCACCCATCAAGTGAGAATAATGATAATAATAACAATAATGCCTACCCCACTGATCTCTTAGGGCTGTTATGAGACTTAAAGGATGCTGTGCAAAGTTTGAAACTGTGCCATAACTCTTTGCAATCATTATTATTAGTATTGGCAAAAATGTCCATTTCTGCATCCCCTTCCATTTGAGTGGTGAGCGTTTTCCTTGCCCTGTTATTAAGAGGTCACTCGTGTCAATGCTGAGAGGCCCGTGGCAGCCTGACAGTTTGATGTTGCATCTGTGAGAAGTGATTAACTGGAGCAATCTCTCCTTAAGGTTTGATGAATGCATTAATTTTTAGAAGCAAACCTGTTTGAATTGTGGTTTGATGTCTAATGCTTGCAGGATTATATAATTGAATTGTAGATGCTAAATTGCATGTTCTGAAATACTGAGAAATAGTCCCATTCTCATATAGGCTTAACATCCATCTAGAATATTCCAATTGCTTGTTGCTAGGAGATACATGTGTTACATGGCAAACATGTGCTCATGTGGACTCACCCACCCATGAGGATGGCATAGGTGAGGAAAGAAGGAGAAGATGAGAAAGATTTTATGAGATAAACTCAATTGTGAAAACTATTACATGATGGTGGACAATTTCAGCTTCAATTCACCTGACGATGACTCTGGCTTCAATAATTAATGACCCTGTTATTAGATTTCTGAGGCAGGCAGCATCTCATTGCAAGGGACCATTTTGATGAATGAATAATCATAATAAATACAAACCACTGGCCAGAGGGCCAGCTTCTACTGTCTGCTTAGCTGGAACATGAATGAACCCAGCCCTGGTTGCAACATTCTCATGGCCATTCTTTTGGAATCCCAAGTCGGGGAAGAACCTGGAGGGTCATTATGACGTGTCCTTTGTCTTCAGGCAAGATTATCTCCAAACCAACCCATTGGGGTAGAACCCACATTGATACTCTCCTGGGAACAGGCTCAAGGCTATCGGGAAATCTTCCGACTTGTGTCAAATCTAACATTTGTCTTTCATTTAGTTGAGACCAATCTACATATGTCCAGGTTAAAGGTAAGCTCCTTCCCACCCTCCAGAAGACACAGGCAGTGGCTCAGGTGACCTGCTAGTATGGAACCTGTCTCTCTCAACAATAAGTTACTGATCACCTGCTACGTGTGAGGTGCTCTCCTGGACGTGTTTCATTTTATGGTATTCGACATCTGTTTTCTCATGTGACCCTCACACGAGATTTTATGTGTTTAGGTCATGGTGTGGGGTGTGACCATTATAGGACGGATGAAAAAAAATGAAGCTTGAAGAAGTTATGTGAATTGCCTGAAGTCCAGAGATGGCAAAGTTCAAACTCAAGTCTCCTGGCTCCAAGCCCATGTGTTTCCTCTTCTACTACATCAACCACTCCCCCTGGGCTGCCTTGTTGCACTGTCTGTTTCTGTGGAGACTGGTACATCTGCCTTAGTGTCTTCCAGCTGGGTGATGCTTGTGTTAAGGCTCCATATTCTGGAGGTGTCCCGGAAATTCTCCACTGGAAAAGGGAAACAGGACTAACCCTAGGTCTTGAAGGGTTTCCCTTAGAGCTTGGGACAGTCAGAGGAAAGCACTAAGTGTCCAGGGTTTGGTCATCTTTAAGTGCTCTTTTGCTTTTGAAATAGAAATAGATCTTGCATCTGTTGAGCCTGTAGTACTAGCTCCTTCTCTAGGTGATTTTGGGGGCACTGCATGTTGAATCCTCACATCAACCTCATGAGGTTTGCGCTGTTGTTACCCCCAAGTTGTAGATGGGGAAAGTGAACCGTGGGGAGTTTACATACAGAGGTGGCAAATGGCCAAACTGGGATTTGAACCCCTCCTGGGGATCTGCTCTTAGTCTCTCTACCATGTTAAGGGCCCTGGGATCCAGCACCCCCTCCTTCTGTCTGATGCCCTTGGTCCATAGAAGGAAAAGCCCAGACCTCCTGGTGTCCTGGACACTCAGAGATAATCAAAGCCTGGAAGCTCAGCCTTTCCACCTGAAAAGTGAAAGAAAAGTCAATCAAAGAAAAATGACAGAATTGTTTTCTAATATTTTCATTAATTAAAATTAAGGTTCCTGATTTCATCTTTTTGACATCCAACACCAATGTACCAATAATCAAGCCCCTGGAATAATGGTGTTTAATAAAAAGGGTGAAACCTGCAAGGCTTTTAGGCAACACATTTACCATGGCTGGAGAGTAGTGGGATGTGTTGGTGTGATTCTGTGTGTCCCTTGGTACCTCAAACACCCATGACGTTTAGTAAGACTGTGTGACAACAGCACTGAGCAGTTTAAGTACTTGTAATCCACTGCTTGGGGCCAGGCTGAGATTCAGAACTGGGTGTTCTTGCTTTTTTGCATTCGCTGCTGATTATGTTGAGGAATTAGATGTGAAGGTGGGCCAGGGATGGGGCAGATGGGCATATTGAATGTGTACCCAGAAACACAGTGAGGGTTTGCGGTAAGTGATGTGGAGTTTCTATCCACTTGGCAAGGGGTAGGGAGGGTGAGTCTATGCAATTTAGTCACTCCCTGGGTCCATCGTATCTGACACCAAGCACAACATGAGCAGCTCCAGTTAGCAGGAAAAGGCGAAAACCTTCCTTTGGACCTCCTGCCTGGACCTCCCTGCTCTGAAGCAGGAACTGAAAGTAAAATGCTGTGTGGGCCAGCCCTGCTGGGTCTGCGAAAGGAGAGGTGACTGCAGCGGCAGCTAGTGGGCCAGCCCCTGGCAGCACATGAAGCCATAGTGATGCCCCAGCTGCTGGGCTTGTCAGCCACAAAGACCCCCGCTCCAGTCTGCCCCCTACAGGAGTGTCTCTGGAGAGGTATTTCCAAATAGCCCATTCCCTGGCCCTCTTCATTTTTGTGTTAATTATGTGCCACCTGAAGGCCTTTATGATGTTCTATACGCCCGCTTCTTCTCCCATGTTGTTTTGCCTCCTGTGACACTGGAACTGGCTCCTGAACAAGGGGATAGTCTAGGAAGGGCGCCCCACCTGCCATAATGGGAGCCTTCCAGCACCTCAGACTCTTTATCATCCAATTCATGGGGAGCAGTGATTGGACAAGCATGACATGCTCCATCCTCAGGCCATGTGAGTGCTCCAGCCAAGATGATTGAACCTCTTCTGGGGTGGGGACTGTTTGCCAATGGTTTGCTGCATCAGATGGCCTTTTGGATCCTGGGCACAGCTACAATCATGGAAAGGATCTTGGAAGCCACTAAGCCAGCCCTGTCATTTTGCAGATGAGGAAACTGAAGACTGGGAGGGAGGATATTCAGCTTGAATTTAGGGTCAGCAAGAGGATGCATTGAGGAAAGAGCCCAAGGTGGTCAGCGTCCAGTTGGTATCTCTATACCTCATGGTTCTGTCCTCCTGCCTCATTGCCCCAGGCTTGGATCCTCAAAATACGGAACTGATCTCCAGGAGATAAATGTATCAAGTCAAAGACAGTCTTCAAGAAAAGAAAGGCACTCTGTTTTGCAGTAGGGAGCACTCTGCTGGGGGCCCATGTGGCTCAGACGTTGATGGAGCCGTCATCACTGTAAGTGGAGATAGTAAGCACTGTCCTAACTAAATCACAACTCTTTGCTGCTTTTATATAAAGATTACTCATGTTGTAATAATAGCCCATAAATTAATAAGAACCATTAAGTTTATGGGCTTCTCCTAGTCAGAGTCCTTTCTAGCTATCAATTTGGTTTTTAATAAACTCTCCGTGACTTATAAAACCACGGTAGTCAAGTTTTGGTCTGACTGAGTGGCATATCTGATACTGACTTCCTTCTCTACATGTGCGGCAATGAAGGTAAAAGGACCCATAACAAAACAATTAGATTGCAAAACGTGTCAATTTGTCACATTAGGCAGCTGCATTAAGGCCAATGTACTTCCTTCAGGGTCTGGGTGCCTGCAACCACTGGGGGTCTTGCAAGCATCTAGCAGGATAGGAGAATAGCTCAGATGGAAGAACAGACAACCCACCGCCCACTGAGATCCTGTGAAGGACGAACCCCTGTGCAGTGGCAATATTGAGTGGGAACCATGTCTGCCCCAGCAAGGAACTTAACTTCTCATCTAAAAATCATACCAGTCCTGCATACCTCATAGGAGCAATGGAAGATAAAAATAAGTCAAGGTTCAGTACAAGCTCCATCTCATGGAAAATATGAAAGTGCCATCATCCAATAATCATAATACAGAGCTATGATACGCAAAATGCCTTTCATCATTCTAAGCTCTGTGCCAAGCACTAGACATTCATTCTTGTTTTTGATCCCTGCTGCACCCCTAGCAGGCAAGAAATCTTGCTCTCCCAAGGCTAAGAGAGGATGGCAACTTGCTTACGGCAACACAGTCAGCCTACTGTGGCAAATTCAGACTTCTGATGCGGGTCATTGGCTCCAAAGACCACAGGCCTACACTGCCCCAGACCATTTAACATGTCATTTTTATTAGGTTATATTTGTCCTAAGTCACTCCATACTTCTTAAATATTTTCTATCAATTGTCAAAAATACAAATACAGGCCAGGCGTGGTGGCTCACACCTGTAATCCCAGCATTTTGTGAGGCTGAAGCAGGTGGATCACGAGGTCAGGAGATCGAGACCATCCTGGCTAATACGGTGAAACCTCGTCTCTACTAGAAATACAAAAAATGAGCCGGGTGTGGTGACACATGCCTGTAGTCCCAGCTACTCGGGAGGCTGAGGCAGGAGAATCGCTTGAACCCGGGGGGCGGAGGTTGCAGTGAGCCGAGATCGTGCCACTGCACTTCAGCCTGGGCAACAGAGTAAAACTCCAAATCAAAAAATAAATGAATAAATAAATAAATACAATCTAAGATATTTTTACTAATAGCCCAGACTTGGATTCTGCAAAAGATGTGCAATCTCTGTTAATAACCAACACAAGTAATTTCAGATAGAACTACTACCGAAATAGGTATCAGACTACTTAAGTAGGTTGATGCAACTTAATCTCTCTTTCCTAGGAGTAGCTAGAAGCCCTACAGACTTGAAGGGTAGGGGATGAGGGATAGACATTGAGGATCCTGGAAATGAATTAGTGCTCTTTCCTCCATGCTATGGTATCTCTTAGGCTGGGTGGTAGAATTAGTGGCCCATGGTTCTGCATTTCATTGCAATCCAAGCTGCAGTGAGGTGGAGCTGAGGCCCCAGCATTGAAGTTGAGTGAGAAAAAGGCACCTGAAACTCAACTGCATTTCAGTTGGTGATTGGTCTTCATGGGAACTGCTAAAATGTAAAGAGAGTGGCTTTGTGGCCCGTAACGTGGAATCTGCAATCATACCTCCCGTGGCATTTTTGGAGCTACCCATGACCTTGATAAGCTGCTATTAACAGGGATGGATTTGGCTGTGTCTCATCTGCAGTGCCTTCCAAAGGTCTGACAAAGAGCTGAGCAAATAGATTTTACAAGAATGTTCCCTATTTTGTTCCCAGTACCTAACAGAGTGTCTTATACATAGCACACACTGATACATATTTGCCAAACAAGACAGATATTAATGCCTTAATTTACTGAAACAAAGACTCTAAGAAGCTAAATGCATTAACTTGTTACACATCACACAGATCCAACTAATGTACAAGGTAAGATTTGAAGTTGGGTCTGTCTGAATGTAGAGTCAGTCCCTGCCTCAATCACTAAAACACTTCTGGAACCTTCTGGGGAGACTGAATCTGTAAGATCCTTGTCACAAGCACCTCGGGTAATTTTGGTGCAAGTGGATCACACTTGAGAAAAGGCCGTTTTAGTGATATTTGAATGACAGCTGACATGTTTGAGCTCTTACTCTGCCCTCAGCATACTTGTATAATCTTCTCATCAACCCTAGGATGTAGGTTCTATGACTCTTGCATTCTAGAGATTGAAAACATCAAACCAAACGTGAAGCACTGAGTGGTTGGGTAACCAGCTCTGGTCCCTGAGTTGGTGAGGGACGGATTCAGAAGAGGACTCCCACTGTGACACCACAGAGGACCTGCTCTAGGCCACCACACTCTGCCAGCTCTGCAAGAAGGGGAGGGAGGGAGGGAGGGTGGAGCATGATGGGCTCTTACTGTCTCCATTCGGTTGTGTCTTAGCATAAGGGGAACTGAGTCCTTAGGCCCCTCCAGCAGGAAAGGCCCACAGCAGCAGCCCCTCCCGCCCTGGGAGTCAGTCTGTATTCACACCTAAGGGCGGAGCTAAGTTGTGAATTTGACAAAGGACTTGCACAGTGTCTCTAGTTGCCCCGGTTACAGCTGTTGTCAGTGTCCACCAATGGATGAGGAGGTGCTTCCTGCAGATTGCTCTCTTAGCCACAATTCCCTCATTTATGGCAGCAAAGCAAGCCAGTGATTGCAAAAGACAGAAATAAAACAGAAAATCTTGGAATGAGCATCCTCCTATAAAAAGCGTAGAGTGACATCAATAACAGTTAGACACCTTCTCCCCACCTTCGCACAACTGTAACTTTTTGGCTGTTAAAGGAGCAGATGATCGTATTTCTGAAGAAAGAATGCCATGATTCAAGCCCTAGAATGAATAAAGACTCATTTATGGGAGGTTATACCCAGAGGAAAATAGTAAACGGGCACGTGTTTTAGCCCTTTTAGACTTGTAAATGGTCCACATGTGGTGTGCTCCAAAAATGGTGAAATCATCCCGTAAAGCACTCACAGCACTGACTGCTGCTTGTGGCATCACGGGGAAAAGTAAAAAGGCCCATGCACAGAGGGTTTTTTTTAACTTTTCCTCGAGACAGAGTCTCGCTCTGTTGCCCAGGCTGGAGTGCAGTGGCGTGATCTTGGCTCACTGTAACCCCCGCCTCCCGGGTTCAAGGGATTCTCCTGCCTCAGCCTCCTGAGTAGCTGGGATTACAGGCATGCGCCACCACGGCCGGCTAATTTTTATACTTTTAGTAGAGATGGAATTTCACCATGTTGGTCAGGCTGGTTTTGAACTCCTGATCTCAAGTGATCCACCAACCTTGGCCCCCCAAAGTGCTAGGATTACAGGCATGAGCCACAGCGCCCAGCTGGGTTTTTAAATTAATATATGCCCTCCTGTACTAACTATATTTTAAATTTTCTATGTTTTTGTGATGTTTTGACATCTCAGGTCTTACAAACTGGAGGAGAGATGTCCTTTCCTGGGGTTAACTAATTCCTAGAGATTCCAAGCAACTTGCTCATAAGCACACTTTTGATATGCAAACCAACTAATTCAGAGTTCATACTCTTACCCGCCTCCTTTATCAGGGTGCTGCCATCTGGGACACAACCCTTCTGCCCTAAATTGCCCCAGGGCCAGCTACCAGACAACTAGGACCCCGCATATAACCCAGAGCACACTGAACATATTCAAACTCATTTGAACCAACCCTAAGCCTGCTCAACCTCTTACCCTGCCTCGACTGCTCCTTCTCCTGAAAACCACCATAAAGCTGCCTCTCCGTGCTTCTTCCTCGCTTCTTCTGCCTCCTGGCCGACCCTGGTGCTTCCCCGCGTGGCTCTGTGTGGCGTGGCTTGCCCCCTACTCTTGGGAACTATGAGTAACAAACTGTCTTTTTGATGGTAATGATCCCCTGATCTGTTGACGCTCTGAATCACCTCCTTACTGAAAACCACAATACATTCTTCTAATTCTTACAAAGGGAATCCCACCTCCATCTGTTTATAAATCAAGAAGGGTTCATCACATGTTCTGAAAACTTTCATACAAAGTAGGTTGCTCGTGCCATCGTAGAAGCACGGTTAAGAGTAGGGATGTTTGGAGATGAAGACACGTGATTGACTCCTGACTCCTGTTTACTTGTGTGGCCCTGTGCAGGTTACTCCCTTTAAGTCTCAGCTTTGTCATATGAAAATGCCACAGCGGACGTGCGCCTCACGTGGTTGCGGGGTTTCCATAAGACGATGGATGTAAAGAACCCAGCAGGCCATTGGCTTTCAGTTAGTACGGCACAAACAGTAGCTTTTCAGCAGTTATTTTCTCCCCAGTCCACAGCCTTGGTACTGTCACTCCACAGCCCCTGGGTGAGGCTCTGACACTTTGCAGGGAGGACGCATTCTCATCAGAAAGAGACGGAACAGGTCTCAGAAGCTCACTTTCAGAGGGCTTGCCTTTCAACTCAAAGCCCGTGGGGATGCTGGGGACACAGCCTGCCTGCCATGTGAGACACCACCATGTGCCAGAGAGCTTAGCCTGTGGAACACACAGCAAAACTGCAACTATCTTCCCTTCTATTCATTTGCGCTCACTGTCCTGTGAAAACCTCCTCTCTGTGAAATTGGTGGAGTCACGATTTTGGGGCTGGACCATCTGCCTGGTCCCAAATGTAATTCATGAACTTGGAGGGATCTGCATTAACTGTTCATTTCAGCAGGAAGAATTATCAATTCATTTCACAGCTTTGAGAATCTGCACCTTTTTTCTGGACTGTGGCAGGCATATATGGGTTCTGGCATTCTGATTAGCAAAGCGGCCAAATTTTCCCTTTTTTTGCAAAATCCTCCGTCTTCCACTTTAATGTGAGTGCCAGTAAATATTTTATGCCGAGGTCTTTTCAGAGCACTGTATCCTATTTAAAGGCATATATTTCCACCCTAGATATATATTTCTTTAGTAGATGTACACATGTAACACACATATAAAATAAATGAAAGTAGTATATTTTCTAGTTATCTCCAAAGAAGTAAAACTAATTAGATAGAATGAAGAATGGGCTATGCTGATTAATTTAATTATCTGTTTAACTAAAGGCTAAACAGAAAGCTTATTGAGGTTTCTACCCTGGTAATAAAAAAAATCTTTCAAATGTACAAGACCACTTGTATGCCTTTCATAGACTGAACATGTAATTAATTTTGAGAATTCAGCTCTGACCCTCAAGTTCACTAGTGCTGACATCAAGTTTGTTGATATAAAAGATTTGATTTGATTGAATTTTCATGTGTTCTAAAGAAATGTTAGAAAAAAATTATGTTAAAAAAATCTTCATAGCTTATTTTTTATCATTTGCATCTTATGCCTGGTAAGTGGAAAACAGGATTATTTCCCACTAACAGAATTTGGGATAATCAAGTTTAATTAAAAAGTATTTTATCATAAACTCTTCACATCTCCAGCGCAGAAGATAATGGCTCTTTCCAACAATGGCTATATTACCATGTTTGGGCAAAGTTTACTGCCCTCTTTAACCAGGGTATGGTATAACATCCCAAAGAAAGCCTATCTTGAAAATCTTTTATGCATCAATCTCTTATGAGAGCTTATTTATATAATGTATGGGGTTTTTTCTTTAAGAATTATAAGTGATCACCATAACATAAAGAGACACCACTGAGCGGACTCATTCTTGGTCTTCTTTCTGATTCTGGGAGATCCAGAGTTCTGGCTCTGCCACTAATAGCAGGGAGTTGGAGAAATGATTTTGCTGCTCTGGAGCTCAGCTTCCTGATTTTGGAGGCGGGGATGTCTTGGAGGTTCTCCCCACATCTGGAATTCTGGGATTATATGGTGCCTTATGCTAGTGGTAGGGGGTGTGTATTGATAACCAAACATCCTGGTTTACCCAGCATTGAGAGAGGGTTCCTGGGACTTAGGAATTGGAGTGTGAACACTGGAAACTGCCAGGGCAAATTGGAACCAGTTGGCTACCCTGGTTGCGAGGGGTGGGCTGGTGGTTTGGTGTGTGTGGGCATAGCCTCTGATTTATAGAATTATAAATTATATATATATAATATAAATTATATTTATATATTTACAGGATTATAAATTATATATGAATTATATAATAGATAAATATTTACCAAATCATAATTTATTAATATATAATATGAATTTTATTATATATTTATAGAATTAAAAACTATACATTAATTTTATAAATATATAGACATAATTATATATTTATAGAATTATAAAATATAGATTAATTATATTTAATTCCAAGCATTGGGGTGAGAAGGAAGATCCACAGGCAAAGTACTTTGTATATTTTCCGGCACAGAAGCACTAAGTAAACATTACCTATGATTATTATTGTTGTTTTTCTCAAGTGTTTCCACACTTGTCATCTCAGAGCCACAGTGCCTGTGTGTGTGGCTGAGGTGCTCAGACTGACAGGTGAAATGACTTCATTAGTGCCCTGGCTCCTGGTGGGATGACAGTGGAAACCCAGCCTTCTAAGTTGAAGAACTGGAACAAACATTAGCCCTGACACGTTGATCTCAGTTTACCTTTGTGAGAAGTAGGAATGAAATGTGAACATCTATTTCAGGTGATGTCATAAAGCCCGATTCAGAAGATGGCTATGATTTCAACAGCCTGTCGGCAGCATAGATTTCAGAGTAACTTACAATCAATAATTAATCTAAACAACAGTGCCGTGTGCACCCCATTATTAAAACAGAAGGGGAAACAAAAGGAGGATTGCTTTTGAAGGCTCGTGTTGCAGGGGCTTCTGCTGGATACTAAAAAGCAAATGATAGTTGGGGATTGTTTGTCATTCACAGGAGGAATCGGATTTCTTTGTGTTTATAAAGTCACCTTGGTATCTGGAAGGACAGCAGAAGCTATCAGAGCCTACTTTACTTAGCAGTCTAGGATGCTAATTTATTTGCCTTTTTCTTATATTAATATCCTTATCTGTAAAAAGGGGGAAGAAAATAAGGCTGTTTTGAGGAGATGTGGCTGAGACAATGGAAAAAGAGAATTATACTCCTGAAATCCCAGCACTCTGGGAGGCTGAGGTAAGAGCAACGCTTGATTCCAGGGATATGAGACCAGGTGGGCAACATGATGAAACCCCATCTCTATACAAAAAAAAAATGACATTTAACTGGGTGTGGTGGTGTGTATCTGTGGTCCCAGCTACTCAGGAGGTTGAGTTGGGAGGACTGCCTGAGCGTGGGTGGCTGAGGCTGCAATAAGCCATGATTGAGCCACTACTCCAAAAAAAAAAAAAAACAAACAAAAAAAAAAAACAAAAAAAACACAAAACATAAAACAAAAAACAAAGGAAAGATGAATCAGGCCAAGCACAGTGGCGCAAGCCTGTAATCTCTAATCCTAGAACTTTGGGAGGCTGAGGCTGGTGGATCACCTGAGGTCAGGGGTTCAAGACAAGCCTGGCCTACATGGCAAAACCCCATCTCTACCAAAAAATGCAAAAACTAGCTGGACGTAGTGGCACATGCCTGTGGTCCCAGGTATTTGGGAGGCCGATGCAGGAGAATTGCTTGAACCTGGGAGGTGGAGGTTGCAGTGAGTCAAGATCGCACCACGGCACTCCAGTCTGTGTGAGAGTCCGTCTCAATCTCTCCATATAGATATATCTATATATCTCCATATATATCTATATATCTCCATATATATACATATATACTATATATATGTGTATATATGTGTGTGTATATACATATATACACACACACACACAATCACAATAGTCCTGATTGTCCATGTTTCTGGGGACAGCAGCAGGAGCTGCTCAGAAGATTCCCGAGAGGGCTGGGCAAGCTTGGAGTGGGATGGAACAGCTACTTGTAGTGCTCAAAAAATGATGGTCCCCTCGGAGGAGCTAAAGTCTGTATTGAGGTTTATGATGGTTTCCACTATGTGTGGACTCATGCCGGGTTCATCCTTAGCTAAGTCTTCCGTGCCATTCCCCTGCAGATGGTTGTACAGGCAAGGGTGGATACCTTTTCTCTCCCATGCTCATTCCACTGTCCCAGACTATATTGTCCCTCTCCATGCTCCTTCTGTCACCAACAGGTTTCCCATTCCCCCAGCCTTACGTCACCGGCCCAATCACCCAACTGAGGAGCGAGCCTG
Organism: Rhinopithecus roxellana; assembly: GCF_007565055.1. Classification (NCBI taxonomy): domain Eukaryota; kingdom Metazoa; phylum Chordata; class Mammalia; order Primates; family Cercopithecidae; genus Rhinopithecus; species Rhinopithecus roxellana. The sequence continues at coordinate 113,653,216 of NC_044559.1, forward strand.
TGAGTGGATAGTCCCTGGGAACGCTGCCACCAAAACAGCGTGTTTGAAAACGTACAGATAAGATAGAACCAGGCTGGGCCTGTTCCCAGCATGCTGGGTAAGAGGTTGCAGAGAATGAGCATGACACTGGGCACACCTGGAAATTGCTCCTGGAAATGTACAATGTGGACTGGCGTAGGTGGGCGCCTTGTAGGTACTCACTCACTTAGTCCTCACATCAACGGTACACATAGGTACTGGGTTCTCCTGGTGTCACAGACCCCTCTGCAGTGGCCACAGCTCAATGGCCTCCGTCTGCCTGCCTATCCTTCAGCTTCAGTGTGCTTTGCTGCTGACAGCTCCCACCTGCTCCCCGCTTCAGAGGATGGCCTTTGGGCTCCTGATGCTGTTTGGGTCAAAGGAAGAGATCCAGGGGCGCACTGGATTTAAGGCCACGCTGCCCCCCTTGCCGTGACTCAACTGGTGAGAAGGTCTGAAAGCTGAGCTCCCTTTCCCGAAGAGGCAGCAAACTCTGAGATGCAATTTGCACTGCAGACTCCCATGGGGTGGGAACAGGCAGCAGCTGGGACTTCACCTGAGCTTGCACCGTCAGGCGGTTGCTTCTTCCATCTATATTGCTTGCCTTACACCTCTACTGGTTTTCCTGGGAGCACTTCCTTGCCGGGCATGGTGGCGGGCGCCTGTAGTCCCAGCTGCTCGGGAGGCTGAGGCAGGAGAATGGCGTGAACCCGGGAGGCGGAGCTTGCAGTGAGCCGAGATCGCGCCACTGCACTCCAGCATGGGCGACAGAGTGAGACTCTGTCTCAAATACAAAAAAAAAAAGTAAAAGAATAATCACTTCCACTCAAATCTTGGGTTCACACCCACTTTTCCCCAGGAGGGATTAGAGGTCCATAAAGAAGCAGTCACAGTCCAGGCTCACACAGCTAAGACGTGGAGGAGCAGGGGCGGGGAGCAGGGGCGGGGAGCAGGGGCGTGGCTGGAGGCTGGGTGCTTGTCGGTTCTCCAGCTGCCTATAATAATGAGCCCGATGCTAGCTTACCCAGAAGGGGCGAAGATAAGCGCAGGGGTGGGATGGGGGGCTGCTGGGCAGAGCCTGGAAGATGAGTCCTCATTGATGAGGAAGCCCGTGGAGTTGGTCCACTGATGATAAAATCAGCTGGGAAAGTCGATGGAGTTTCCCAGGGCTTGAAGTCCATTGACTTTCCCAGCTGATGTTACCAAAGCTTCCTGCTGACGGTACCTGTTTTCCCACAGGCCCCTGGCACTGGTTCTCTCCAGAGGCTGAGTTTCCCTGGGGAGAGAGGAGTGTCCAGCGTGACCACCGTTGGCTGACTTCCCATCCATTATTCCTTGTTTCCTCCCCTGGGGCCCACCAGCCCCACAGTGGATGAAACCACTTATCATCACAGTTCCCAGAGAGGACGGGCTGGCCCAAGTCTGCATTGTCACCTGCTCTGGGGAAAACAAAGCCCCCTCCCCCCGACTCCCCGCCCTCCCCGCAGCATGCTGGGCACAGGGCCAGCCTGTTCTATGTTTTCAGTAAATTTTCAAACACGCTGGTTTTGGTGGCAGCTTTCACAGTGATTATCTCATTAGGGGCTTGGCCCTGAAACACCTTATTTATTGTGGATTGAGAAAAGTTCACCTTTTCAACCACTAAAACAAAACCAAACCAAAACAAAACAAAAAAACAAAAGAAATGAAAGAACCAGGCTATAGTTTTCCTGGAAAATTTTCGCTTGTGGGAAAATACCTCCCTGGCCCATAGAGAGACGCTGTCACCAACAGTGTGGAGTTATCAGATGGGACTGGTCCGGCTTCGTGGGGGCCGGTATCTATGTCCAGGTAGTTTCCAGACCTTGTTTTGTTTCCTCTGTCCTCTTTGTAAACCCACGGATTGAACCTCACGGGCCCACAAGTTCCTGATTGCTTCGTATATATTGTACAGATTTGTTTGGGAAAATAAAACAGATCTTGCTCTATCCTGACAGAGCAGGGCCAATATTCTCTAGGAGAGGGGAGAACTCTAGAATGGATGGCAGCACTGTGAGTACGTAACCCAAACAGCACGCTGAAATAGTAAAACCCTGCTGCAGGGGCAGATGGCTGCTGGGAGAATATTTATAGCAGGGATCTAGAAATAACTGTAAGGGAAAAGCCTTCTGAGGAGGAATGGAACAAGAGTCTTCAGGGTGGCACTTGGAGACACTCTTGTTCTTGCCTGAGGTCCTGGAGGGCTGCAGGCTGACCGCTGCATGGGAGAGAATATACGAGGTATTCACAGGGTACACAGAAGTCATAATACTTTGTGTAGATCTGTGCCGCACAGATATGAGAGCTAGGGCTTGGAAACAGGAAGAGAAGTGGGAGGATGGTTAGGAGCATAACTGGTAAATGTTGTACACTCAAGGCAGAACCCGTGCAAGGACCGGGCACTGCAGAGCTCCAGGACAAGAGCTTGGGGACACGACAGTCAGCCAGCCCATGGGCATCATGGAAACAGCACTTTGCAGGCATCTGAGTGAAGCACAGGAAGGAAATGGAGACACGGGTCCAGGAGCACAGGGTCGGGTTAGAATCAGACAGCATCCCTCCAGCCGCTCCGTGCTAAAGCTTTCATCAATTGCTCAGACAGTGGGGATTCAGTTAACATTGGAACCACACTGCAATGAGGCCTGGGTACTACTTGTAATTTTCTGTTTATTTCTAACTTTATGAACGGCATCAAGTATTCTTCATAGCATGGATTCAGTACTTTGCAACAAATCTCTTTGCCATGGGTATACATTCATGAGTTTCAGCTTTTATTAAAGAGAAGTACCCAAATGAATTACCCAGACTTAATATTTGAAAATTTAATTTTGTTTATGTTTATTTTCATTTTTTAAGAGACAGGGTTTCACTATGCTCAGGCTGGACTCAAACTCTTGGGCACAAGTGATCCTCCTGCCTCAGCCTCCTGAGGAGCTGGGACTATAGGCACACACTGCCACGCCCAGCTCAAACTAACATTTTACTACCTTGTGAAATATTGCCTAGTCATTATCCCAGGTCCCTGACAACACAGACCAGCACAACATCAGAATGACATCAAACCTGTTATAACTGCAAGGTGTGCACAGGATTTCAAGAAAAGAGATAGAAGAATGTTTAGATTCCTAAAAATCTTCTTAAAAGAGAACTCCTAGCTTTCCACAAAATTCACTTAATTTCTGAAGTGATTTTTATCTTTTAAAAGCACATTAAAAAGCAATCAGGTGTTGTGTGTGTGTGCATCTGTACAGCAGTAAAGGTTGTCTCCCACATGGCATTTTAAAAAGGCAAACAAACCCCGCACACCACTAGAACTCAATTTTGGAGAAAATTGCTGCATGAAAAAATTGCACTGTGTGTATAAAGATTTTTTTTAAAGAGTGTCTCTTCCTGAACTGACATGTTCGTTCTTAGATTTTTTGTTTTCTTTTGTTGTTGTTTTGAGACGGAGTTTCACTCTGTCACCAGGCTGGACCGCAGTGGCGTGATCTCGGCTCACTGCAACCTCCGCCTCCCAGGTTCAAGTGATCTTTCTCTGCCTCAGCCTCCTGAGTAGCTGGGATGACAGGCACGGGCCACCATGCCCAGCTAATTTTTTTGTATTTTTAGTAGAGACAGGGTTTCACCATGTTGGCCAGGATGGTCTCGATCTCTTGACCTCGGGATCCACCTGCCTTGGCCTTCCAAAGTGCTGGGATTACAGGTGTGAGCCACTGTGCCCGGCCCATTCTTAGTTTTTTTACTTGGGTGTTTTTCCCTGTCTGCCTCATTTCAATAGGGAAACCAAGAAAAGCTTGGCATTTATTTGCTTTTCAGTTAATATATCATGTGATTTATTCAATGCATCTTTAAGTCTCCAACTGGAATCACCAATGTTCTTAACAACTTAGGTTACTCACTTTCAAGATACTGAACATATTATTACAAACACAACCATTCTGGAAAATACAACTGTCCACTACATATAGAAACTTGGCCTCAGATGACTGTCTTCTTAGCAAGGGACAATTTCTATTCCCCTGAACCCCACCTCACAGCTCTTGATGACATGATTGAAGCTAAGGCAAGGTCATTTTCTACTCCTGACTTGAATCTTTCTTACAGCAAGTTAACCAGGAGGGGGCTTGAGTGGTCCCAAGCTTCACACTCGAAGCCAGGCAGGTTTCTTAGGTCTGCTCCCAGACTGTACTGGCTACTGGGGGCACCTGACCGTGTAGAACCCAGCAGACAGTGACCGGGTAAATACTCAGCACTCGGGTTCCATTCTCTGGTTGAATAAAGGCAGCATCAACCTGCCTATGGACAGTGATTGAAAGCATTTCACTCCAAATTGAGCTGCACACTCGTGTCTTCAGGCACAGCCAGGCATAGCCAGGACAGTTGGTTGCAACAGGACTGGGCCGACTGGGAGCTGAGTGAGGCGGGGCTGGGAATAGACTCTGTTGCTGGCCTTAGGAGAACACGCAAGGGCAAAATGAGAATCTGGAGGTAGCTGTAAGCTCTCTGATGGCAGGGACTGTGTCTTACTTCCACTGTGTCTCCAGTGCCCAGGTCAGAGTCTAGCACATAGTAACCTTCATCAATGTTCGTTTAGTATAGACATCAGAGAAAGCTGGGGTTTGCAGGGGTGATCTTCATCGAAGGGATGCATCGTGGTGTCCCATTTAGTGGAGGACACTGTTGGGGACCTGGAGGCGGTGACATTCAGCAATTCATAGGCATGTGGCTGGCACTCAAGGAAGGAGTCTGTCATCAAATGGGGGGGTCCCAGGACCAGGCTGGGATACAAAGGTGGGACTTTAGGCCTTGGAGACTTTGGCCACAGCAAGGTAGGACTAGATGAGGTCAACTGTTCACCAGAATGGAACTCAGGCCTAGGAGATAGCAGAGACCTAGGTATAGAGAAAGAACCAGGAATGCGGAGAAATCCAGTTGTGAGGACTGAAGTATAAAGTCAATATATTTGGCCCAGTGATGCTGCTGTGCCCAAGAGTGTTCAGCTGGAACTAGAGCTCCCTGCATCACTTCTGTTAAGGATCCAAGACCAAGGCCAGGGCAGGGGGCATGAACGGGGATCACATGGGAGGGGGGAGGTACAGAGGCTGTGGAATGACTGTGCCTGCCTTTCCCAGCAAGGTTGGTCTTTGTAGGCTGCCTGTATGGCTCAGCAGTTTCTGGAAACCGCCGTTTCAGTTTATTTATGATTGTTTTCTTCCCCTCTGAACAAAGTGCATTTAGGTTAAAAACCAGGCAGCACATAAATAAACTAATTGGAAGTGTGTGCACTAAGATTTTAGTGTCTTTTAATAAATTCAAAATTTTAGAGTCTTCCCAAAGCAGAAGTAATATAAGATCCTAAGCTTTACCTGCTAGGAAAATGTTAACATTGAGTTTAAAAGGAAGAAAAAGGGTTCTTCCTGGTTGAGAAAGGGAGACGGTGGTTATATGGAGAAATTAATCAAAGGATAATGACACTTAAATCCTTGACATAATCATGAGGTTCACTCACCATCTAAAGAAAACACACACTCATAATGCTCACACCCACTCATACAGAATAAAAGCTTCGACGGGATGAGTGGGACCTGCTTGTACGCACTATTTTCTGCAAAGAAAATATGTTTATAGGCAACAAACAAATGTCTTTGATTTCAACCGTATTATGAATAAAATTATCAGCAGAGTGCTAAGAGGAGGTTCCATAATAAATCTTGGCATTTCGTCATTTAATAGAGACTAGATATCCTGCTTAAAGCTGCAGTTTGTCTCTTATTACAAATGTCACAGCCCATGACTCTTAGAAGGATGTTTACGACCCACAATTAGATATCCTAGAATGTTTAATTCTGCTTGCCTTTGAATTTCTTTTCAAAAGCAGTCCTCTTTCCCTCACTGTTCACTGCCACCTAGTGAATTTAGCTGGGAAAGAAACCATAGCTGGAAAGAAGATGCTTTTTTAAAAGGCAACAGCTTTCACCAGTGACTTGCCTTGTCAAACGATAATGGAGCAGGAGGATGGAGGCTTTTGCCAAACAGGCCGTGGCAAGGACAATGAAATTCGACCCATCAGAGCAGAACACATTAACAAAGCCCCTGTCCAGGGGAAGCTTCTGGAAGGAGCAGCTCAGGTGAGCAACTCATGACAGCTCTGGGCTTCTGATCTGACAGTCTGGTTCAAAAGAATCAAAGTCTGTTCCCTTTGATTCCCCTTTGATTGAACCCAAATGCCAGGCAACGTGGCGCATTGCCCATCCTGGGCAGATGTTAGGGGCTTGGTACAGAGAAAGGGTGCGTGCAATGATGAGGCCTGTGCAGGAGCCCCAGTCTACATGGGAGGCAACAAAACCATGTTAACGAGACCCCCTAGGGGATGATCACAGAACTGAAGCAAGTGGTAATCAGAATGGAAATGTAATGATGTGTCGCTATCCTGCTATCCTGCTTCCTGGCTCTGGTGTGGGCCAGTCTCCTCTCATTGTGAACACAAAGGCTATAGTCTCCTTTCAAACGGAGAGCAGCTTCTACCCAGGGTCATCCGTGCTGTTCCTCCCACACCCAAACAGAAAACTGCAAGAGAGAGGTGGGCGTGGTACTGATTCAGTGAGCCCTGCATGGCTCCATGCGGCCCTACTAGAAAAATCCTATCGCTTCAGAAACCTCCTTGCCTCTCTCTATTGGGCATGAGGTCGGCAAGAGTGATCTTTGGTGACTCTGCTCTGTCCAGGTTCTTTGCAAGAGCTGGAGAAGTAGATTGCTCAGGTTAGAGGTGTAATTAATACCCCTGCAGTCCCCCAGAAAGATGCATTGAAGATTTGCAGTGGCTACTGCCATTGGCCCATGTGTGTGTGCACATGCCAAGTGTGCATGTGTGGACATACGTGCATGTATGTATATCTATGCCTATGCATGAAGGTGTATGCTTGTGTGTGCACATGTGTATGTGGGTGTGTGTGAACCAAGAGTATGTGGGGGAACCAAGAGATCCATACATCCATATGCATGGATGTATATCTGTGTATATGTACACATGTGCATGTGTGTGTGTGAATATAAAGGAACTGAAGATTTTGAGTCTCTTATTGATGCAAATTGTCTCCGAAGGGTGAGTTTTAATGACTGTGACAGTTAAGGGGAAACCAAGACAAAGAAACCAATGATTTTAATAATTAAATGAGACCAAAATAAAACTCTAAGATTTATTTTTTTCACTCAGGAGACCACTGGCCATTCAGCTCATGACACTTCTCCTCATCAGCATTCTCCAGAGTAAGTGCTTCTCTTCCCAGGAACTAGTTCAAATTTTAAAGGATTCTGCATGGGACTGCCTGGATGCTTCCTGCTAGCCATCACTTTCATGCTCAGAATAGATTTGCCCCCTTGCAAAAGTGGCGCTGTCACTTGGCACTGGGCCACTCACTGATTTGATGCCATTCGTATCGTAATTTACAGTTGTCAATTGAATTGGAAGGCTTGAACTATCCATGGGTACATAAGCTATTAATAGAACAATGCATAAAGAGCCGAAGCACCTCGCTGGGACACTGCAGTTTGAATTATTTTACATACACACTTCTAAATGCACTCTCAACCTTAGCACTTTGCAGCAGCCTGTGGGCCAGTGTTGCTCACTGCATCCATTTCTCCAAAATCATCGTTCCTCTCCAGTGTGCTGGATTGGATCCCTGTTCAATACCAAGCAATGAAACAAAGACCACATGTGCCAGTTTTAGCCCATATATGATGTGGTGTATAAATAAGCATAGCTAACATGCTTTCCAAAACATGACCCACTTCTCCAGAGTTTAATCATGCTGGGACCTCTTCCAGAGGGTGGGGGTCCCTCTCCAGGGCAAGTCCACACCAATAGAAATAACCAGAGCACTCACTGTCCACGAATCAATAAAACCAGAAGATGAACAGGAAGACATAAGGAAAGCAAGTAGAAACTGGAACGCTACAGTAATGCTCTGAATTTGGATCGTATGTGCCCAATTGTGAGAAGCTGCAAAAATAACCCTCACCATCCTGTTCTTGGGGAAAAAAAGGCACCAAGCCTTCTGCTGTGATCAGGTTGTTCCCCTCCAAAATTCATATGTTGAAATCTAATTCCCAACGCGTGGGTATTAAGAAGTGAGACTTTCGGGGGTGATTAGATCATGAAAGTGGAATCTTCATGAATGGGGTTAGTATCCTTATAAAACAGGCTGGAGGGAACCTGTTTGCCCCTTCTGTCATGTGAGGACACATAGAAGGGACATCTGTGAGAAATGGGCCCTCGCCAGACACCAGATCTGCTGTTGCCTTGATCTTGAACTTCCCAGCCTCCAAAACTGTGAGCAATCAATTTCTGTGGCTTTTAAACTACCCAGTCCAAGGTATTTTGTTATAGCAGCCTGAACTGACTAAGCCACCTGCTGACTTGACTTCTTTCCCTGGCAACAATTATGGAGAGAGACTTCCGATCTCAGAAGCCCACTGAGGGAGGTATGTAGGGAGCTCAGATGTGAGTTCCTAACAGAAATCTAGGCAACTTTGGGGCAAATAATTACTTCTTAACCCAACTCTGCAAATAAGTAAGTTTTTCAATATTAGATAATTCACACCAAAGTTACAAAACATAAATCACCTAAAGAGGGAAAGGTTGAAGCAGCTAATTTTGTAGGGGACTCACTTTGCTTGGCCAAGAAAATAATTGGGCAGACCTGAACTCTGCTCTGCAGGAGTTGATGACTCAGGAGAGACATCTGAGCATGAGCTGCAGCGGCAGTGAAATGGGAACATTACGACAGTGCATTCTTTCCCACCCACATTATGTTTAGCTGCATTGCATCTTATTTATTCACTAAAGAACAAAAAACGCAGGCCGGGTGTGGTGGCTCACGCCTGTAATCCCAGCACTTTGGGAGGCCAATGCAGGTCGATCACCTGAGGTCAGGAGTCCACGACCAGCCTAGCCAACATGGTGAAACCCCATCCCCGCTAAAAATACAAAAATTAGCCGGGGGTGGTGGTGGGCGCCTGTAACCCCAGCTACCCAGGAGGATGAGGCAGGAGAATCACTTGAACCCGGAGGAGGCGGAGATTAGAGATTGCAGTGAGCCGAGATTGTGCCATTGCACTCCAGCCTGGGCAACACAATGAGACTCCATCTCAAAAAAAAAAAAGACGTCATTTGTGGATGGAAGACATCCTGGTATACGCCATGGATTCTCTATCTATAGGAAATTTTAGAAATAGAATTTTAGAAAAATTTTAATTGCTTAAATGAGTCACAATGAGGTTTTAAAAATTTCATTCTCATCGCAGACTTTTGTTCTCTGGCTAACAGGAAGGTTTAAGGCAGTAAGAAATAATAATAATTATTATGATAATAAAGTAGCTTGTATTTCATGAGCACTAACTATGTTCTAGGCAACTGTACTAAATGCTTTTAAGTGAATCATCTGTTTAATCTTAATTTTCACAGTGTTCTTTAAGATAATCTTACCTGTCTGCCTTACGGAGGAGGAAGCTGAATTGCCCAAGGTTCAACAGCTAACATAGCACAGAACTGAGATGAAAACTTTGGATTGTTAGATTCCAAATTTAGTGCTCTTAATTATTATCTTATACTTGTAGATATATTATGTGTTAGGTATTTAGTTTTATATATACTGGTTAGTTTTAGTTTTAGCTTATATATAAACTATTTAGTTTTAGTTTTATATATTTTAGCATGTCCAGTAAAACACTCATTATAGTCTAAATGTAGAGGGCAGAGTTAGCAAATAGATGAGAGATAAAAGAGAAAAAACTCAGAAAACTTCCAAGATAATTATGAAAGAATACCTATGACTTCTTGAACACATATGTGTAAATTATAATTTATAAATTATAGATTATATAATTTACAATATAAATTATATAAAATATAAATTATATAGAAAAACGATATATTATATATAATGTATTTTCCAAATCCAGGAAGTTCTCGCTGGATTATTGTGGCAGCCTTCAAACTGGTCACCCCTAATTCCTGTCTCTGTTCTAGTAAATCCATTCCTGTAAATTTCCATTAGAGTGGTGGTCCTAAAATGCAGGTCATATCATTCTCTCCGATATTCTATCTATCTATCTATCTATCTATCTATCTATCTATTATTTATTTATTTATTTATTTATTTATTTATTTATTTATTTATTGAGACGGAGTCTCACTCTGTCACCCAGGCTGGAGTGTAATGGCATGATCTCAGCTCACTGCAAGCTCCGTCCCCCAGGCTCACGCCATTCTCCTGCTTCAGCCTCAGTAGTGGCTGGGACTACAGGGGCCCAACACCACGTCCGGCTAATTTTTTTTGTATTTTTAGTAGAGACGAGGTTTCACTGTGTTTGCCAGGATGGTCTCAATCTCCTGACCTCGTAATCTGCCTGCCTCGGCCTCCCAAAGTGCTGGGATTACAGGCGTGAGCCCCCGTGCCTGGCTCTCCGATATTCTCAACCCAACATTTTTCAATCATTCCCTTTGTTTGACTGATAAAGGAAATACTTCTGAATATGGTTCTCAAGAATGCCCCAGTCTAGTCTCTTACCCTAGTGCCTCCCTAGCACCCGTGTGGACAACTTTATTCAATGGTCACAAAGTCTGAGGCCTTCACTCACATCATGGACCCGACCTGTCCTGCTTCCCTGGCACAGTACAACATAGGGGGCATGCATATGAGGTTTGGAGTCAATGGAACCTGGATTGGAACTCCAGCTCTGCCACTTTTCAGTGGTAGGACCTTGGACTACCTGTCTAGCTTTCCTAAGCCTTCTGTTCTTCATCTGAAAACGTGCATTGTTGAGAGCATCCAGTGAAATCACAGGAGCACTCCACTTTGCACACAGTATTTAGGAAATGGAAGCTGTTTTTATTTGCCTTGGGGAACTCTATGCTCTTTCTCAGATCCGGTTTTGGAGGACACCCTGGTATATAGGCGTCACCCCATCTCAGTCAAGCCTCAGACTCCATCAATATCACACTCAGGCCTGACATGTGGCCTAAGCCCATATCCATGGTTCAGCTTTCCTCTTACTCCTAGTCCTGATAAAATTCCAATCACCTCTTCCTAATGTGTCCAGTAAAATGCTCAATATAGTCTCAATTTATAGGGCAGAGTTAGCAAAGAGATGAGAGACAGAAGAGAAAAAAAAATCAGAAAACTTCCAAGATAATTATGATCAGAATAGCTATGACTTCTCAAACACTATGTGGCAAATCCTGCTTTAAGTGTTTATGTGCACAGCCATCCCTCCGGGTATGGAGGGGATTGATTCCAGGACCCCTGCCTATGTCCAAATCCAGGAATACCCAACTCCTACAGTCAGCCCTGCAGAACTCCTATACGAAAGTTGGCCCTGTTTGTATGTGCATATTCACAACCCATGAATATGATATTTTTGATCCTTATTTGGTTGATTAAGAAAAGCCATGTGTAAGTGGACCCTGTGTAGTTCAAATCCATGTTGCTCAAGGGTCTGCTGTACTTACTTAATAAATTTTCAAGAGTGGTATAATTTTTAATGGTCTCTTTTACGTCTACTACCTAAAGAGATTAAATAAATTATAAAATGATGGAGCCCAATACTTTTTTTAACTTTTTTATTTTTGGAGACGTGGTCTCCCTCTGTTGTCCAGGCTGGCCTCAAACTCTTGGGCTCAAGCGATCTTCCAGGCTCAGCTTACCAAGTAGCTGTAGCCTGGTTTGAACCAAAGCAACCTGACTTGAGGGTCTGGGTTCTGAGCAAGTACTTTCTCCCTCCATTCCCTGTCTGGCGCTTTCCTCAGTTCTCTGTCCCTGCCATTTATACAAACTCTCAGGTAGAGCGCAGATCTCTGGTTTTCACCCTCACGTGCCGGACAGGCGGCTCATCCACTCCTTGTTTTGCAGTCAGCTCAGCAAACCCAGTTGCGGTGCCTGGCTGGCTCTGTCATTTATGTCAACTTCATTTCCACTGTCGTCTCGATTTACCTGAACTTATGAATTTAAAATCACTTATCGCATGTGGTGAAAGGAAACGTTTCCATTTTCTATCAGTTTTTTATTGGAAGTAGCATCCATGCTAGAGCTTCAAAGAATTCATTAGAAATATTGGACTGCAGCCAGAGCTTGAGACTCTTGGACGCTTGGAAAAAACATCTAGAAAAATTCCTTGTGAAAAATATTTCCAAATTACACTATCATTATAATTATTCTATCATTATCTGCAAGGATAGGCTGGGTTTGGGTCCTGGAAAACTTAGAGAGGTTTTAGGAAGAGCTATTTCAAAATGGCTTTTCCACCGTATTTCCCCCCTGCCCTGCTAAAAGTGTGAATAAATGAAAGACGTCAACCTTTCTATATGCAGTTACAGTCTACGATCTGGGGTATTTTATTTTATATACTTGCTACGTCTTAGGACAAGCTGCACAGTGAGTCAATATGAGAAAAGCCAATCTGTTCAAGATTGTTGAAGTTAAGATTATCGAAGATTATTTCATGCTGAAAATAGAATATATATATATTTCTGATTGATAGGATTTTAGGTGTATTTCATTTTCCCCACCCTACTTCCTATACTTTTTAGGTTTTCTAATAACAGAAAAAAATAAATATCTAAAGGAAAATCAATCACTTGATGACTTTACTGGGAAAACTCTGAACTAGAAGTTTGGAGTGTTAAATACAGTTTTAACTCTGTGTTAACTTTGTACAAGTCTTTCAGCATCTCAGAGTCCAAGCTTTTGTGTCCTCGCAATGTGTGGGTTGGATGGAACTGTGATGTTTAGTTGTCAGGCCCCAAACCTTAGGGTTCCCACAAGAACTTCTGACATTCCCTAACCCCTTAGCCCTGAACCACCCCAGGTTTCTACCAAAACAGCTCTGTGTTGTCTATTATATGTTTTACCTTTTAATATTCCCTATACTATTTCTATTTGAAAACATTTGACTTATAACCAAAAAGTTTGAAAATCTCTGGGCTAAGTGGCTTCTCACCTGTGATTTTATAATCCTCTTGTCAATCCTATATCTCATGACAACTGCAGGATTTCCCAGAACTTTCTACAGTGATCCTTCTTGGAGGCAATAAAACTCATGGAATTGGTCTGCAATAATTAACTTTGCTAAGACACTTCCCAAACTTTTTTCTTAAAATCATTACTTGCTGCGGGGTCTTATGAGTAGATAAAATAGAACTAGGTAGTCTGCTCCTCAAAAGAGCCTCAGATACTCACCATTGTCTGAAATTCCAAGACACTCATTTATGCTCTATTCCAATGTAGGTGTGCATTAGTTTCAACACATCTTTTGAGACAGGAGGAGAGAGGGAAAAATAACAGTGGGAACCTAGGGAGACAGCACATCAGATGATGGGCGAAGTGGTGAAGAAAGGAGATGAAAAGAAAATTGATGACACTTTCTACTTATGTCATATCTTATCCATATTTGGACCTCATCTTCATGGTCACCATCTCCATGCTTATGAGCTTCTACCTTCACATATGCCTGGCTTCTAACACGACACAGCACAACACAACACAACACAACACAACACAACACAACACATCTCTCCTTGTGAATAGTGCCCATAAACTCTTCACAGAGCAAAGCACCGAGGTATATTCTCTTCCTCTTCCCTTACTCTTCATTTTGGGATACCCTTTCAAGAGCATCTTGTCTAATTTTAGACATATCCCCCATCAATTATTGGATGAGCATCATTACTCAGCTATTTGTAGAACTTAATGAAAAAAATTAAGCTGCTTTTACTGGATTTAAGTCCAACCCATAGACGACCATGCTTTTAGGGAATAGAAGATGCACATTTCCTTCCATTTAAACATCTTTTGGGAAAACACAGGATGCAAAGGAGCTCAGAAAAAGCTACAAGAAAAGAACACAAGTGAGGTGGTCCGTAGATTGGAAGATTCTTTCCTAAGTGACAGAGCCTAAGGTTCCCGTACCAGCTGTAAGTCTCCTGGAATACCTTCACAGCATGCAGCTTAATCACCTTCAACAGATGTACTGGGCCGGACATGATGACTCACGCCTGTAATCCCAGCACCTCGGGAGGCCGAGGCGGGTAGATAACTTGAGGACAGGACTTTGAGACCAGCCTGGCCAACATAGTGAAACCTCATCTCTACTAAAATATAAAAACTAGCTGGGTGTGGTGGCACAGGCCTATAGTTCCAGCTACTCGGGAGGCTGAGGCAGGAGAATCACTTGAATCTGGAAGGCAGACACACTGAGTAATTCCCTGCTTATTTCTCATTCACCCAGCTCTTCATTGCACAGGTATGTCAGGGTGCTCTGACCACAGAGAACCAAGACCCAATCCACCCTCCCACAATGCACTGGTTATCTCACAACCCACAGTTTGAAACGTTTTGGAAATTAAGGGACTTTTAGTGGGAAGGGATACTTCAGAGAAGCTTTTCCCTGTAAATTTTCTCAATTTTATCCACAGCAAATATCTGAACTTCAAAAGCTTACTCAAATTAGATGGATTTGGCTTCTAGTACAACTTTCTTGAGTCTTGAAGATAGTGAGAAGAAAAAAGTCCTGCAGAAATGAATTGCGAAGAGAAGGGCTTGGGTGTTCTCATTTTGGCATGTAGCCCTTAAAGAGATCCGACAGCTCAATTTTCCAATATGATATGCAGGAAATATGAAATTAGCTCTCAATTATATCTGGTACAGTGATTATGTGCGTGGGAGGTTTCACGTGGGGCAACCTGTCACAGCCACTTTCTGAAGCTTTATTTTCCTAGAATTCAAAACCCAGCCTGTAAGAAATTGAAAGCACTTAGAAGAAAGTTGAAAGGAGGAAAATATTTACTTTTTGTTCTATGTGGGTGTCATTCCTATCTAATTTCATAACAGAAGCCTCTCTTCCACACAGGTGCCTTGGCCAACAGCAGGCCCTATTGCTGAAGTGAAAAGATGGCCAGCATCCACATGCTTCATCTTCTCCATGTAAGAAAACATTCATTTTAATCAGATCAGCAACATGCCCATCTAATCTAAAATATTATACAAATACATCCTCACTCACATGTGTTCCATGACTAAGCTTTGCCTCATGGGGTGTTAATAGAAATCTCCTGAAACAGGTGGGGGATAATCTTCTCTCTCTTTTTCCTACTGCAGCCTGGAATACAGATGTGATGCCTGGATCTCAAGTAGCCACTTGGGGCCATGAGGTGATCCACTGAGGATGGTAGAGGAGCAAAATACCAGAGGCCTGGGTCTCTGTTGACTAAAGAACTTCCAAAAGAGCCCTGGATTAACTACCTGTGGGCTGTTTTTTTTTCACAAAAGAGAAATAAATATCCTGTTTAAGCCACTATTAATGTATCTAGTAAGCATTAGTTTTTCTATTATATGAAGCTGAATGTAAAATGAATCGATATCATTAGCGTATTTATTTCAAATATCAGGTTCTCATTAGTATAAAATTGCTAAGATAAGGCAGCATGCTCTAAGGGGCACCTTATTTCACCCGCCCACCCTATGGCCAGAGTCATTATTGGAATAATTATTTGGAAGGTCACTGAGATGTTTCTCTTCTCTCTCTTCCTATCATCTGTCTTTTTTCTATGATAATTCATAGAATTTTTAAGGTTCTAAATTTCATAAAGATCACATTGAAATGATAAATTTAAAATGGCTGAACCTATCCTCAGCTAAAAGAATTACGTTCAGTCAACGATTCCTACTAAGCTGAAGTCGGTCAACTACAGACAAGGTATGGTGGGGTACCAGTTCCTCCTTGCTGTGAATTGGAGCAAATGCTGGCTTAGAGAAGGTCTTCTCTCATTTTTTCCCCCATGTTTCATGTGCTTCCCACAGTCCTCCTGCCATCGAGGTCTACACTGCCATCGAGGTCTACACTGCCATTGAGGTTACACTGCCATTGACGTTACACTGCCGTTGTGGTCTACACTGTCATCGAGGTTACAATGCCATTGAGGTCTACACTGTGGTACTCATTTCCCTGCTCTAGATCTCTTACTTTGACTTACACCAGACCTCAGTCTCTGCCCATATAATTGCTCAAGTCTAGAACCCCAATCTTCTTCTCTAAGTGGGTTTCCTTTCTTCCCAGATGCTCTACTCCCCAGAAAGGGAAGGCGAGGCCACACAGAGCCTATCTATGCCTTCCTGCCCCCGAGGCTCTACAGTGACCCTGCTCAGTGTCCCTAGCCCCATCTGTGCTGTAACCCCAGCCTGGCCTGAGTAGAAAGGCCAGGGAGACACAAAGTCAAGAGAATTTCCCCAGCCACTCTGGTCCCCATGAGCCAGTCCCAGCACTTGGAATGCTGAGGTTAGAGCATGGGAAATTGCCAACTTTCAGCCACTGTGGGTCCATCAAGCTGGTGATTTCATGTGGTTCAACTTAGTCCTAGAGCTCTCACTGTGTGTGGCTCTCCTATCCAGGGAAAACCAAACCATCTCAGGCAAGCCTGACAGAGCAGCTGCCTTTAAAAGATTCTGAATTGAGTGTGGTATGGGGGCAGGCCTGATAAGTGTGTCCTTAGATGCCTTCAAGAGCTCTGGGCAGTGTTTGAGGGATCCAACTGAACTCAGTTACACCAAGCTCTCCCCCACTGTGGCAGGACTTCTGGTCATGGGGTCCCCTCCCTGCAGGGCCCTTCCATCATCCCAGATCCTCACGCAATGGAGTCTCTCTCATCCTCACAAGCTCAGCTCATGTGTTCCACTTAATCATCACTGCATCTCTGGCACTGAGCCTGGACCATAAGAGATGGGTCATTTGAAGAGCTATATGTCATAGCTCTTTTCATGGTCACTTGTTTTCTTCGGGCCTCCTGACATCCACGAAATGTATTGTCATTTATAAGCTTGAAAGCGAGTTTAAGCAATAAAATAAAGTTTGTTAGATGGCTGGGCATGGTGCATCATGCCTGTAATCCCAGCACTTTGGGTGGCCAAGACCGGAAGATCACTTGAGCCCAGGAATTTGAGAGCAGCCTGGGCAACATAGCAAGACCCCATCTCCAAAAAAATAAAAAAATAAATAAAAAAACAAAGTTTGTTAGATATGCATATCCATATCTTCTCTCTATAAAATTATAATAGAGTTACTATAAATAATTTTAATGGACTATTACATAAATTAATACATTGTCACTTATAACATTGTAGTTTACATCTCTACAAGACAGAGATTTAAAGAAAACGACCATAATGCCATTCTTATACTCACACAAGAATTTCTTAATATTCTCAAATGGTGCTTAGACTTCCTCAATTGTGTGTGTTGTTTGAAGCAGGATCCAAATAAGGTCCATAAATAGTGATTGACTAGTATGTGTCAGTTCTCTTTTAATCTATAGATTTCCCAGTTTCTTTCTTTTTTCTTGTAAATCTTGTTGAACACACTGGGTCATTTGCTTTTACAGTTTCCTGTAATCTGGATTTTACTAATTGCATCTCCGTGGTGTTGTTTATCATGTTCCTCTGTTTCCTGTATTTCTTGTACATTTGTCAAGAATACATCATCGGTGGTGGCATCTCCTTCCACCCAGTGTTATACAATGTCTGGTTTTCTCTCTTTTTGTGATATCATCATCTGTTGATCTCCGCCTAACTCCATTAATTCTTTAGGGATTGTAAATGTTGTCATTTTTATTCTATCATTCCTACATCATTGATTAGTTAGAATATATCCACAACAGGAAACACCTCTTTATTCACCAATTTTTACCATGCCTAGCATCATCCAAATGTGACTGATGAATTTAATTAAAGCATCATTATTCATTTATGGAGTCAAACAAATTTGATATGTTTCAATTCATCCATTACAGTTTTATCCTAATTTGGAATCAAATTGTCTGACCCCAGGAATAAGAACTATTGAGTTGCTCCTGAATCTGTTTGAAACACCCTTGGTAGTCATTTAATTTCTTTGCTTCCTGGTGTGACCAATTATTTAAGGGATTTGGTTCTTTTTCGTGGGAAATGGTATCTAGATCCACCATTGGGGAATGAGGAATACTAATTACTACTGGATTGGTTGTTTCTAGGACTTTGCAGGGTACAAAATTGGGGCATTTTAAGTGTTTTCTTTTAAGTATAAATTAAGTCATACACTTATGCTGGTATTTCCATTTCAAAATCAGGACTACAGTTTCACACAATCTCATCAATTTTCTTTTTCTCACATGACAAAAATCTGGATCTCAATGACACCAACACCATTTCTCACTTGCTTTATCCACACTGCTCACACAATAGCCTCAGAAAAACAAAATCACAACTACCAACACCAAAGTGACTGGTAATCATATCAGATTTTTTTTTAAAGTTCTTTCTGTCCTTTGGGATATATAATGAAATCACTATGACATAAAAGTTGCTTTGCAGTTTGGAGATTTCTGAAGGAACTTAAAACCAAGCTTCCATTTGACCCGGCAATCCCATTAGTGGGAATATACCCAAAATAAAAGAAATCATTCTAGCAAAAAGACACCCACACTTGTATGTTCATCACAGCACTTTTACAACAGCAAAGAATCAATAAGATGCCCTTCAACATAAGTGCCCAGCAATGGTGGGTTGGATAAAGAAAATGTGGTACGTATACACCATGGAATACTATGTAGCCATGAAAAAGACTGAAATCATGTTCTTTACAGCAACATGGATACAGCTGGAGGTCATTATCCTGAGCAAATTAACGCAGGAACAGAAAACCAAATACTGCATGTTCTCACTTAGAAGTGGGAGCTAAACATTGCATACTCACGGACATAAAGATGGGAACAATAGATACCGGAGACTGCTAGAGAGGGGGA
The DNA here is from genome assembly GCF_007565055.1 of Rhinopithecus roxellana. NCBI lineage: Eukaryota > Metazoa > Chordata > Mammalia > Primates > Cercopithecidae > Rhinopithecus > Rhinopithecus roxellana. Next base: position 113,672,081 of record NC_044559.1, read on the forward strand.
AGAGGGAAGGAACAAGGGCTGAAAAACTACTTATTGGGTACTATGCTCACTATCTGGCTGATGGGATCATTTATAACCCAAACCTCAGTGTTACACGATGTACCTGGGTAACAAGCCTGCATGTGAACCCCGAAATCTAAAATAAAAGTTGAAATCATAATAAAATAAACTAAAAGTTGCTTTAAATAGTTCCTCCCTGTATGTTTATGACATCAACTAGATGTATATTTAAGTTTATTTTTTAATATTTAGGAGGTGCTTAAGTTAACTTAAAATTTATGCAACATGTTTATATCATTCTAAATCTCTAAAACAAGATATAGCCAAAGCTCATAGCTTCTATCATTATCTCATTCACTTTGTTGCATCATTTTTCTTGTAGGTACCAGTTAGCCATTCTGTGTGTGTGTTTAGTGATCTTTGCTCTATTTTAAAAACATAAATAAATGTGTGTATATATTCATATCTTCCCTTTTCTAGAAAACAGCATACACTTTCTCACTTCACTTTTGCGTATAATAATATATCCTGAAAATCACTCTATGGTTTTATATAGAAGAGTTACTCATTTCTTTATAGAGCTATGAGATATTCTTCCATGTGGCTGGACCACAATTTATTTACCCAGACACCAATGGATAGACATTTGGGTTATTTCAGGTTGCTTTTCTTTTGCTATGATAAATAATGCTGCAAGGAGTAGCCTTAGGAATAAGTGTTTTTGTATTTTTGGCAATCCATCTTAGGGGTGGGTCTCCAGAAGAGGACTAAAGAGTAAATGTGTATATGATTTTGCTATACATGTTGTCAAATTCCCTTTCATAGAAGCTGTACCTTCTTGCATTTCCACCAGCAATCTCTGCAAGTGCCTCACTCTTCACAGTCGCTCCAATAGAATTCATTGCCAGACTGTGAGCTTTTTGTCCCTCTGCAGAGAGAAATGGCATTTTCATGTCGCTTTAATTGGCATTTCGCTTACTATTAGTGAGACCAGCATCTTTCTCAGGGTTCAGCTCTGTTTTCAGATAAATGCATTTTAAAACATCTCATAAGCTATGCATTATTATTTGGCCTTAATTTATGGGTGCTATTTTGTGATACTGATTAAGTGCATTTGAGCTGGCTATCCAGCAGATCTTTGTAAGCACGGATCACCAAATCTGTCTGAAGTTTCTGAAATCTCTTCTACTTTAGAATAGTACACTTGAGAAGTAGTATTATCAGGACTGAGGTTTAAACTCTTTGGCATATCTGGGGTATGTGATTGGAAATGTGTCTGAATTGGAATGTCGCCTTAATGAACACATGTATAGAGCTTCACTATATATTCTAATGAGAATTCTGTACCAACACAAACCAGGTACCTCTTCATCAAGAACTTAACCCAATTAGACTAGCGAACAATACAGTCAGGATGGCTAAAGGTGACCCCAAGAAACCAAAGGGCAAGATGTCTGCTTATGCCTTCTTTGTGCAGACATGCAGAGAAGAACATAAGAAGAAAAACCCAGAGGTCCCTGTCCATTTTGCAGAATTTTCCAAGAAGTGCTCTGAGAGGTGGAAGACGATGCCCAGGAAAGAGAAATCTAAATTTGATGAAATGGCAAAGGCAGATAAAGTGCGCTATGGTCGGGAAATGCAGGATTACAGACCAGCTAAGGGAGGCAAGAAGAAGAAGCATCCTAATGCTCCCAAAAGACCACCGTCTGGACTCTTCCTATTCTATTCAGAATTCAGTCCCAAGATCAAATCCACAAACCCCGGCATCTCTATTGGAGACGTGGCCAAAAACCTGGGTGAGATGTGGAATAATTTAAATGACAGTGAAAAGCAGCCTTACAACCCTAAGGCAGCAAAGCTGAAGGAGAATTATGAGAAGGATGTTGCTGACTACAAGTCAAAAGGAAAGTTTGATGGTGCAAAGGGTCCTGCTAAAGTTGCCCGGAAAAAGGTGGAAGAGGAAGATGAAGAAGAGGAGGAGGAAGAAGAAGAGGAGGAGGAGGAGGATGAATAAAGAAACTTTATCTGTAAAAAAAAAAAAAAAAAAAAGAACTTAACCCGATTAGACAGTCCTGTTTAGCAAAAAGAAGGACTGGGGAAATGGTTTGTTTAAAATAGCCTTGGAGAAGGAACACACTTACAGGCTAGGTTTTTGCATAGGAAAAATAAGACAGGGAATTGAAGAATCAATAATATACCCCTCATATTTGCTAAAGAAATGAAATAGAATGAATTTCTGAAGGGCAGAGATAAAATGAAAATGGACCGATAGAAGAAAATTACTCCATAGAAACAAAAACAAGTTCAACGGGGAAAAGTAGAAAGAAGCAAGAGCCAATTCCCTATGGACTCCTACAATCTCGAAGTCTCTGGCTGCCGTGAGAACTTCCCAGATCTTTGTAGTTCATGTAATTTTTCACACTTTTCTGACTTATTGATAAGATCAGCCATTTTTGCACTTTCTTGATTACATTCAATTTAGCACCTTATTGCTCGTATCCTATCTTGTATTACTCTCCATTTGTTTCACTTACATGAAAGACTCTCAAAGGGTTGAAGAGCCCAAGAGATTCCAAGCTCCTCAGCCTCTAGAAGATTAGACATCTACAAAGTTTTTTGACTGAGAAACAAATATGGACTAGGGAGATACTGGTTGAAAAAAAAGCATCTCAGAAAAAAAAAAAAAAAAAAAAAAAAGCCTCCAAAGAAGCTTCTCAGAAGCAGCAATGGGTGAGATACTGTACCCTGCAAAGGCTGAGCAGGAATCATTCATTTGTTCTCTTCCATAGTCAGTTCCTTAGTAGACCATAATTTCCAGTTTGTTTCACTGTTGGATGAAAGTTACAAAGAAAGTGAAAGTTCTGCAAAGAAGAAGAGAGTAACGAAAGAAAGTAAAATGAGTGTTATATGAGAAAGTCAACAGATATATACTTGTTTCTTTTAAAGAACATAAAAATCAAGTGTCCCAATTACTGTCATCACCTGCACTTAAATTTGAACATATTCTCCTGCTGCAGAACAAAATACATAATCCAGTGTGTTTCCCTTTGTGTCTAAGCTGCCAGAAAAATTGGAGCAAAATTCATCAAGAATTTGTGTCAACTTCTCAATGTAATGCCTAGAAGTTTACATTAGTTCCAGTTCTTAAAAAATGCTTTGGCCAGGTTCGGGGGCTCACGCCTGTAATCTCAGCACTTTGGGAGGCTGAGGTGGGCAGATCACTTGAGGTCTGGAGTTTAAGACCAGCCTGGCCAACATGGAGAAACCCTGTCTCTACTAAAACTACAAAAATTAGCCGTGTGTGGTGGCGGGCACCTGTAATCCCAGCTACTCAGGTGGTTGAGGCAGGAGAATCGCTTGAACCGGGAGGCAGAGGTTGCAGTGAGCTAAGATCATGACACTGCACTCCAGCCTGGGCCACACAGCAAGACTCCATCTCCCCCTGTGCCCCCCACCAAAAAAAAAAAAGGTTTTCTACTCGGGAGGCTGAGGTGGTAGGATCACTTGAGCTCAGGAGGTCAAGGCTGCAGTGAGCTGAGTTTGCGCCACTGCACTCCAGGCTGGGCAACAAAGCGAGACGCTGGCAAAACAAAAAACAAAAAACTCTTTCCTTTATTTTTAAGTGTTTTATCCATGAGCCATTGAACATATTACAGATGTGGTTAAAAAATAAAAGTATGCATACATAAACATTGCTTTCCTATATAGAAGAAGGATTTTATAAAAAGGTCATCCAAAACTTTGTGTCTAGTTTAGAAGATCAAATAAGGAGAAACTGGTTCACAAAAAGAATAAAAAGAATTCACTCAAAAGAAAAAAAACTCTTTCTTGCCCATGATCAAACGTGGAAATGGGGGTGCTGACACAGACATCCCTGTCTTTGAAAACAGCAAACTTGAGAGATTTTATAAATTGTAAAGTGATCTGTAAGGCTATTCTCTTCTATAATTATTCAAGATGAGAATGCAGAAATAAACATTCGGGACAATGGAGGCATTCATCCGTTTATTAAGATGGCAAGATTGGAAGATACTCCAAAGAATGGTCCATCTAGTCACTTGAAATATATTAGAGCAGCTTTCTTGCTAAAACAAACAAACAAACACCTGTAAATTCCTTTGTTATCTGAAAACCACTGCAGACGCATTTTTCTTTTGCCATGATTGAAATGATTTTAATCTGCCAAACATATCTCAGAATTCTTTCACAATCAGCTACTTTTTCTTTTTAACGGTCATGTAAATTTTTTAGTTCTGTGTATTTTATTTTATTATTATTATTTGGTTTAGAGACAGTGTCTCCTTCTGTCACCTAGGCTGGGGTGCAGTGGTGCAGTCGTATGTCACTGCAGTCTTGAATCCTTGGGCTCAAGCTATCCTCCTGCCTCAGCCTCCCAAGTAGCTGGGACTAAAGGCATGCTAAAAATTTTTAAGACCTGTGAGAAAGTACACATGTCATAAAATTTACCATCTTTATTTTTAAGTTCAGTAGTGTCAATTACATTTATGTTGTTGTACAAGTAATCGTCTAAACGTTTTCATCTTGCAAAATGGAAACTTTGTATCTATTAAACAATTACCTCTCTACCCTGGCTTAGCCTCTGGTAACTACCACTCTGTTTTCTGTCTCTACAAAGTTGACTATTCTAGGAACTCATGTAAGTGGAATCCTACATTATTTCTTTTTATGACTGGCTTAGCATAATGTCCTCCAGGTGCACAGGCAATATTTTACCCTTGATTTATTTATTCTGCTTTTTAAAATCACGAGCCTCTCTATGCCATGGGTTTCCCTGAAGCATGGATCCACTAAGCATGATGAAATAACATCCCACGCTGTGATTTGGCTCAAGGCTTTATTATTGCCATTGGACAGTTATAAAATGCCCAGATGTCTAGCTCAGGAATTACTTCATCTTACACAGTCCTCTACCCTGCAGGGATATCTAAGCTTGCAGCACCATGGTTAGGGAAAGATCAAAGTACAGAAGTCATTAAGACTGAATTTTAATACAATTAATCTATCAATTCATTGTGGATTAATTCATCCGCAATGAATTCATACATATAAGAAATGTCTCTGAAACATACCTACTATAGGCAATGCATGATGTCATGCACCAAAAAGAATAAGCCATGATCCTGGCCGGGAGAAATCTTATTGTGAAATAAAGCAAATATATTTTTGAATAACATAAGAGGTGGTTACAGGATTTTATGACTAACTGACAAACTAAAAACAAAACATTAAGTGGTGTGTGCTGTGGAGGGGGAAGACATCCTGCGGGGCAGGTGGAGGAGGGAACAGGATTCACCCACAGCTCCTAATCCATTGTAGATACTCCATGATTAAGGAAGAAAGGAAGGAAGGAAGGAAGGAAGGAAGGAAGGAAGGAAGGAAGGAAGGAAGGAAGGAAGGAAGGAAGGAAGGGAGGGAGGGAGGGAAACAGAATGATGAAAGAGCTTTATGGCCCAGGGAATAGAGTGAGCAAATGCTTGGTGTTGAGAAAATGCACAATTAATTTGAGAAATGGTGATCAGACTCATTTGTCAGAAGGAAGGGTAAAAACACAGAAAGACGTTGGTAAGAGGGCGAGCCATGGAATGTGGCCCAGCTGGGGAGGGCCTAGAGCAGTCAAGTCCATGTTTGAATTTAATTCTCTAAGTAATTAGGAGCTATGAAGATCAATGAGCAGCAGTAACATGATTAATGTGGCATTTTAGGAGGATTAATCTGGCAGGTGTGCCTGATGGAGGAGCACAGAGGAGAGGGTAGGAGACGAGAGAGCAGTTTGCAGTGGTCTCGATGTGGTTGTGTCTGTGTTTTCTTGCCTTTGATTTCAAAAGAATAAAATAGCTTCTAAGAGATAACAATAGCTCCACCAGGACCTCACCCATCTTCACACTGGGCTTTGCTTATAGGAGGCAATGATTAAACTTTCTTTCTTTTTTTGAGATGGAGTCACTCTGTAGCCCAGGCTGGAGTGCAGTGACGCCATCTTGGCTCACTGTAACCTCTGCCTCCCAGGTTCAAACGATTCTCCTGCCTCAGTCTCCAGAGTAGCTGGGATTATAGGCATCTGCCACGATGCCTGGCTAATTTTTGTGTTTTTGGTACAGTGGGGTTTCATCATGTTGGCCAGGCTGGCCTTGAACTCCTGACCTCAGGTGGTCCGCCTGCCTCAGCCTCTCAAAGTGCTGGGATTACAGGCATAAGCCACTGTGCCTGGCCCCCGATTAAACTTTTTTTCCTTCCAAATTCAAAAGGAAACTATGTTTACTATGCTTCCATCTCCCCCTTCCCTCAATGTGTATAATTATTACAATTATGAAGACAGACAAAGAGGTTATTAAATAGTGGCTCTGTGTAAGTGCGGGCTAAGGGTGAAACACTCACCGAGAAAGCAGCCCTGAGCAGCCCGGAGGGGAAGGAGCTTGGGGACCTTGTACAGATTTGGACTGGAATCCCTTTTAATGACAGAGTCGTATTCTGCGGACTTAGGAGAAAACCAGCTCAAAGAATCCTGCCTGGTGTGCTGATTTTCATTTCGTTTGTCATCATTATTATTGTATTTTCAAAACGAGGTCTGCATGGATACATCATTTAAAAGCTATACAGTTGACTCTTGAACAATGCGGCTGAGCTGCCAGGGTCCACTTACAGGTGAATTTTCTTCTGCCTCTGCCACTTCTGAGACAGTAAAACCAACCCCTCCTCTTCCTCCTCAGCCTACCCAATGTGAAGATGAGAAGGATAAAGGCCTTTATGATGATCCAGATCCAATCCCACCTAATGAATAGAAAATATATTTTCTCCTCCTTGCAATTTTCTTAGTAACATTTTCTTTTCTCTAGCTGACTTTATTGTGAGGATACAGTACAGAATGCATAGAACACACAAAATATGTGTTAAGTGGCTGTGTTATTGATAAGGCTTCTGGTCAAGATCAACAGTAGACTATTAGTAGTTAAATTTTGGGGGAGTCAGAAGTTATACCCAGATTTCTGACTGAAAGGGGTATCAATGTCCCTAACTCTTATGTTGTTCAAGGATCGATTGTACATAAAAAAGCCATTTTCAGAAATTATTTGTTGCTTATTTCTTCAAGTTATCCAAATCAAAGGGTATTTAGTAATACTCGAATTGGTCAAAGGCTATTGTAAAGGCCTAATTGGAAATGCATATGTGTGTCAGTGTGTGTGTGTGTGTGTGCGTGTGTGTGCTGCCATTGTTCTCCTCTTCCTCTTCTTTCTCCTCCAGCAGGGTCGTATTATTGAAAAACACACCTTTATCTGCTACCTCAATAATCTGGGAGTCACATCTCCAAGCCTCTGCTGCTCTGCATCCCACCTCACCCCCAGCCCCTCCTATCACCAAGGATGCTGAGAGCTACTGTGAGTTGGCCAGACTCCAGCAGGGCATGCTTTCAAAGGCTCAAGCACACATACATGTGGGTATGGCTGCTTTTGGAAATTTTGTCTTCTCCCTGTGGCTTCTCTGAAAGGTCACTCACTGCCCACTGTGTGCTCCAACAAAGGTTCTGGGAAGATGTCTTGGGCTAGTTTCCTGCAGACTTGGGTGGATTCATTCCCAATTCCTTTTGGTTATGTTCCTCAGGTTCTCTTCTCTGTGGGTGAGCTCTGGCCTTTCCACCAGCCAGGTCCTACTTCGGAGACACAGGTAGGGCTTAAGGAGCCTCATTTGAGCCAGCTGGGGTCCCAGGGCTCACTTCCATTGATTTCAAAAACCGCAGGAAGAGCCAGTGCAAAGGGCATATACCCATGCTCCAAAGCTTCTGTCCATCATTTGGAGGATGATGCTTCAAGTCTTCACTTGGAATGGATTTATTCCTATTTTTAGCCACAATCTAATAAGTCCATTTTTCTGTTTCCTCAATTCTCATTCATTTACCGCCTGTAATTTAGGAGAGGCAGACCCAAAGAGAGCAGAAAGGAATGACCACTGCAAACCTGACAATGAGAGAGGGGTGCAAAGGAAGACTCAATACAGAGATGGCGGCCAGAGAACCATTCCCTAAAACCCCAGCTATCTGATGAAAGAGAGAATGGCCAAATGCCTCTTCGGGCTCAGCTGACATTGTTCAGCGAAATTTGAGAGGTAACAAACACGGAGGAAATCTGAGTGTCTAGGGTTAAGCCCCTTGCAGAGAGTTTCAGAATCCTGCAGATCCTCTGGTAGGCATCTCAGCCTGCAAAATCTCATTTAAGCTACCGGGATTAGCACATGCTGAAGGGTTCAGCACTGGATCCATGCCGGCCCTCTGCATATTGGATGCCAAAGAGCAAGTTCTGAGTGGATGTGGAAGAAGGTACTGAAGTACTGTAGGAGGAGAAAGAATGGGATAGAAAGAGTGGGCACACAGTGACATAAGACATGAATGCCTACCTGCTACCCATACACTCACTCACTCACCACCCCTGACCCCCAGCAAGCCTCTTAGACCACCTAGTACATTCCAGGGACTATGCTGTGTTCTAAGGATACCAAATGAGAGCCTGTCCCCTGGAAGCTTGCAGTCTAGAGCAGCTCACCTTCAAAATCCAATGCGTGTTTTATAGTAACAGCACACCTCAATTCTGAGTCACTCTGCAAGTGGCAAGAGACACCTGTGCTGATGGCTACTGCATTGCACACTGCAGGTGTAGGCAAATCTGGCTGTTCCTTGATCACTACTGATGCAAAAGTCCCAGTCCATCTGTGGCTGGCCCCTTATCACTTATTTCATAGCTCTCACAAAATCACAAATATATAGGAAAAATAATCATTACTCTTTCCTAGTTAGCTATACTATGACTAGCCTTACAGTCTTCTTCCCAGACATGAGGATGTTGCTTATATAATTGTTCTCATCTCCTTTACTCATAGACATTGATAAAGTTTGGATATTTGTCCCCTTCTAATCTCATGTAGAAATGTGACTCCCAGTGTTGGAGGGAGGGCCTGGTGGGAGATGTTGGGATCATGGGAAAGGATCCTTCATGAGTGGTTTGGTGCTGTCCTTGTGGTAATGAGTGAGTTCTCACTCTATTCATTTGCACAAGAACTGATGGTTAAAAAGAGCCTGGTACCTCCCTCTCTGCTCTCTCTTGCCATGTGACATCCCTGCCCTCTCTCCACCTTCCACCATGATTGGAAACTTCCTGAGGTCTGCACCAGAAGCAGATGTCAGTGCCATGGTTCTTGTCTGCAGAACCAGAATCAATCTCCTTTCTTATAAATTACCCAGCCTCAGATATCTCTTCATAGCAATGCAAATGGACTAAGACAGACATCAACGTAAAACTCCACTGAGCTCCTTGGAAGCCCACACCTTAACGATCAGCATTGCTGGCTGTATAGCATTCTCTGAAAGAAAAATTGCCCATAATAGACACTCAATAAATAGTTTTGAGTGAATGGTTGAAGAAGTAGCTTCCAAGTGTCATTTTCAAGGCACTAGGAAAACAGGACCAATATTCAGAAACACATCAGATCATGCGTGCCTTAGTTGTTTTTATCCTCGGGCTATTGCAGCTTGTGTGCATGCAAATGGAGGGGTTGGCTATGAAAATTGCATGCCCTGCATCATTACTCTGTTCTATTAGGAACCAGACCCGACAGAAACACAGGGACATGTTTCACTTCAGAAACGTGTGCAGCATCTGTTAGGAAAGCCTGAAAACCGCCACGACAGCTTATTGTTCACCTCAGATTCAAGCAAAGAATGCACACTGGTAGGTGGTTTTTGCATGTTCATTCCTCTGTTAAGATCACATTGGGCCCATTGCAATGGGTGGATTGAACAGAAATAATGCAGTGTTTTACCTCTTGTGTCTTCTTGGCTGAAAGCAGATACGCAGAGTTACCCCCAACCCTTGCTTGTCTTGGGATCCATCAAGTTCTGATGCTACAAATGAAAAAGACTTGACATCTGAGATGGCCAGAGGGGTGGAGGAAGGCTTACAATCACAGGGTCTGGGGGCTAAAAGGAGCCTCAGTGGGTTACAGAAATCAGCTTTCTTACCATGGAGAGACCTCGTTTATAGCAGCTTTAAACACAAGCAGTAAACTAATGCCATGTTATAAAAATACTTGCCCAGTCCCCTGGGCCTCCATATATAAGACAGTGAACTCAAACCAGCACCTGACATAATTTATCTTCACTTGCCATAACTTTTCCTTGCTTCCAGAAGAGAGGAAATGGCTATTGGCCTAGCAAACCTGCACCATCCAAAGAAGAGGTTTCTAACTTCCTGTTATGTTACATCTGTCTTGGTGCTGACATTTACTTGTGCTTTCTTGGTTTATTTTTGGTTAAAAGCATGGCTCTGTGGCCATCGGGAGAATGTCCCTAGCAGACCTCCTGCAGCAGAGTTCATCACTGGCTGAGGACCCAGTGCTATGCATTGAAATGCATTTCTGTGCTTGCACTGAGGCCTTGCCTCCTGTAGGCTGTTCCATGTCAGTGACTGAGTACAGAAGAGATAGCTGATTCCTGGAAGACACTGGCATTTCCCCAATACAATCCTTTCATGAGGAAGTTTGTCCTGGTGTCTTCTTGGAGGACCCAGACTAACATGGCCTCTTTTCCACTGATCCAGAAGAAGGCAAGGGTCCATCACAAGGCAGGGCCTGAACAGCGCCTAGCATGTGACAGGCACTCAAGAAATATTTACTGAATGAATGAGAGAGCCTCCAACAGCTAATGAGGTGGCCCTAGCAAGGAGGATGGATCTTTATATGAAACTGTTCAAGCAACAGCCTGCTGGCCTCCCATCATTGAGACCAGTGCCCTCTACTTCTGAGCTAGGGGGAATCCCACTTTCTAGAAGTTGATGGGGGTTTCTCATGTCATGGAGATGCAGACTCTGGGTCTTTGAGATTCTCAGTTAGCATTTAGCAGCAGCCTGCTTCATTGAGCTCAGCATTTCCAAAGCATCAGACAATGAGAAGAGAAAGGAGTCCCCAACCAAATGGCAGCATTGCTAGGTGAAGGCTGAAGGTCACTAGAAGCAAGACAGGTTGGTCACCTGTGGGAGAGAGAAGATGGAAGGAGAGTGGAAGTAGAGTTTGAAAAGCTGGCTACATTCATTCATTCAGTCAATATTTCTTGAGTACCTGTCATGCTAGGTGCCTTTCAGGCCTGCCTTTTGATGGACTTTTGCCTTCTTCTGGGCGAGCAGAAAGGAGTCCTTGTGAGTTGTGAGTCCTCCAAGAAGAACTGAATTGCAGCAAAATTTCAACATGGGCAATGTGGGCACCTCCATATGCAGAGAGGTCTTTGTCCCCAGAAAGTACCCTCGTGCCTCATGGGTACACATTTAGGGTCATCTGGAAGCTTAGGACAGTTGTCTTTTCCTGGCTAAAACTCTAAACACTGTTTAGAGGATGGTTGTGAGACCTGGATGCCAAAATTACCCAAGCAGTCAGCACAGACACTGCCACATGGTGATATTTTAAGAAATTGTGAAACTGTCAAAGAATTTAAATGCCAAACTTCCATATGAGTTTGACCAAACATCTACTAAACTCTAATCTCTGGAGCTGAGGCCCAGGAATCTGAATTTTAACAAGCATCTTGGAGATTCTGGCCTCTCAATGTTGCCTCCACAGCCAGAGTTAAAGATGCCATGGTTGGCAAACTTAGGCGAGACAGAGCCATTCTTGGTACACACTGAAAAGGTGGTAGGTCACAGAGAGTCTTGGAGGACTCAGACTCTATAAATGTCTGCAGAAATTTGATGGAAGGAACTTCAGTCACTGGCCAAATAGAATCAGAAACCCCAGGATCTTCTTCCCCTGAATGCCCAGAGACTTGACTTACAAACTTTTGTTTTCTGGTACAGGCATTCAGTGGTGGGACTTTGGCATCATTCCTGACTGTATTAGGGTGTTCTCACGCTGCTAATAAAGACATACCCAAGGGTGGGTAATTTATAAAGAAAAGAGGTTTAATGGACTCACAGTTCCACATGGCTATGGAGGCCTCACAATCATGGTGGAAGACGAAGGAATAGCAAAGGCATGTCTTACATGGTGGCAGGCAAGAGAGCTTGTGCAGGGGAACTCCCGTTTATAAAACCATCAGATCTCATGAGACTTATTTACTACAATGAGAACAGTATGGGGGAAACTGCTCTCATGATTCAATTACCTCCCCTTGGTGCCACCCTTGACATGGGGGGATTATTACAATTCAAGGTGAGATTTGGGTAGGGACCCAGCCAAACCATATCACTGACCATATAACCCTGAATCCCCACAACTCTCTGGCTATCTTGGAAATTCCATGACCTCCTGAGTGACCAACCTTTTAATGAGTTTCCTTCCTGCACATCCAGCCAGATGTGTTTCTCCAGGGATGAGCTAAGAACTGCAATGGCCTGAGTAGGCCTTTGTTGGAGGAGGTCTTGGTTTCCAACTGAGCATGCAGATCAAGAGGTGGCCATGAGTGGTGCCAAGGAACACAAGAGTCACCTGTAAGCACTCAGGCCAGGGCAAGTGAGCCCTCAATGTCAGAGAGTGACAGACACAGCAGAGAGTGACTCATTTCCACCCCTGCTGGCACCTGGGCTGAAGCTTCTGTGAATGAAGAGGTGCTAGAAAAGTACCTATCAGGAGCGTCCTTAGGACAGAATGAAGAGGTGCAAAGTGAGGGGTTTATTCGCTCAAACAAGCCCTAAAACTCCACCCACAGTACAAGAACCCGTGATCAGCAGGAGACGGAACTGTGGGGCCAAATCCCAGGGACCTGAAGAAGGAGAAGGGACAGAGCAAGATTCCTTGATGTGCAGATATAACGTTCCCCTTCCTAAGGTGTTCGTCTAGGAATGAAGCCTGGGCTGGTGATAGTGATGTTTGCTCTAACACGTTGGCAGCATTTGGAAGCAGATCAGGGAGCAGTAGTGAGGTTACCGCAACACCAAGCTTCAAATCCACCTGTCCCTTTTGCATGCAGAATGTTAGGACGTGTGATTAATGGGGGCCTGTAGCCCAACAAATGAGAGGAGGTGACATTGTGTGGGCTATCTGCTCTGATTAAATAATTAATCACTCCCTAATTATGAAGGACAGAACTTTGCATCCTGCCCTACCAATCTTCCAAGGGACTTATTTAGGGGGGTAACAATTTGGAGGAGATGTGATTTCCAGCTTCTCAGAAAGCCCATGGCCAAGAAAGGCTGAGGGAATATGTGGAATGTGCATATCCCTCTGTTAGGTAATGAATTCCCCAGGGCAGAGCAGGCGACAGCTGTTTCAGGACTATAAAATATGGGTTAATTTGAAGCAGCTTGCATCTTGATTCTTGCAGACTTACAAAGGGCACTTTAGGGAGGAAGTTCAATGTCATTTGCTTTTTTTTTTCCTGGGCAACTAGGCATGAGGATGACAGGTAAGTGTGTGGACAGAGCTATTTGCATCTTTTCTTGCCCGGATGGGCCTGAAAGAGGGTCCACATTCCCCCATCTCCCAGGAGACAGGCAAATCACCCATTTTTGAATTATATTCCTTTATACCTCCATCATCCCTGACACCACCATTCAGCTTACCAACATCTGTTTCCCAAGCCGAGTTGCTCCATCCTTTATACACACTGCTTTTTCTCTTCTGAAGTCTTGAGCCTTCATATGTCCCTCTGCCTAGTTTATTTCTTTCTTAGGTCTAAACTCAGTTCAGTGTGACTTCCTTCAGGAAGCCTTCCTTGAGTTCCCTCCCTGATGTCAATACCTTCTCCCATATTCCCAGGACACTCATGCAGGTTGCTTCCCTCTAGATGCCAAGCTTCTTGGTATTTCAAGCGCCTCCATACAGCAGCTGCTAGCAAATGTTTGCTGAATGAATAAATGAATGCATGGATATATAAGTCGATCTTATTCACTACTCAGTAGATTATTAATTCATTGAATGAATAAATGAACAATGTGAGCTAAATGTTTCCAGTGAACTATGGTAGAGACTGGTGACTGTTCTCCAAACCTTCTTCCTGAGCATGGCTTTTCCACCTTTCCTTGCAGTTAGTGGAGGGTGAGGGGGAAAAACTGGGATCACTTCTAGTTTTTTGGGGAGCAGAGCCCTCCCTGCTGCTTTGATTTTACATGAGTGAGAAATAAACATCTACGACATGAAGACACTGAGACATAGTGGGTCTATCCATTACAGCAGCTACTCTTGCCTTAACCAGCACGCAACCTGCTAGCTGCAAAGTGTGTCTCCTGGCTGATGTCCCTTCACATGGCACTGAGGTGTGGGCACCTTGACTGGCTGTCGGAGAGCAGCTTTCCTCTCCTCCCTGACTGGGAAGCAATGGGATTTAAGAGCGGTTTTCCAGGTGTGATCTCACCCTGCTTTAACCTAGATCAGTGTGCCTCACCCTGTCATGTACCTTATCCCTGTAATGTACATATGAATCACCCTGGGGACTTCGTTCAAACACAGATTCTGGCCAGGCATGGTGGTTCACGCCTGTAATCCCAGCACTCTGAAAGGCTGAGGTGGGTGGATTACCTGAGGTCAGAAGTTTGAGACCGGCCTGGCCAACCTGGTGAAACCCTTGTCTCTAGTAAACATACAAAAATTAGCCGGGCATGGTGGCGTGCAACTGTAGTCCTAGCTACTTGGAAGGCTGAGACAGGAGAATTGCTTGAACCTGGGAGGCGGAGATTACAGTGAGCCAAGATCACACCACTGCCCCCCAGCCTGGGCAACAGAGCGAGACTCTGTCTCAAAACAGAACAAAAAACAAAAAACCAAAACAAAAAACACAGATTCTGATTCAGTGGGCCTGAAATGGGGCCTGGAAATTTTGCATTTCTAACAAGCCAACAGGTGATGCTAATGTTGCTTATTTACACACCAGGCTTTGAGGAGTAGGATTTGAAGAGAAAGGCTAACAGTCACCTGTTATCTGGAGTGAACGCCACTGAGAGGTGTGAAAGGGCAAAGCAACATCCCTGGAGCAGGTCTCAGAATCTCAGAAGACCCAGGTCGCTCCCTCCTCCCCTGTAACTTCTGATTTTACTAGTCAGGCCTGAAAACCTGCATCTCTAACAAGCCTAAGAGCATGTCGATGCTAGCATTCCAGGGACTCCTTGCTGAAAACCACTGGCTTCAGGGTTGACAGTGTGCACTTGGGGGCCATTCCAGCTGGCTTTGAACCTAGGCTTTCCCACCCACAACTCTGGAAACTAACAAGTTACTTACATTCCTCATGCCTCCGTTTTCTCATTGGTTAAATGGAGAGGATGCTAGTGATGAGAAGGTTGCTAGTGATGAGAAGGATGCTAGTGATGCAACCTGAGAAGGTTGCAGTAAGGATTATGCCAAGGTATGGAAAGGCTGTGTCTGGCACAGAATGATTTTCTACTAGCATTAGCTAGTACTGTTATACTATTAGAAAGTGCACCTGTAGACGTTAGAGAGACTTAGGTTCTAACCTTAGCTCATCCCCTAACAATGCTGTACCTGAGCAAATTACCTAACCTCTCTAAGCTGCATTGTCTCCATTTGTTAAATGGAAATCAAAGCCTTTGCTTTGTAAAGATGTTGTGTGGATTAAATGAGAAAATGCATATAAAGCATCACATGACTCAAAAGTAGCCACTGCTAAAATCAATTACAAGAAGACTGACTTCTGGCAGATTGACACATGTTCTTGCCCTGCCATAAAAAACCACCAAGTTCACATGTTTTTTTAATACTTAAAAAACGTTTTTAATTGACAAATAATTGTACATACTCGTGGGGTGTGTATTAGTCTCGTCTCACGTCGCTATAAAGAAATACCTGAGATTGGGTAATTTATAAAGAAAAGAGGTTTAATTGGTTCCTGGGTCTGCAGGCTGTGCAGGAAGCATAATGCTGGCATCTGCTTTGCTTCTAGGGAGGCCTCAGGAAACTTACAATCATGGCAGAGTGTGAAGGGGGAGCAGGCATATCACACGGGTAGAGAAGGAGCAAGTGGGATGGGGGGTGAGAGAGGGCGGCTACACACTTTTAAATGACCAGTTCTTATGAGACCTCACTTACTGTCATGACCAAGGGGGATGGTGCTAAGCCATTCATGAGAAACCGCCCCCATGAACCAATCACCTCCCACCAGGACCCACCTCCAACATTGGGGATTACAACTGATCACAGGATTTGGGTGGGGACACAGATCCAAACCATTTCAGGGTTTATAGTGATGTTTCAATACATATACTGTATAGTGATCAGATGGGGGCAATTAACATATCCATTATCTCAAACATTTATCATTTCCTTGTGTTGGGAACATTCAGTATCTTCCTTCTAGCCATTTGAAACTATTTAATATATTATTGTTAACTATCATCATCCTACAGTGGTACAGAACATTGGTACTTATTTGATGCTTAGAGAAGCTGGGGAATGAATATGAGGAACTTCATTATACTATTCTATTTTTGAATATATTTGGAAATTTCAATATAAAAAAACCTTTTAAACTATTTGCAAAAAAAAAAAAAAAAAAAAAAAAAAAAAAAACAGAAACAAAAACAAACCAGAAAACCACCAAGGCTGCAAGACCCTTGGAAGTTGTTGAGGTAGGCAGTCAGCTGGAGTGAAACTGTTGCAACATGTCTTGTATACTGAGAGGTTGTGAGTTCGAGCCAGTCTTGTTAGTTCGAGCCAGTCCTGTTCCCAGAGACCCCCTGCAGGCACAGGCTTGGCCATCATTCCAGCTCTGCCCCAGAAGTTTTCCTTCGTGCCAGCATCTTTGGGTTTCTGGATGAAGTTTTCAGCAACTGCATGAAATTCCACTTCTCTTGCCAGCTGGGAGGGAGAGCTTCACGAAAACAAAGCCAGAACGCACAGGGCCAGAAAACTCCTAGCTTTCTTCCTGTATAGGAAAACTGGATTTCTCCAGAAGGCTCAAGCTCCTGGCTAAATCTCTAGGGCCACTTAATTGGGCAGTCCCCCATCTTTGTTTCTGGTAGTGAAGGTGCAAAGCTTGGTCTCCTTTCTAAGTCTCTATACACAAAGCCCTTCTTCAGTGGAAAAGTCTTGACATATGCTAGAAATCTCATTCACCTTTCAGAGCCTTCAGTAATCCTAATGTGCTTGGACTCCTGTTCCTGAGAGAGGCCACGGAACTGTTCTGGAGCTGAAATTCAAGTTCAAATATCCATCACTGTTACTAAGCCTTTACATAGCATGTTATTTGTTTCCAGCCGGCTCAGTGATCACTCAAGTTTGCTTGTATCTATCTAAATAGAGTGGTTTTCACCCTCATTTAGGTAACATCTTGAACCTTTCATGCTGAGATTGGCCATTTTATTTGCAACTCACTGTGCAAACCATTTGCTTCTCCGATGTCCCGTAGAAGGATGCAGAGAGTTCCATAGAATGCTGTAGAAACCTGGGTTTAGGGCAAATATTTGACCAAAAGTCCACCAATTCACATGAGTAATATTTCTGGCAACCTGTGCAATGCTCGTCTCTGGGTACAAAGTAAATGAAACTGTCCTGAGCAGGTGTTACAAACGCCCTCCCTGAGAGTCTCCAGGGACTCTGTATTCAAGCACAACAGTGTGGTCCAACCAGATCAGAGTCAGGAGACACAAGTTTTAATTCCAGCTTTCTCAAAATCTCATTTTGTGAGCTTAGAAATAATTACAGCACCTGGGTACTAAACACCTGTGTTCCAGGTGCCATGATCATTGCACATTGAGTTGTAATTCTTACAATAGCCCTGCAGGATACCTGCTATTACCCCCATTTCACAGAATAAGCAAACTGAGGCACAAATGAATTTCAGTGGGCCGGACATGGTGGCTGACGCCTGTAATCCCAGCACTTTGGGAGGCCGAGGCGGGTAGATCAGCTGAGGTCAGGAGTTCGAGACCAGCCTAGCCAACATGGTAAAACCCCATCTCTACTAAAAATACAAAAATTAGCCAGGCATGGTGGTGGGCGCCTGTAATCCCAGCTACTCAGAAGGCTAAGGCAGGAGAAATCTCTTGAACCCAGGAGGCAGAGATTGCAGTGAGTCACGATCACGCCACTGCATTCCAGTCTGGGTGACAGAGCAAAGCTCTGTCTCAACAACAACAACAAAAACAACAAACCAAAAATAAGAAATTAAGTGGCTCAATCTGTAACAAGCAGTACAATTGAGATTTGAACCCAAGGGTGACTGATCACCAAAAGGGATTGTATGCAACACGACATTACCTTTCCTGGCCTCATTTTTCTCACCTGTAAAAAGGCATGTTTGGAATGTGTGTAATTTTTCACCTCTGGTTGAGCCCTTCCTTGGTGACCCATGATAACATCCATGAGCGACTGAATATGATTATACACAGCATTTGGAAAAGGACAGAATGACAGAAGAGAGTGCGTCCTTTGATAATGTCAATTTTTCAGTGCATGAAGCCCTGTGTAGTGCTGTTTTCTAGCTTCCCCTTTACAAATGAGGTAGACGAAAGTAAAGTTAATGAAGCAACTCAGCTATCACAGGAATGCAGCAGAAGTAATCAAGTCCGGGACTAAGGGACAGTTGCCATGACATTCCAATGCATGCACGGTGATCACCGTTGATGACTATGCCGTTCTCTGATTGATGGCAGCTTGCCTCTCTGTTCTTGTAAGCAAATGTGATAACAATATTAAACAATCACAAGTAATGTCCCCAGCTGCTTCTCCACTGCCTTTGAAATATGATTTTAGATCTGCCAAAATAATTGCAAACCCGTTAACAAGGAAGGGGGTGTGTGTATCCCTGCCTTCCTGAGGGGTACATTCACCCAAAGACAAAAGGAGGACAAGCTTCCTTCCAGGACATTCAGAGACACAGTCATCCTGCCAAGCAGACTGAGACTTGCAAAGGTCCAATACCCTTTTTAAGAAGCTTGCTGGATGACCTCTTCAAACATACCAGCACGAAGAAGAGGCACAATCTGGGTGAGAGGGGCGTTTCGCCTGCTCTAAGGTTAGAATACAACTTGTCCACCAAAATTTGGTTATCTGACCCCCACAATGCTGGAGCCCAGCTAAATCCTGCAAGTATTTATCTACCACTGACTACGGAATAAACAAGAATGTGCTGTGGGGGATCCAGTCTCTTTCTCTCTCTCTCTCTCTCTCTCTCTCTCCACACACACAGGGCTCCTGCTATCTCAGAACTTCCGGGCTGATAAGGAGAAAGTGCAAGCATTAGTATGTAAGTCTGCTACCAGGAGGAATGTGATAAAAAACAAACAAACAAACAGGGTACAACACAGTATGACAGAAGCAAACAAGAGGCTGAGATGAGCTCTAACTCCATTTCATTTATTAAACCGATGATGAAACAGTGCAACAAAGACTTGCCTGGATGAATCTTATTTTTTTCCAGTGTTTTCTATCACAGTGAATGGAACTTCCATCCATCCGTCCATCCATATAATTGTCCAAAAGGGAAAATTAGAGATTTCTCTAAGACCATCTTCTCTCTTATCCCTTATGTCCCCACACATCACCAAACCTTGCCCCACGATTTTTTTTTTTTTTTTTTTGAGATGGAGTCTCATTCTGTTGCCCAGGCTGGAGTGCAGTGGTGTGGTCTTGGCTCATTGCAACCTCTGCCTCAAGGGTTCAAGCAATTCTCTTCCCTCAGCCTCCCGAATAGCTGGGACTACAGGCGCACGCCACGGCACTCAGCCAAGTTTTGTATTTTCAGTAGAGACGGGGTTTCACCCTGTTGGCCAGGATGGTCTTGATCTTTTGACCTCGTGATCTGCCCGCCTCAGCCTCCCAAAGTGCTGGTATTATAGGTGTGAGCCACCGCGCCTGGCCTGCCTTGCCCACTTTTACCTACTCAGTTTCTCTCTAGTCCCTCTACTTTCTCCATAGGCACTAGCGATACCTTGGCTACATGATGACCACCAGCAGCAGCTGGGGAAACCAGCACCCTGCTAACCTCCAACCACTTTCTCCCAACTGCATAGAATACGTCTTCCCTTTCATTAGCTTGGGTCACCTCAGATCCTGGACCACCCCTGGACTGATAGCAATTTCTAGTGAAATGCCTCAAGGTAGAAGTACAATCTGAATCACCTTGCAGAGGGGATTGGGTGACTATCTGAACAAAATGTGGGTTTTGTGGGAAGGAGGAAGGAGAATAGTTCTTGGAGGTGAGAAATCAATAGGAACGTGCCTCAGGGAAAAATGTGCACCAGAGAAGAAAGAATCACAATGAGCCGTTTGCAGCATGGCATGTTTATTGTGGCTCGGTTTCCTTGGCCCTGCACAGAGCTGTCATTCACTCACTTGACAGATATTTGAGTGGCAGACTCTAGGATTACAATAGTGAGCAAGAATGCACAGTTCCTGCCCTCATGGAGCTTAGAGTCTAACAAGGAGGGCTGACATTAACTGCAGCATCATGTAATAAAGGAAAGTGCAGCAAACCTAGGTGTGATCCAACAGCTGGGAAAACGGACTGACCACAGGAGGGATGCAGGAAAGGCTGCCCCTGGGAAGTGTTACTTGAACTGAAATCAGGGAAGAAACTAGGCAAAGGCTCAGCCTCAGGTGGAGGAGGGTGGCCTGGAGAGGTGGGAAAATGCCCAGGTCCTTGGAGCTCCTGCTGAGCTGCTGGATTAGCCAGTGCTGGCTCTCACCTGACCTCTGCACTTCTTGCTTTGCAAGGTCATACATCTTCTTGTATAAAAACTAGTTTGAGTTGGGGTTAGTGTTCTGAGTCCCCGTCCTGCGAGGTAGATAGGAGGCCTCGCTGTACTCCAGGAAAGCGAAAGATGGAGAAGGTTTTCAGAGCCTGGAGAAGAGGTCCTTTAAGAGAGCATTGAAGATGGCACTAGAGCCAGATGGCCCAGATACGCTTCCTGGCTTTCTGACATTGTCTTCTCTGTGCCTCAGTTTTCCCATCTGAAAAATGGAATAATGATAGTGTCTGCCTGTGCCTGTAAGACCTGTCACTGTGGGAATGGCTATCTTTTTAGCCTTTTCCCTCAGAGCTCTCTTCCTGACTCTATGTCCCGACTGAACCACTCATTAACGCTTAAAATGGGCATGTTTTCTCTGCAAGATTGTGCTCAAGATATTTCCCTCCTCAGAACAACTTTTGTCCATATCCTCCTCTTGGAATCCATCCTTCAGAAATCAGTTCAAATTCCATCACGATAAAGCCTTCCTCAATTATCCCCAGCCTCTTTTACGGTTTGAGCCATTTTCCCCATCATATTTATATTTTGTTTACTTTCTTTCTTTTCTTTTCTTGAGACAGGGTCTCACTCTGTCACTCAGACTGGAGTGCAGTGGCGTAGTAATCTCAGCTCACTACAACATCCACTTCCGGGGCTCAAGCAATCTTCCCACCTCAGCCTGCTGAGTAGCTGGGACTACAGATGCATGCTACCAAACCTGGCTAATTTTTGTATATTTTGTAGAGATAGGGTTTCATTATTTTGCTCAGGTTGGTCGCAAACTCCCGGGCTCAAGTAATCTGTGCACCTCAGCCCTCCAGAGTGCTGGGATTAGAGGCACAAGCCACCCCGCCCAGCATATTTTGCCTTCTGGTTACATAAAATTATAGGTATACATGGTCTCCCCTTCCACTCAAATGTGAAGTTCTTGAGGGCAAGCCCTATTAGCATAGCCATATTTCAAGAGTCCTGGGCACTCAAATCCGATGCAAAATTTGCCATGCTTTTCCTACGACAATACAATACATTTGCTTGTTTGTGCATGGATTTACGTATCATACCTGAGCAAATCTAAGATCTAAGGTTTTCTGCCTCCCAACTCAGTGGGCCGTATGTTACTGCAGGCAAGTCTTCTAGTTTTGTAACGAGAAAATGCACCTGCCAACATCTTGTAGGTTGCAAAGCACCACTGCATGTTAAATACCTTCATCATTACCACCACCATTATCGTCATCACTATCAGACCTGACATCACTTTCGGCATGGCCTCAGCGCTCCTTTAACCTCACTTCCTCCTATCTGCCCTACACTCTCACCCGTGAGTTGTGACAGTCAGATGAGGTAAAGAACCTGAAAAAATGCTGGGTGCATGGATGGGTGCCTGGATGGAAGGCACGCTGGTCCTGGAGACAGACTCAACCATGTATGATGTGTTTTGTTTTCTAGCTGAGAAAATAAGCTTCCCTTGCAAGCTTATGCAAATTCACATAGCAACAGTGCAGGTGTGGCCCCCCAAATACTGTATTTCCTCTTCCCCTCCCCACATCTTCTCCAAACCCATGACTTGCCTGATGAGAATCAACCTTTCCATGAACAGTGGCTTCCATCTCAACAGCCTCTAATCATCCTCTCTTTCTCCTCCACTGTGAACCGTAGTGAAGTACCTTACTACAGTATATCTAGTTAGCAATTCAAGGAGCAAAGGCAGAGAGACATTTTTTTCTTTATTCATTAGAAAAACAATGAAACAAAAAAATCTCTCTGAGGTTGCTCACTGATTAAAAATCACTAATTATTTAAAACAACACAATTATAATTCATATATATGAATCATATATGAGCTTATATATGTATATATATGTGTGTATATATATGTGTATATATGTGTATATATATGAGCTGTAGAATACATTTAGAATCACTGATTTAGAAACCAGCTTAAGGTCAGAGATCACAGAGAGGGTCAATACCAGGGCAGCAACCAGGACAGAAGCCGGACTTTAGACAATGCCCTGCTGGGAATAAAAACCTCCAGGAGGCCCATCTGCTGGGTGGGAGACCCGCCCCTGGAAACAGAGGTGTCAAGGCGCCAGCACCCTGGGAACAAAGGTCATTCTAACACACCTGTCAGTGGAGTCTTGCATGAGTCGCCTCGGGTAATTAGTTCTGTGTGCTATTTTCCTGAGCTTATGTATTCCTATTCCCTAATCTTTCAGGACTCCTGGGAAATATCTGAAATATAAGACAGGAACTCTGACCTTTGGGTGATGTTAATAGCTTTAATTAACACTCAACGACGAGAAGTCAATGGTTGATATTTGAAACTGGCAAACTTCCTTGCCCGCAAGCTGCCAGATTTTCCATCCGTGGGCACCTGGCACCTGGCTTTCCGTGGCTGGAGCTGGGGCAAGATGTTCTGTTCCCTCTTCCCTGTGGTGGCCCTGTTGGTTGTCTTGCTATAGTCCCTGGCTTGTTCTCGCTCCCTGCCTCCTAGGGTGTGACTTACTGGATTCTGGCTGCCGCAGTGCTTGTGGGCCTGCCTTGCTCTCCAGCCCAAGGTTCCCAGCCTCCTGAGTCCCTGGTGATGTTCACAGATGGAGGGAGCCCACAAATACCTCCCATTCTTCCCTTTGCTTTAGCCAGAGACCTTTTGTCCTCCACCAAACCAGAGACTCCTTCCTCCATGATGCTGGCCACAGTAAATATTCTTTTTAAATTTTTTATTATTTTTAAAAACTGATTTGTTAATTTTTGTAGAGATGGTCTCACTCTGTTGCCCAGGCTTGAGTGGAGTGGTGTGATCATAGCTCACTGTAACCTTGATCTCCTGGGCTCAAGTGATTCTCCCACCTCCGCCTCTCAAGTAACTGAGACTGCAGGTGTATGCCACCATGTCAGGCTAATTAAACATTTTTTATATGGAGATGAAGTCTCGCTATGATGCCCAGGCTCCCAGCCATAAACAATCCTCACATCCCGGCCTCCCAAAAGGCTGGGATTACAGGCATGAGCCATCAGACTCAGCCCACAGTAAACCTTTTTAAGTTTCTTCTTTAGGATTTGTTGCCATGTTTGGTGTGTAAAAAGCAGTCGCCGGTGATATTGTTAAGTGCAGACTGACACGTGGCTGGTAGTTTCTTATTCAAATTTGAAAAATGATGTGATAATCACAGTACCTAAAAACTGTATGTAACCTGTACAAGCTAAGCAGAGGCATTGTTCCCTATCTGCGTGCCTATGTCAGTAAATATGAATTTATTTATTTGACATAGGAAATAAGGCTTTGTACATTTATCTCAAAACTCTGTAGCTCCTGGTTCTCATTAGGCCCAAACTGTTTGGCTTGGGATGAAGCCTCCACACAATTTAAAAATTCTCCAAAGTGAGATTCAACTTGTAGCCCAAGTCAGAGCTCAAACTTCAGTCTGAGTTTAATGCATCATGGTGGAAACTTAGTATCCTTGGTTTGCATGCCTGACACCGAAGGAGAAAGCAAGGACTACTGTTCTTTCAGAAAAGGTTAGCAGCACCTGAGTGTGGGATTCCCATGTAACACCTCCATGTTCTCCTCTAATTGGCCCTATTACACCATAAGCTCCCAACTGCAGCATTTGTAGTAGAGAATGTAACCACGCAAATCCCCAAATTATATTTTTGCTAGAAAAAAGGAACCAATGAATCGCAGAGTTCACAAATCTCTCCTCTAATGACAACACACCTAAAATACAAGGACGGGCGAAACCACCAGCAAGAAGAGAGGCTCAGGTGACGCAGAAGTTTCGTTTAAGGGAGGAACTCTAGAAAGAACGGAAGATGGCAGAGGTAGAAGCGAAGCCAACCTTCCTGCTGCTTTAGCTCCTTAGCCCAACTCACTGCGCCCCCTGGGCCACTCTATTGTTTCCAGGTGCTGTCTTCCCTGGGTCACTTGGTTCAATACCCAGTCTTGAAGACGAAGTCCAGTTGTGTGTGACTGTTCTGGAGACTGTCGGGAGAGACACACATTCCGAACATGAACAACACAGACAGCATAACTTAGTTAAGTGCCTGTGGCTCCATGATGTGACTGCCCCAACTCCCGTGACGAATGTCAGGCTTCCCTCTGAGGCTTCTGATCCACTTGTCAGTCAATTAAAAGATATTTGGGCATAGACAAAAACATATTTTAAAATATTGACTCAGGAAACAGGCAGACAAGATATCACGCCACAATTTGAATGAGGTTATTTTCTGTACTCAGCTGACTCAAGACGCCTGGCCCTTCCTTTCCTTCCGCTCCTGCTAGAAGCTGTCCTGGCTGGGAGCTGGACTGTTTAAATCACGCACCTTTGGCCTTTTCTTATAACTATACAAGGACCTCTTCATCCTGATCAAAACACCTGCACTTCCCTTGCCCTGACTGAAGACCCCTGCTTTGTTCACAGTTACTCTGCGGTCCACAGTCACACCGGCAATTTCTAATTTCTTCTTCCTGACCAAAAGGCATAAAACTCAAACATAAGGCCAGGTGCGGTGGCTCACATGTGTAATCCTAGCACTTCGGGAGGCCAAGGTGGGCAAATAACTGGAGGTCAGGAGTTCGAGACCAGCGTGGCCAACATGGTGAAACCCCTTCTCTACTAAAAATACAAAAATTAGCTTGGCGTGGTGGCACATGCAGCTGTAGTCCCAGCTACTTGGGAGGCTGACACAGGAGAATCGCTTGAGCCTGGGAGGAGGAGGTTGCAGTGAGCCGAGATCATGCCACTGTACTCTAGCCTGGGTGACAGAGCTAGACTACATCTCAAAAACAAAAACAAAACAAAACAAAACAAAACAAACAAAAACCAAACATCTTAAACATCCAATCAGGTGGGAGCTCCCAGAGCCGCAGTTTTCTCCCAAAGTTATCTAACAACCAGAATGAGAAATATTGGGGGGAAAAGAGGGCAGAGCGAGTGTAGAGAGGGCTGCCCGGGATCTCCTGGGAGCAGACAGCAAACTGTATTTCCCTTTTAGTGTCCGTGACTCTGCAGAGGTTGTTGCCAATCTGGCTGGCCCCTGTTTGTTCCCTACGTGCACCTGGGAAAGTGATGTGACTCTCACCATGGAAAGGGGAGGAGGAGGAGAGCAGAGACAGCAGATCTGGAGTATTTCCCACCACCTGCAATTCTTTCTCTCTGAATCCTTTCATTTGATGTACGGAGTTTTATTTGCACATGGCAGGTGGGCAGCCCAGGGCTGTCTGGGAAGTTGAAGATCAGGACACATCATGGCCACTGTGGGGCTCCCTGCAGGCCCAGCTGCCGGAGGGCCTGCTAGTGGGAAGCCCTGCCCTCTGGGAGTCACACGATGAATGGAGGGAAACTATTTTATCCTGCCTTAGGCATGGTCTGGCCCCATGGTGAGCTACTCAACAGGAGTGCATTTCAAGCAGATTCAGCAACAATATTTCCCGGTACCATTAGAATTCTAAAGACGAGGCAGCCATCCTGATTCTCTATTTTATGAAGAGCTAATCCTATTTTATCCTCACGTCCTCATCAGTAAGATCAGAATAAGGATAATATCAGTGAAGTATGAGCAAGTTAGTTTTTTACCAAACTTCAGGAATATTTGGTTCAAGATTTCTTGGTGGAAGGAAGTGCATTTTTGATAAAAATGATTTCAATTTAGCACGTGATGGGGTGAATGAAGTTGAATTAGCAGGATTAGACGACGTTTTGCTAAAGAGCACTTGAGACATTGCTATTTGGGTCATGAAGCCTTCAAGCAAATACCACTTTGTTAAAGCCTGAAGGCTTTAAATGTAAAACTGGTATCAAGTAAATAATGAAACAATTTGCTTTTAAGCACCAAAGCGATGAGAATGTATTAGGTTGGGGTAAAAGTACCAACCTAATTACTTTTACCCCAACCTAATAGTCATTCTGGTATCTGGCCATATGTTTTGAAGGCATTTATGGGTCCCTTATGCATGGCAGCACCCTCTCTAGATGCTTGGGCATCTCAACAAGAAGCAGGACCGCACCCAGTTGGTCACCGTGGGGAGGTCCTGATGGCCTTGGCTGGTGACAGTCTGAGCCTGCAGGACCTCAGAGTTCCAGCAGTTGCTGAGTCTGGGCTGCAAACACACTGGTCCTTTGCTGGCTGGAGGAGGAAGGACCAAGCTCTCTTAGAGAACCACTCTGTTTCCTGTTCTCATTCCCATGTGCCATATCCTGCATGGAGAGGGAGGAGTAATCAACCTTCACTACCCTTTTTGTCTAGGATCTGCCTGTTTCTTCTCCACAAAGACTTGGAGAACCATATCTTATGAGTCTGTGTTCTTTGAGTAAAAGCCCATCATTTAGAGGACAAGGGGTCAACCTCTAACTCCACCTCTGGAATGAAAAGTTAGTCCCAGCTATGATGAATTCAGATGGGAAAATAGAGTTTGGTGGGGGCATGTGGTGATGGACAGGAAGAGGGGGAAATAAGGTGAAGTTTGAAGAACTTGTTTCTTGGTATCTGACTGGAGTTTATCTTGTGAAGCCTCTGAGTCTTGGCCAGGCTGGTTTCTCCTATTTGCTTTGACTGCTAGAAAACGTAGAGCCATATCTGTGATTTACATTTTGATGATTTCTACAAGCCTTCTGGTAAATAGTCTTGTGGACTGACTTTATCTTGGGCTTCATTTTACCATTTTCTCTTAGTCTTTTTTTCTTTTTTCCCATTCTGATGTATAGCATATGTTTAGTAACATGTCTTGAAATCTTTTTGGAATGAGAGTTGGAAAGAATGAATGGATGGATAAGTAGATAAATGGGTGAATGAGTAAACGTGTGGATAGATGTATGGATAGATGGGTGGATGAATTGATGGATGGATGGGTAGATGGATGGATGGCTAAATGGGTGAATGGGTAGATGGATGGGGGATAGGTAGATGAATGGATAGATATGTGGATGGATGGGAGACAGGTGAATGAAT
Organism: Rhinopithecus roxellana; assembly: GCF_007565055.1. NCBI lineage: Eukaryota > Metazoa > Chordata > Mammalia > Primates > Cercopithecidae > Rhinopithecus > Rhinopithecus roxellana. The sequence continues at coordinate 113,699,695 of NC_044559.1, forward strand.
GGATAGATATGTGGATATATGGGGGAATGAATGGATGGATGGATGGATGGATAGGTGAATGGGTGGATGGTTGGTGAAAAAAATGGGCAGATGGATGGGTAGGTGGGTAGATGGATGGATAGGTGGATAGATGGATGAATGAGGGATGGATGGATAGGTGAATGGGTGGATGGATGGATGAGTGGATAGATGGAGGTACAAACGAATGGATGGATGGGTGGGTCAATAGATGGGTGGATAGATGGATGGGTGGATAAGTGGGTGGGTGAGTGGATGGATGGAAAGTCATAGAGACAGAAAGATAAATGAAGTTGGGAGGTGTGGAGACCCAGGGAATAATTGGAAAAGCATGAAACACCATTGTCTGGCTGTTAACAAGTGTGACAAAAGAAAAACAGAAGGTTCACCAAAGATAAAGACTCAAACAAGGTTAAAAACACATGACCACAAACCCTGTTATAGTTGACATCAGAATAAAGTGCCCTTCTCCATTACATAAAAGGGAAATTGAGGAGATGTTGAGGGACTAGTTTTTTTTTGAGGACTAGAGGTTGCACATGTAATCTACAATTCTATTTCCATAATTGTTTCATGAAGAAATATTTTAAAAGTAAGAAAACAAGCATTCTGTCCATCAGCAGTATTGAACTGGAAATTCTGCTTTCAGATTCACTTTTTTAAGTTTTCAGAGTGTTAAAGCAAACTTAATATGGCCTGAGAAAGGACTCCATACTTCTATATTTGAGTCCTTGTGGATGAACTGTAACCTAGCTTAATAGTCAGACAAGATTGAAAACCTAACTTAGGAGTATGTGCCTGTAACCATAACTGAGTCTTGACCAATCCCAGCAGCCATACTTCAACCACTCATAGACTGCCAAGTGTTAAAACTGTGTTCAAATAAGGCAAATGCCATCCTGTAACCAATCCAGCTGTTTCCATACCTTACTGCCAGTTTCTGTACATTGCTTCCCTTTTTTGTGTATAAATCTTCTTCCACCATGTGGCTGCGTTGGAGTCTCTGCGAAATCTGCTGCGATTCTGGGGGCTGCCTGATTTGCGAATTATTCATTGCTCAATTAAACTCTTTTAAATTTAATTCAGCTGAAGTTTTTCTGTTATCAAGAGGCACAGGGGTTCAGAGATGAACTCTCACAAAGACATGAGGAAGATTCAGGTTTGTGCAAGCACAGAAAAACATATATGACTATGAAGATGTATCACAGACGCAAAGGGGAACACCAGATGATATTTTCTATGAAAATATTTATCAAAAACCGAATTAAACTATGATGTCTGATTCCACCTATGGAATATAAAGTGCTTTATTTTATTTTGTGGGATTTACTTCCTCAAGCCCTGCATCTATCTGTTGTAGCCAAGAGATAGGTTATTCTGTCTGGAGTAACTTCTATAGCATAGTATCTAGTTCAGTTAAATAAGGAAAATTGAACAGAAATAGAACATTGGACTGAAAACAATGGTCATGGAAAACATATAAACTATTCCTAGTATTGTGAGAAACTGTATATTCTAACAATCACACAAATAAAGATGCTATATTGAAATGCATGTTCAAATTATTCTGAACACACTGTGGTTCCCCCTAACACTGACTGTTGCTTATTACCAAGGTTGGCCCTGACTCTCTGGCTGCCACGTCTAGCCAGGCTGTTTAAGGTTTTCCTATCATCTTGTTAATTAATCCCTAGGAACCAGTAGGTTCCAAGTGCTCATAATTAGTGTTATGCATATTACAGGAATGAGACAGTGAGAGAAACTCTGGTGCTGCCAGTGGGGTAAGTGAGAGGAGAATGAATCTCGGGACCCCATGATCACTACGCCAAAGGGAAAAGTCAGGCTGTGAACTGCATCAGACAAACCTGCCTCCCAGTTTATTCCTAAATATGACGACCACAAAGATAAAAAGGCTACATATCTCCCTCACAATTTGCCCACAAGCAAAGTCCTTGTGGACCTGGAGATGTTAACCCCAAAACAGTTCTGTTAAATTTCACCCTTGAAATGTAAATGGTAGCTTATCTTCACAGGGACAGAAAGTTATCCCTCTGCTCACCTGAGGCAAATACATGTCTGATGGCTTCCTCTGCCCTATTGTTTATGTAAAAATGCAGATTTACTGAGCCAGACTGAGGCAGAAGTGACTATTCCGCTACCCACCCCCACCCATCTCATCTGTAAACTGTGTACTCAGTGGAAGGCTGATCAAAGACCCAAAAGCATGCCATCATTTGTCTCTTATCTACCCATGACCTGGAACCTACCTCCACCCCTGCCCATCCCCACCCGCTTCCAGTTGTCTCTCCTTTTCTGGCTGAACCAATGTATATCAATGTACATCGTACACATATCGATTGATGTCTCTTGTCCTCTAAAATGCATAAAAGCAAGCTGTACCCCGACCACCTTGGGCACATGTCTTCAGGATCGCCTGAGGCTGCGTCACAGCTGCATTCTTAACCTTGGCAAAATAAACCTGCCTGGTCTCTGAGCCCAAGCCAAGCCATAGCATCCCCTGTGACTTGCACGTATATCCCTAGACGGCCTGAAGTAACTGAAGAATCACAAAAGAAGTGAAAATGCCCTGTCCTGCCTTAACTGATGACATTCCACCACAAAAGAAATGAAAATGGCTGGTCCTTGCTTTAACTGATGACATTCCACCACAAGAGAAGTGAAAATGGCCTTGCCTTAAGTGATGACATTATCTTGTGAATTTCCTTTTCCTGGCTCATCCTGGCTCAAAAACTCCCCCACTGAGCACCTTGCGATTCCACTCCTGCCTGCCAGAGAACAAACCCCCTTTGACTGTAATTTTCCTTTATCTACCCACATCCTATAAAATGACCCCACCCTTATCTCCCTTCACTGACTCTCTTTTTGGACTCAGCCCACCTGCACCCAGGTGATTAAAAAGCTTTATTGCTCACACAAAGCCCATTTGGTGGTCTCTTCACACTGACACACATGACAAAACTTAAATGGACTGAGACCCGTCTCAAATATTTTTGAGTTCACAGGTAATTAATGCCAAATTGTGGTATATCTCCTGTGGATACACGTTTTTGTCCACGTCATACTGCCAGGTAACTTTCTTACGATTCATATCACTCCCCTGCTCCTCATCAATTATTGTCATTTGCTGATTATTCCAATTCAGCAAGAGCCCTGCCATGAGGCAAAGCCACCAAGAGTCTTGCTTTCCTGATCTCTGGTGATTCAGCAGACATGGGCAAATGTTCGTAAGGCCTTGCCTTTACAGGAGTCTCCTCACTTCAGCTTTGCTTCCCTTCCACTGGAATGTGATGCACATAATTTAGACTTTTGTTCGTTAAAAATCATCTTTCTCTGTGAGAATAACTCCCCCTTGCCCAGTGGAAGGATGCATCCTGACTCTGAAACAAGATTTGCAGTCTACACACAAGCACATAGAGCTATTTGATCTATGCTTTTAATTCTGCCTGGCAATGTGTGTGTTTTGAAGCCAAGAGTGACAAAAAGATGTTGCATTTGACTGAACCAAAGCTTTGAGTTGGTCTGGCGTCTTCCTCTCTTTCTTCCTTTCCCATTGAGATTCCCATCCTTTAAATTTTGCCTTCTGACTTGAATGCTATCAGCACATACTGATTTCAACATCAAGTAATTGTTGGCTAATATGAGTGAAGTGATTGAAGTTGAGTAGAGAAAGTAGAGAGGCATGATGAAAATTCATGCTACGTAGCCCAAGAAAACCTGTTCTTGTTGAATGTAAACACCTCCCCCACCCCAGTTTCCTTGGGTGAATCTCTCTCTGGTTCATACCCCACAACCATCTCTCTTTATTAGCCATCAATTGCATATATGTTTTTCCCACCTCTTAATATGCAACAGCATTCCCTGCTCCCCTTCCTTATGCACTAATTTAATTTTAATTCTACCTAAAAGCATTTTTTCCCCTGCCTCTCCTCTTTCCCCTTCTCTCTTTCTTTTACTTTCATGAGATGAGATTATGTAAGACCCCAGTGCTTTTACTCTGGGAAGCATTTTGGAGACGGGCATCCCAACATACTTCGAACAGAGCTGCTCTGCAATCACCCAGCCTGTAAGCAAGTGTGTGCCTGCCCTTCACAATAGGAAGGCAGTTGTTACATATAAAAATCACCTCGGCATCCCATTGGGCAAGCCAATGGGGCCAAAGTGCTTAGAACATATTTACCTAAAAGGAATGAAAAATGGGTCATTGCATTTACTACTAGTGCTGGACCTTAAAGAAATCGAGAATAAACTTGTTCATTCATTCACAAACATTGATTGATCACTTTCTATGTGCCTGGCCCAGTGTCAAGTACTGGAAACACCAAGGTGACCAAGACGTGCCTTTGCTCTCAAGGACTCACAATATGGCGGGCAGGAGGAAGCAGCTGAGTCCTACTGGGTCCAGCTGACAAAGCCTCTCTACAGCTTCTTCCTACAAAGATAATGATCTATTTCTAGTTATGAAGTAAAGGTTTGATGGCAATGATAGCATAATAAATAAATTCAACCTGCTTTACTAACTTCCTAATGCTGTTGGGATAACAGGCCAGTAGAAAATTGGGGGCCCAGGGCCAGGCATGGTGGCTCACACCTGTAATCTTAGCACTTTGGGAGACCAAAGCAGGCGGATCACGAGGTCAAGAGATCGAGACCAGCCTGGCCAACATGGTGAAACTCCGTGTCTACTAAAAATACAAAAATTAGCTAGGCCGTGGTGGTATGCGCCTGTAATCCCAGCTACTCAGGAGGCTGAGGCAGGAGAATCGCCTGAACCCAGGAGGCAGAGGTTGCAGTGAGCTGAGATCACGCCATTGCACTCCAGCCTGGGTGACAGAGACTCTGTCTCAAAAAAAAAAAAAAAAAAAAAAAAAAAAAAAAAATTGGGGGCCAAGTAATTTTAACCTACTGCTGGCATCAGTAATATTCAGGTAGTGCAATCACTGAGACAGGTTGTTAAAATATAGGAACACTTTTCTACTGGTTTGTAGATAGCCATTGTCCTTGAGCCCTGTGAGTGTCCTGGTCCCCATAGCCTGGAATGACTGGCTAACCTTGCCCCTTCCCTGAGACCTCTGGACCTCCAAGTGATCCATCATGGCTAGGAATGTCAATGATTTTGCTCTAATGCAATGAGTAGCATTCTTTCTGAGTGGTAAGTATCTGTGTCCTATTGTTTGTTAACATTTTTTGTAATCATTCTTGTTTGTATTGTTACTACATAAAAATAGCAGAAGCAGGAAGAAATGTGCATGGCAAATAAAGCCAATTATATTTTTGGAATTTGGCAGTCAAACGATGGTTATAACAATGGTATGATGTCAGATATATAATGGCTATGAAATAAGAAGCATCTTATGAGTATAACTTAGTTTACAATGTCTGTATTTGAGTCAACTGTATCATTCCACTTCTTAAATGGTCCACACTAAAGGTTGAAGTCATGGACTAAGCAATGTCCTTATATCTATTGAACATAGAAGTTAATAAATCCTATCAAAAACATATTTCTTTTTTTTGAATTTTTTTTTTTTTTTTTTTTTTTTTTGAGACGGTCTCATTCTGTCACCAAGGCTGGAATACTGTGGCTCAACCATGGCTCTCTGCGACCTTGACTTCCTGGGCTCAGGGGATCCTCGTACCTCAGCCTCCCAAGTAGCCGGGGCCACAGGTGCATGCCACCACACTGGCTAATTTTTTTGTGATTTGTAGAGATGGGATCACGCCATGTTACCTGGGCTAGTCTTGAACGCCGGGGCTCAAGCAATCCTCCCTCTTCAGCCTCTTAAACTGTTGAGATTACAGACATGAGTCACAGAACCTAGCCAAATATGTTTCCTGTAAGAGATATTGTTCTTCTTGGCCTTCCTGGACAGCAGATTTGGTTCAGTTATCTTTCTAGAAACCCCTCTATATTAATCTCTATGAATTTTCTACATATAATTATTTTCTTTACCTTTGTGTATATCCACACATTACTAGACAATTTAGAAACACTGTAACTAGAAGATAGGCTTTCACAAATGCATTGTGTATTTTCTTTATAATAAATATTAAATCATATACACATATATTTTGAACGCTACCTAAATCCAAGTCTCCAGAATAACAGGAGGAAAATGCATTTTATTTATTTTACTTATTTTATTTTGTTTTATTTTATTTTATTTTATTTTTTTATTTTTATTTTTATTTTGAGATGGGGAGTCTTACTCTGTTACTCAGGCTGGAGTGCAGTGGCATGATCTCAGCTCACTGCAACCTCTGCCTCCCAGGTTCAAAAGATTCTTCCACCTCAGCCTCCTGAGTAGCTGGGACTACAGGCGCGCACCACCACACCTGGCTAATTTTTGTATTTTTAGCAGAGACGAGGTTTCACCATGTTGACCAGGCTGCTGTTGAACCCCTGACCTCAAGTGATCCACCTGCCTTAGCCTCCCAAAGTGATGGAATTACAGATGTGAGCCACCGCACTTGGCCGGAAAATGCATTTTAAATAAGGATTTCAGTACCTGGCGTATGTCAGGAAATGTCTTGAGCATTTTGTACATATTATTGAATACTCACTTCCAACCCATTGAGATGCTGTTATTTTCCCTCTTATCATTTGGGAGGACTTTGAAGATGTGAGATGTTAAGTTGTTAAATCAGAGGCAGTACCAATCTGGTGCTTTATCAGGTACCTGTAACCTTGGAAATAGGTAGAGAAAGGGTCTTCAAAGTCTCCACTCAGAAGACACAAAGCAAGGCACAAGTATCTATGGAGCACCATGGATGTGCCCACAGGATCCGAGTCACTGAGGTATTGCCTAAATCTCACAATAGGCATTTTTATCACCAATTTTACAGGTCAGAAAATGAGGCTCTGATAGCAGGGCACACAACCTCTTCACCATCTGCCCGATGCTATCCACACACTCTGGCCTCCTGTGGTTCCCTGCCTGTTGTATGATGTTATAGGATGTATGTGACATCACGCAATGTCATGTCATGAGACATCATGAAACATCATGTGACAGTCTCGCCCCAGGGGACACATCCTGAAACACACTGAGCATGTACATCACACTGCTCCACCTTCTGCCCGTAACACCCTTCTCTACCCCCTGCCCATCCCCTTCACCTAATGAGATCCTATTTCTCCTTTAAGAGACATCTCAGAGGCCTTTTAACCTGTCCTTCGATGATCACTCCAGCCTCATCCACTTCTCACCTGGGGTGAAATTAACTGCATGTTTCCTTGAACTGCACCTGGTGGTTGCTTCCACTTTCTTTTCTCCAGCACTTCTCACCACGCGGTCTTTCCGATTTAGAGTTAGAGGTGTACGTGTGCACGTGTGTGTGTGCCTGCTTGTGTCTGTGCAGGTGTGTTTCACCCACAACATTACAGCTGCTTGTATCTTTGACTCCTCTGATGCCTGGTGTAGTGACTGAATTCAATAAAGGTCGATTCTCATTTCCCTTTAGGCATCCAAAAATGTATATTTGCTCTAACAGGCTATATTGCCACAAAGAAAGGTTCATGAGAAAGGCAGGGTTTGAGTGACTGGTTTTTGTTAGGATCAATAGTATATGACAAAACTCTAATACAGATGGAGACATTGTGAGACATAGAAAAGCATTTTTATTTTTTAAAAAAGCTGTTTCAAATAAGAAAGTGTTTTATTTCTAGAAAGTCCCAGCTTTTTTTTTTTTTTTTTTTTTTGAGACAGAGTCTTGCTCTGTCACCCAGCTTTCTTAATTCTCTGAATATGCTTCTTCTCTGTCATGCAATCATGGTTATTCAATATATGTGCATCATTTATATACATGTTCTGGTGACAGTCTCTAAATTGTTGAGCACAGGTTTTCTAAGTGTACTGTTCTGCTATTAAGGGAAACTGTCGGGCAATTTAAGCAGAAAATTTGATCTAGTAAAATGCTGACCCTTTAAAAGCTGTAATCTCATGGTGATTGCTTCTTAGAGTCTAAATACTGTCAAAAATTCATCATACACCCTAAGAGATTTAAGAGAAACAGAAGCACTGAGCTATGCTTACATCCTTAATTGGAAATCTGGCGCTAAGGCACGGATTTGAAGAGTTAGTGTACAATAAGCATCTCAAAGCTAACGTTGGAATCACTATTACCATCCAGGACTTTGTAACATGGAAGAGACCTTGAAAAATTATATAATCCAATGCAGTCATTTATAGATGAGGGAAACTGAGTCTAGATGGATAGAGAGAAGTACTTAAAGCCAGACAATATTTCAACGGGTAGAATGAAAACCCAAGCTTCTCAGAATATCTGAACTCAGATCTTTCCACTACATTTGGCTGCCTAGGCAATTTTGTTCATATACTAAAAATGGAATCCAATTAAAAAATGGGCAAAGGACTTGAATAGACATTTCTCCAAAGAAGAAGTACGAATGGTCAATAAGTACATGAAAAGATGCTCAACATCACGAATCATTAGGAAAATACAAATCAAAACCATAGTGAGATGCCACCTCACCTCATTAGTATGGCTATGATGAAAAAAAAAAACAAGTGTTGGCAGGGATGTGGAGAAGTTGGAATCCTTGTACACTGTTGGTGGGAATGCAACATGGTGCAGCTGCTATGCAAGGCAGTATGGTGGTTTCTCAAAAAAAAAAAATAAAGATAGAATTATCATATGATTCAGCAATTCCACTTCTGGGTGTGACCCTAAAAGAACTGAAAGCAAGGACTTGAAGAGAGAGTTGTACATCCATCATTGCAGCATTATTTGCAATAAAGAAGAATTGGAAGCAGTCCAAGTATCCACCAACAGATGAATGAATAAACAAAACGTGGTATATACATACAATTAAATATTATCTTGCCTTAACAAGGAAGGACATCCTGAGATAGGCTACCACATGGGTGAAACTTGAGGGCATCATGCTAAGTGAAATGAGCTGGTCACAAAAGGACAAATACTAGATGATTCCTCTTAAATGAGCGTACCATTATAGTTACATTCATAGATACAGTAAGTTAAATGGTGGTTGGGGAGACGGAATTGGGAATTCTTATTTAAGAGGGACAGAGCTTCAGTTTTGCTAAATGGATGGATGAGGTGATAGCGGCACAAGGTGAATGTATTTAATGCCACTGAATTATGCACTTAAGATGGTTACAATGGTAATTTTTTTTTTTTTTTTGAGACAAGAGTCTCGTTCTGTCATCCAGGCTGGAGTGCAATGGTGGGATCTGAGCTCACTGCAACCTCCACCTCCTGGGTTCACGTGATTCTCCTGCCTCAGTCCCCTTAGTAGCTGGGATTACAGGCACTCACCATCATGCCTGGCTAATTTTTGTATTTTTGTAGAGACGGGGTTTCGTAGACCAGGCTGGTCTTGAACTCCTGACCTCAGGTGATCTGTGTACCTCAGCCTCCCAAAGTGCTGGGATTACAGGCATAAGCCACTACACCTGGCCAATGGTAAATTTTATGTTAAATATATTCTGTCACAATTAAAATTTTTTTACATTGAAAAATGGAGCAAAATGTTGAGGTTGTAAGAGTTAGAATAAAATGTTCAAATCAAGGAGATGCTAACATGTGGGGCAGTGCACGTGAGGGGAAGGAAGGCTGTCTACATGCTCTTGGGGATGGGTCGGTGTCCCCCAGATTCCTCCCCACCTGTGGGCTGACCTTCAAAACTTTTTCTTGAAGTTTTATTTATTTTTTGACATGAGATTGTGTTAAAGTGCAAATCAGTGTCACTCTTGGGAGCTGCAGCACAGTCATGCCTGTTGAGCCTTTAGGAACCCCTTGGGGAACTGGTTCTGAGGCGAGAAAGGGGAGAGGGGAGGGGAGTAGAGAGGAGAGGAACTGAAAAAGGAATCTACGCATCCAAAGAATTATTTCTTATTTCTCTCACTCCTGTTTACTGTTGTTGTTTAAATCTACAGTGTGGTCAGGTGAATCTTTCAAGCAGTGCAAGTAATTATCTTTGCTCTGCATCGTACGCAAGTTTCATTACACAAACTGGAAATTCAAAAACCCTGATGGGTTTCTGCTTGAAACCACCTCACTGACAATAGGGTGTCTTAGCAGCCCTTTTCCACTTACTGTCTGTGGCACTATTCTATGTGTGATCATTGTCTCAGCACAATTTGTGTCACTCAGAAGGGTGCTCTCATGCTGGGGTGCCATCTGGGAGTTTGTTCTGGTGGAGATGGGATCGTCATCCAGGAGCTGGCAAGAGACACGGTGATTTCCCAAGCCTTGGGCCAAATAGGGAGTAGCTTTGGAAGCAGAAACACCTAGATGGTTCATATGATGCTTGGTTCTGGGGCAGGTGATGAAGAGCAGCAGACGAGATGGTGAAACCGCAGAGAAGGGCTTGGGGTCAAGGAGAATTGTGGAGGCAGCAAGGATTGGATTTAGGCAAAGAGGTGGAAAGAAACTCTCAGCTGAGAGGTCCTTAGAAATCATCCACTGCTGCTTCTTCATTTGACTAATGCCTGGTGGAACTGTGGGTGGTTGATTAGATTGTGGTGGGAGCAAAAATAAAGGAAGCCAAAGTCATTTCAAGGTTTTCTGGGTGACTCGGAGAATGGCGTTACCATGAGCTTACATAGAAACAGAACGGCAGAACACACACAGACAGATAAGGACGTATGCGGAGCCATCAATAATACCCACAAGGAAGGTGACAGCACAGAGCAGAATCACTAAGTAAGCAAGAAAGCCCCAGGAACCTCGAATTCTAATCCTAACTCTACCACTGATTTATTGAATCACTTTGGAAAAGTCACTTAATTAACCTCCCCCAGATCAAACTCACCGTTCTCTTCTCCATATCAAGATAATGTATACAATTAACCAATACAGATTTTTAAAATGAGTTCTATTTATAGGTCATTAAGAGACTCGGTGTCTCAGAACCATGTCTGAGCACTGCTCTTTAAGAGCAATTGGACAATGTCCAATGTTGTGGACAATGACAAATGACCGCATATGTCCAGAAGATAGACCCAGGCGCGGGTGAATGGGTGAAAATCACACATCTACTGTTATTGTGCCAGGCTCTGTTTTACATACACAAATGACTTAAAAATCATGAAAAGGTGATTTTGCAGATATTATTACTAGTTTAGTATTACCAGTTTAGTAATGCTATCTGCAAAAATCATATTTATCATCACTGGATATAGAAACCGAGGCACAGAGAGGTTAAGCAACATGTCCTGTGTCACAAAACTGATGGCTGGCAGCAGTGGGATTTGAACTTATGCTGCCTAGACCCAGAAGACAGGATCTTAATTTCTCACTATGCTGCCTGAGAAAGAGAGAGAGAGAGAGAGAGGGAAACTGACCAAAACAAAGTTGGGGGCATGTTCAACTTCTTTGTAAGCAAGGACGTAAATCTCTGATCCAGGGTTGCAACCATTTCCATTTAGAAGAATGTACTTATTTTGTTCTGAAATGATGATAATTAGGACCAGTGGATCACAGGCACTTGAAGGCAGATTTCAGATGAAGCTTAAAACATTTTCCTAACAATATCACCTAGAAATGAAAGAATCATTGCAAAAGGCTTAGTGGTTAAAAGCTCTGCCCTTCACTGGCTGTGTGACCTTGAGGAAATTACTTAACATCTCTGTAGCTCAATTTCCTCATCTCTGTAATGAGGGGAGTAACAGGACTCTAAGAGTCATTGTAAGGATTAAGAAAGTTGATATGTGGGAAATACTTCAAAGGTGGTTCACAGTAAGTTACAATAAACATCTGCTCTTGTCTTCCTCATCATTTCTCTACTGCATTGAATGTAGCAGCTAGGAATGTTACAGGGAAAAAAGTGATTCCTACACGACATGGAAAATAGCCAGGATGTCCATTTTCTCCTAATGGCTGTATGAGTTCAGAAACATTAAAATAGGATAAGATATGATATAGTCTGATACAATATAATTCAATAATTCAACACAACACAACACAACATAACTTAATGCTCTACATAGCAAAATAATACCTAGCATTTTGATTCCCTCTCTGTTCATCTTACAACTGTTGACCCCCATCTTGGCTATTATCAATAATCAATATGTGGAGAGGAAACTGATGTCTATTAGAAGAGGCATCTGATGCCTATAGAATCCTGAGTCTAAAGATTTGCCCTCCCAGAACTGCCTGAATTTTTGCTTTCAGAATCCTTACTTATAACATTAATGACTCAACACGGCACTAAGTTTCGTGGAATCTAGTTCTCAGCTGTTGCTCCACCTGTACCGGACTTTCTCCACAGCTAGCTGTTGGCTTAGGGGACAGGGACAACCATGAATTAAGTACCTTTGTCTCACCAAGGGCACATAGCACTCGCCAGGCACATGAGTCAACTGATGGACTGAAAATAAATATGCAGTTCTGCACATAATCAGTTGAGGCAAATGACAGAGCAATAACTAAATGTAATGCTTAATTACAGCAAATATCATCATCTATTTGCTTCATTTCCTTCTCACATTTGCAAGTTTCCATTTTTGTTTTAATAAATGTAGATATGCATGTCTTTATTTTAAGTTGCTTCAACTCCTTTTTGGATGCCAGGTATAAATTAGAAATAAACAAACAAATGCCAGACAGGCAGGTTCATGGAAAGATGACCTGGATCTTACAGATTTGGTAGCCTAGGGCATATTATCTTTTCAAAAAGGAACACATTTTCCTTTCCTTATGCCAACCTGCAGCAGAAGGAAAGCTGATGAGTCAGATCAGGTAAGAGTCTGAAGGTCAGGGAGAGGGTCAGACAGTTTAGAGCCAACCCTGGTGGTCACTATATTCCTAAGAGTGGGACAGTTGTCTCCAGATGCTGGGGCCAAACGGTATCTACAGGCCAGAGATACAGATACTGTTAATCAGTGGTCCTCAACCATTTTGGCATCAGGGACTGGTTCTGTGGAAGATACTTTTTCCATGGACTGGGGAGGGGGGCATCGTTTCAGGATGATTCAAACATATTACATTTATTGGGCACTTTATTTCTATTATTATTACATTATAATATATAATGAAATAATTCTACAACTCGCCATAATGTAGAATCAGTGGGAGGCTGAGCTTGTTTTCCTGCAACTAGACGGTCCTACTTGGGGGTGACGGGAGACAGTGACAGATCATCAGGCATTAGACTCTCATAAGGAGCCTGTGACCTAGTCCCTGGCATGCACAGTTCACAATAGGGTTTGTGCTCCTATGAGAATCTAATGCCGCTGCTGATCAGACAAGAGGTGGAGCTCAGGTGGTAATGCTCCCTTGCCCACCACTGACCTCCTGCTGTGTGGCCTGTTTCCTAACAGACCACAGACAGGTACTGGTCCACAGCCCAGGGGTTAGGGACCCCTGCTGTAGAGTGCTGCTGGGCCAGTGGGCCCTGGAACCATATACCACCTAGATTCAAATCCCAGATCTTCCACTTACTAAGTGATCTTGGGACAGTCACTTAATGTTTCTGTGCCTCTATTTCCTTGTCTGTAAAGGAGTAGATTAACAATCCCTACTTCAAGGTGTTCTAGGATAATTCAATTTCAGTAATATTCTCAGATCTCTGTCTGGGAAAATAAACTCAGTAACACTGGCTGTTCTCATTCCCTTAAGAGGAACACCCTCCATTAATGTGTATTGTGCAATTCGTACAATGTCACGAGGTGTTGGAGAAAATTCAGACCCACCACCAAGCATCTGATGTGCATCCACACCCTCTTCCTATTCTGGAGTTCACAAGATGCAATCTGATGTTGAAAGGAAATAAAAGTGTTTTAATTATCCTCTTTTAGTATCCAGGTTAATGAGCTTTATGGAGTTTATATGTCATGACTGTTTTAATCTTTTCTCTTTAATAGAAACTATCATTGCATCTTTCAACATGGTTGACTAAAATAGGGCCACCATCATCTCAACCAGGAACTTGCAAACAGTGAATGAACAGAGAAGACATTCTCAAAGGGATTAAGAATCAAGAGAAAATCTTTTTGATTGTTGTTTAAGAAACAATGAGAATGGCCGGGCACAGTGGCTCACGCCTGTAATCCCAGCACTTTGGGAGGCTGAGATGGGCGGATCACAAGGTCAGGAGTTCGAGACCAGCCTGACCAACATGGTGAAACCCCCCCGTCTCTACTAAAAATACAAAAAATTAGCTGGGCGTGGTGGCATGTGCCTGTAATCCCAGCTACTCAGGAGGCTGAGCAGGAGAATCGCTTGAACTCAGGAGGCGGGGGTTGCAGTGAGCCGAGATGGTGCCACTGCACTCCAGCCTGGGCGACAGAGCGAGACTCTGTCTTAAAAAAAAAAAGAAACAATAAGAATAATCTCCTCCACCCTGTTTCTAGGAGGACTTACACATCTAGAAACATTTAGCTTTAAGATCTCGGGCAAGACCTTCTAGTGTTAATGTGATTTGTAGGTTATTAGGGGTTTACACTAAGATTTTACTTCCCACATACATACCCAGAAAAATGTGGGTGCTCACACACTTGTAATTACAAATGAGCTATAATAGGTAATTATATACACATCACTGAAAACAAACCTAATTCACATACCAGAGCACAGGAATAAAAAAAATATGGATAAGGATGTTTCTAGAAACTCATAAACATCATGAATGAGGCAGAAGCCAAGTTCTTAAAACTTTCTGGGCTGTACCTATTTACAGTGCAAATACATACTTTCATAGACCATCGTTTTTATAGAAAACCCATGCCATGTATTGCCATGAAAAATAAGTTTTAAGATTCATCAGGCAACCATATGCCTCCTTTTATATGCCTAATATTTAAATATTAGTTATAATGGAGGTACAGAAATATGTAGTGAGATTGATGAAAATGTCTTTTAAATACTCCCTGCTCATCTTTTATTTATGTATTTATTTTTAGAGACAGTGTCCCACCTTGTCACCCAGGCTGGAGTGCAGTGGCATGATCATAGCTCACTGTGGTCTTAAACTCCTGGGCTCAAGTGATCCACCTGCCTCAGCCTCTCAAGTAGCTAGAACTAGAGGTATGTGCCACCATGTCTGGGTAGTTTTTGTATTTTTTGTAGAGATGGGGTCCCACTCCGTCACCCAAGCTGGAGTGCAGTGGTGCCATCACAGCTCACTACAGCCTGGAACTCCAGGGTTTGAGTGATCCTCCTGCCTCAGCCTCCCAAAGCACTGGAATTACAGGCATGAGCCACCACACCTGGCAACTACTTGTCATTTTAAACACATTGTTGATTCATTAGTTCATCAACACCATATTTCCCACCCTCAGGAAAAGTGGGAGATGGGTTGTGACTATCAGAGGTGTATATGGGCAGTTAAGTGAGTATGCTCCATGTCCCAAGGTGGCACCCCTCATCCCGGCCAACTGTCCTTCCTATAGGTCCTGTATTAGTCCATTCTCGTGTTGCTATAAAGAACTACCTGAGTTTGGGTAATTTACAAAGAAAATGTTTAGTTGACTCTCAGTTCCACAGGATGTACAGGAGACATGTCTAGGGAGGCCTCAGGAAGCTTATAATCATGATGGAAAGTGAAGGGGGAGCAAGCACATCTTCACACAGTGGCAGGAGAGAGCATGAAGAAGGAAATGCTACATACTTTTAAACAACCAGATCTCATGAAAACTCTCTCACTCTCATGAGAACAGAAAGGGGGGAAATCCATCCCCGTGATCCAATCACCTCCCACCAGGTCCCTCCCTCAACACTGGGGATTACAATTCAACATGAGATTTGGGTGGGGACACAGAGCCAAACCATATCAGGTCCTGGTCCACAGCATCGATCCTAAAAGGAAGGAGATGAAAGAGCGTGGACAGAGAAGTGCATATTTCATATGTGGCCTCCATCGGTAAAACAAGTCAGAGCCTGTGAACTGCTGATAAGTAGTATCGGCTTCATTCTCAGAGGATAATTAGATCATTATTTCCATTTATAATGCAAGGCTGAAATGGAGATAATGTTATTATTTCATCTGTATATTGCTTAATTTTTTGCATATTAATGGGGCTGAACTGTTTTAGATTGCATTCCTGTTCAGCCAATGGATCTGCTTGTACTTCTCCTACCCTCTCCCAACCTCCCCCAACCCCACCTCTATCTCATCAGCAGTTCCTAAAGATTTCGCTCAGAATGGAGTATTTTCTTTATTAATTAAAGACCTAGTGGCTCTGCCAGTGATTTATTTTTTCCTTTCTCTGTGCATATTCACTTTCATATTTCTCCCTCCTCTCACCCTTCAGAGAGCCTGCTGCACTCAATCCCAGGTGGTTTCCTAGGAAACACGCTCACAGCCAGGAACCCCAAACCACACATTTCCATTTTCCTCCCGCTCCTCTCCCAATAAGCATTAGCTAATGAAACAAGGTGAAAACACATCAGTGCTTTTAGAAATTACTCCACCAAGGCAGGTTACCAATTTCATATTCATTCAAGGAAAGATGAAGGAATTTGCAGACTCTGGGCTTTTTCTGGAGAAATCTCAGTTTAGCATCATAGCTAATATCCTAAGCATTGGATTTGTCACACGCCTAGGAATTGTACATGTGCTCAGAGGCTAAGATTGAGGTTATTAAAATTCCTTGACTTCTTGATTCCAAGCTCCAAAAGAAAGTTGCAGTAGTTCCTATTTACTGATCCCTCCTGAGTCTGGTAGGGTATCTGTCCACTGCAGGGACAGCAACCCCACTACTGCGTATCTACTCAAAGGAAAATAAATCATTATATCAGAAAGTCACATACACTCCTATGTTCATTGCAATAGTGTTTACAATGGCAAAGTCATGGAAGCAACCTAAGTGTCCACCAATGGTTGATTCGATAAAGAAAATGTGGTACATGGACACCATGAAATACTATGCAGCCATGAAAAAATGAAATTGGGTTATTTGCAGCAACACGGATGGAGCTTGAGGCCATTATCTTAAGTGAACTAATGGGAAGCACAAAATAAAATATTGCATATTCTTGCTTTTAAGTGGGAGCTAAATAAAGGGTACACATGAACATAAAGATGAAGAAAATAGATTCTAGTGACTCCTAAGGGACCAGGACAGGAGAGGAGAGGGTTGAAAAATTACCTACTAGGTGCAATGTCTATTTTTGAGTGATGGGTACACTAGGAGTCCAATCGCCCCTTTATACATGTAGTACCGATGTAATAAGCAAGTACATGTACCCTCTGAATCAAAAATAAAATTCATATATATGTGTATATATGTGTGTATATGTATATATGAAAAAACAGAACCTTCGGCAATGAGAGCAGCCCTTCCTTCCTGCAGCCCTTTCTGCCTTCCTCCCTCCCTCCCATCCCCAGGGTACATTTCTGGGAAATGCTGTAGGCTAAGTTTTGGAGATGTTTAACTCATTTATTTTCTCCCTTTTTCTCTCCTTTGTTTTTAAAGGGCAGCAGGTCCCTGTCCCCTTCACGTAAGAAGAGTTCCCACTTGAGCCCAAAGGCAGAAACTGCTTGCAGGACACTTTCTACCCCAGGTTCTAGTTTCTGAGAACCAAACTCATTCCAAAGAGGTTGCCAGGCTTCCTGAGGCAGAGGGCAGAGAGGGGAGGGGATGTCACACAGCATGAAGGGAGGGTGATGTAATGGGTTTGTATCAACTGTCTCAATACACTACAGTTTGCTGGAAAATAAATAAATACATAGCCAAACCAGGATATGTTTGTGTAGTTCTTTTTTTTCTTGAGATGGAGTCTTGCTCTGTCGCCCAGGCTGGAGTGCAGCAGCGCAATCTCAGCTCACTGCAAGTTCCACCTCCTGGGTTCACGCCATTGTCCTGCCTCAGCCTCCCGAGTAGCTGAGACTACAGGCGCCCACCACCACCCTCAGCTAATTTTTTGTATTTTTAGTACAGATAGGGTTTCACTTTGTTAGCCAGGATGGTCTCGATCTCCTGACCTCGTGATCCACCCGCCTCGGCCTCCCAAAGCGCTGGGATTACAGGCGTGAGCCCCCGTGCTACTATATGTTTGTGTAGTTCTATTGGAAAAGTCTAAAGACAGTTACTCCATAAGTATAAAATTAAAAGTAAATATGTGACCAGCGTGTTGTTTGCACTGACTCAGAGGACAATGGGGAACCAATAATGTCCTCATTCTGACCTCCACTGCGAGGCCTGTGCATTAAGAATAGAGAGAAGTTGGGTGCAGTGGCTCACCCCCGTAATCTCAGCACTTTGGGAGGCCGAGGTGGGAGGATCACTTGAGGCCAGGAGTTCAAAAAAAACCTGGGCAACATAGCAAGATCCCGTCTCTACAAACAAAATTTTTACAATTAGCTGGGTGTGATGGTATGTGTCTGTAGTTCCACCTACTCAGGAGGCTGAGGAGGGAGGAATGCTTGAGCCTAGGAAGTTGAGGCTGCTGTGAGCTATGATTACACCACTGCACTCCAGCCTAGATGACAGAGCAAGACCTTGCCTCTGAAAAGTAAAAAAAAAAAAAAAAAAAAAAAAAAAAAAAAAAAAAAAAAAATGCAGAGAAGAGAGACTCCTTCAGCTGAGAAGAGGGGGAACCCAGGCATCCATGAGCAGTAGAAATCTTTACTGTAGTCTCTGGCAGAGCCCCAGGAAAGAGGCAAGATCCAAGGGGCTCCTGGGAATGCTGGATCCTGAGCACTAGTGCCCCAGGCCTGGGCAGAGACTCGTGGACTCCACATAAGGCAGGGAGGCTGAGAGTTACCCTATTGCCCTACTGTGATCTTTCCAATGAGCTGTCAGCAGGGACAATGACGTATTGCAGTGCAGAGAGCTTTTCCCATTTTCCACGAAAATAAAAAGAGTGACAAGTTAGAAATCCCTGCCTATCCAGAGAGGTGAGGGCTTAGATTCAAATGAATTCAATTTAATAAAATAAAGATATTGATATTCTTGTACACCCAGGTTTGCAGATACATTAAGGTTCACACTTGCTCCACATGGATGCTAACTTTTGTGTTGTCTCCTGTATGATGTTTCTGATGAAGACAGGATACAGGGATGGTCTATACCAAATGATGTCTGTACTCCCCTTCTATACTCACAGCAGACATTATTAATCAATATATCATTCTTTCCTGACTACACACGCACAGATGGAGCCACAGGAACCTCGGCACAGGGCTCCAGGCAACCACAGCAACCAATCAGAACTGGTATAAAATTGGAATCCTATTTCCCTTTCCTGCTATAAGACGAGGCTACACCAGTGTGTAGAGTATAGAGTCATCTATAGATGGTCATTCCCGGCACGAGTTATCTGAGAAGAGTGAAGGGTCAAGCAAAAAGGAAATCGAGCTTGGGAGGCTTGTCTCCATGCACCTGCTCCCCTCCCATTTCCAGCTCTGCTCTGCATCACAGGAAGTGCATTCCCTAGGTCCCCTGGCCAATCGTCTTTGGCACTGGGAAGCGCTGGCAGAAGGTCGGAGGGCAGAATAAGAGAGAACCTTCTCTTTCCTTCTCATAGCACGGTCTCCCCTCCCAGACATTATTAATCAATCAATCGTTCTTTCCTAACTACGCAGGCACCGATGGAGCTGTCCCTGCTGTAATTCTCATTCCTGGCAGATGGCTCCGCCTCTGCCCTCCAGTAGCCTCCTTTCCTGGCTGTGTCCCTGCAGCCATGACGGGGTCGCAGCTTCCTGCTGTCGCCTCACCATCCCCTGCTTGGCCTCTTAGCTCTTCCAGCATCTGGGTGATCCATTCCCTATCTTAAACCATCTGTGTTTGAAATACTTGACTGGAAATTATCTGGCAATGACCCTCGATAGGTTAGGCAGGGAGGTTCTGTCTTTCTCTTGACTTCAAGGTCTAGGGTTTGGATTTTGAAAACTTGCATCAGCTTTGAGGGAGCTGCAGGGTGTTGAAGACCAAGGAAGGGGGCAAATGGTAGACCAGCTGAGGAGCCAAAGCTGAAGACGAGTGAATTACCCCCTTGTAATCAAGATTAGCATTGCAAATCTGTCTGTTTCCATTTTTTGATATCATTGAGATTTTAGAAAGCCTGATTTAAATGCTCCAGCTGGGTCTCGGCTATATGGAGAGGTTTGATTTCACTTTAAATGTATGATGTATGGATCCCTTTCAAAAAACAACCTACTTCTAGACCTCCAGTGCTGGTTTAATTTATTTTTATCTTAACTTTAGTTCCTTAAATATGTCTAAAACAATTAAAAATACAATCTTCTCATGCTAAAGAGTTCTTACGTAACTAGAAAGTCAAAAAAATTTTAAATTAAATCCAAAAATACATAACATTAACAAAGTTCAAATGTATTGCTTTACCCTGGTATTGATATTTTTTGACTGAAATGAAATTGCAGCTTTTAGCATGAATATGTTTCTGACTCCTCTTCTGTGGGTTCTTTTGAATTTAGCATGTCTATATTGCCCCGTGCTGGGTTAGGAGTCAATTCTCCTATCATTTTTTTTTCCTACTCAACCTTCTGCAAACCTTGAACAATACAGCGAGAGGCCCTTAGCTTACATTTGGCAGAACCACATCATTTGTTACTAAGTAAATCTCTAGTCTTTCTTTGTTGGTCTGAAAGAAATATGGCAGACAAAACAATCCTGGGCCACTACTCAACTATGAAGTAGTCATCAGGTGGTCCCCAATCCTCTTACACTCTTCGTGTCTTTAAGATTATTGTGGACTGCATGTGGTGGCTCACACTTGTCATCCCAGCACTTTGGGAGGCCAAAGCAGGAGGATCGCAAGTCAGGAATTTGAGACCAGCCTGGGCAACCCAGTGAGATCTCATCTCTACAAACATATTTTTAAAAAATGTAGTCAGGTGTGGTGGCACATGTCTATCATCCCAGCTACTCAGGAGGCTGAGGCAGGAGGATCACTTGAGCCCAGGAGTTGGAGGCTACAGTGAGCTATGATGGTACCACTGCACTCTGGCCTGGGAGACAGAGCAAGACCGTATCTCTAAATAAATAAATGAATAGATTCTTTTGTTGAAAATATAGAATAAAACTTCTTATGGAGGCCGTCTGAGAGATGGTACTAATAAGAGTCACCTTGAGCCCAGCCCAGCACTAGGGGCAATAAATAATGAGTAATTCCCGGGGAAGCCGGGCCTCAAAAGAAAGGAATTAAAACTCCAGGGCTTAGCATCTGTCCCTTCCCACATGGCGATTCTCCTTCCTCAACAGCCATAAAGGATGTGGGCTTGTTTTCAGTCACAGAGTCTAGCAGGTTTCCTTACATTGTTATGAGTTTTATGTACAGAAAATAAAATCACATCACCTCTGATCAGGTTATATGGATTAATGCCACATACAATGCAATGCCACTGGAGAGGGCTCTGAGATATTGGGATAATAAAATTGAAGTTAGAAAATTTTAAAAATGAAAGTAAATGTTAGGAAAGAGTGAGGGTGGATGGAGATTTTGGAGGAAAGCAATGAAGTAATCTGTCTTTACCCGCGTTTTCAGAACACAGTGAAACAAGCATATTAAGCGTGCCACATGTAGATAGAAACACACTCTTTCTTTTTTGACATCATCCTTAATTATATATAGATGCACATGTCACATAACAGCGTGAAGATATAGGTGTCATTTAGGGAAACAGAACACATTTTAATGGTCACCATCTTTGGAGAGCAATATAGTAAATGTTAGGACACCTGAACCTCACAGCCCAGTAATTCCCCTCCCAGGTGCAGACACTGGGAAACTTCTTCCCATGAGCTCAAGGAGATGTATATGTAAATGGTCATAACAGTATTGTCTGTAATGGTTAAAAAAAATGGGAAATGTCCACTCACAAGACAACAGATACATGTCTTGTGGTATACTCACACAATGTTGTACTCGATCAATTCATTACATAGGGAAAATGAATGAACTACAAGAATACACACCCATGATGAGTGAATTACAAAAATACACACCCATGATGAATGAATTACAACAATACACTTCCATGTTGAATGAATTACAACAATACACACCCATGATGAATCAGTTATAACAATACACACCCATGTTGGTGACTCTCGCACTAAAACTGTTGAGTGAAATAAATCACAGATGATTCATACACTTAGATAACATCTCTTGAGAGCACCAAAATATACTCGCAATATCGTTTATTTTTATTACGAACATGTTTGTAATATAAATATCAGTAATAGTATCAGATAATAAATACCAAATTCAGGGTAGCAGTTACACCTGGGAGGAGAGAGGGAAGGAGATATATGAGGGAAGGTACATAGGGATCTCTACTCTACTAGTGATGTTTTAGTTCTTAAGCTACAAAGAGATCTACGTCGGTTTATACCCTTTGGATGTTTCTGAATACCTGGACTAAGTCATGATTTTAACAAATCAGCCATTTTACATACAACTCAACTCTACTTGGAAAACACTTTAATGGGAACCTTAGATGCTTCCACAGACTCCTGGCTGTTCCTGGAACATAGCTCATAAACCTGAGCACACGTCCTGCTCAATGACCTCATTGGGTTTCTCTGTCAAAGAGGTTTCTTTATCCCTTGTTAGTCTATCAAGACTCTTCATGAAAACATTAGTCAGTACAGCAAAATAGACTTGCCAGCAATCTAGATAGTTTCTTGAAGCTGATATACCATTGTTTAAAGCAGTTGCCTTTATTGTTGTGCTGGTTCATTTGTTTGATAGAGGAAAAGCTCCTTGGAGCAGAGCAGAGGAACATGTTTTCAACTCCCCACTCCACAGAGCCTGGGGGTTCAGGTCTGAAAGCTGCAGCAAAAGTCTAGACTGAATCTAAAACTAAGTTACAAAATGACTCTTCCTGTGCTCCTTAGGGGAATAGTCCATACATCAGATCAATCAGAGGTCACATGCTGGTTGCCCTAAGGCTGTGGGACCTGAATTTACACAGTCTTCATATCTGCTCCTAATCGCTCTTTGTCTATCTCTGTACCTAAGTGGATCCCATGACTACAGCTCTCTGGCTCCTCCCACACTCTTTCTTCCTGATGAATTAGGTCATCATCGCCTCTATATCGTACTCTGAATACCACCAACCACAACACGAGTTTAGGAGGTATTTGGTAGAGTGGAAGTGGAGTGGGACTGGCAGCCAAATATCCCTTAGTGGCTGTTGAGCCTTGGGCAAGCGATTTCACTTTTTGAGTCTTCATTTTAGAATGGGGATGGTAACATCTAACTCATGCACTGATCACAGTGGCTGGAACTTGGCAAATGTCATCACTGTCCCCATCACCCCGGAGTCAGGCCAACACAGCCCTTGCTGTGGGTGAACCTCACTGCTCTGGCTGAGGTAAGGGCGACCTGCTGTTAGCATCTTGCACCCACACATCTGTAGGTGAATCTTAGTTTTCTATTTGCATAGCACACACAGGACATGAGATGGATTTCTAACAAATGAAAATTTGACTCTGCATCTGACCAAATTTCCTACGAATGTAGGACAAGCCTGAGAACTTAATCTTTAGGGATGGTTTTACTTTTTTCAAAAAGTATTAGTATCATTGAATATCTGTATAGTAGGTATCATATGTATACAGAGAGTGGAGATGTAGGAAGAGAAGACCCTAAGTCTTAAGACCCTAAGTCTGAGCTTCAAGTCAGGAAAGGATTCATAGAAAAAGCTGAGTTAACTTTTGGGGACTATAGAATTTTCAGGCAGACAAGGAAAAGAGCAGAACCCAGGCACGAAGCTCAGCATGGACAGAGATATAAGGGCCAGGGAAACCATTACCTTCTGATGAAGCATCAGCAATACTGGAGCAAAACTTCCTGAAGAAGGAGCAAATGTTCAGGCTGAAAAGACCTGCAGGAGCCTGATCATAAAAAGCCTTGAATATCATATAAGGGTGGGGGGTAGGGGAAATCTCCTTTAGGCAATGGGAGCAGCTGGAGAAGAATTTGGAGAAGAAAAATGGCACAATTAGATTTGTGTTTCAGAGTAGCAGCTCTACCAGTAAGAAACTGACTGACTACAGGAAGTGAGTGTTGGAGATGAGAAACTTGGCTAGGAGACTAGTGCAAGAATTCTGTCAGAAGATGGCCTCTGTGGTCAAGAGTAGTGGCTCATGCCTATAATCCTAGTGCTTTGGGAGGCTGAGGCAGGAGGATTGCTTTAAGCCAGAAGCTCAAGACAAGCCTGGGCAACACAACAAGACCCCACCTCTACAAAAAATAATTAAAAATTTGCTGAGTATGGTAGTGTGAGTCTGTGGCCCCAGCTACTTGGGAGCTGCGACAGAAGGATTGCTTGAGCCCAGGAGTTAGAGGCTACAGTGAGCAATAATCATGCCATAGCTCTCTGGTCTGGATGACAGACAGAGTGAGACCCCATCTGAAAAATAAAGAAAAAAAATAAAAAGGAGAAGGAGGAAGATGAGGGGGGCAAGAAGGAGGGGGAGGAGGAGAAAGAGAAGTAGGAGGAGGAAGAGGAAGAGGAGGAGGAGGAAGAGGAAAAGGAGGAGGAGGAGGAAGAAGAGGAGGAAGAGGATGAGGGAGAAGAGGAAGAGGAACAGGCAGAAGAGGAGGAGGAGAAAGAGGAGGAGGTGGAGGAGGCAGGCTTCTATTCCAGAAGCATGCCCACCATGTGAATGAAGAGGAAGAAACAAATACATGATATCTTGAAGAAAGGAAGTAACAGGATATGGAAACTGACTGAATGTGAAAAGGAAGAAAAGGAGAGTATATAAAGGCAAGTCGTTGGCTTGGGTGCCTGGATGGAATGGACTGCCATTTAATGAGACAAGGGAGAGAGAGAGGGGAGCAGCCCGGGGAGGATTATAATGAGGTCCCAATTATAGTACATTAAAAATGTCTCTAGAACAATCAGAGATTGCTAGAAAATATAAAAACAAATCAAAAAACGACTTGGGCATATAGCCATTAAACTTGAGGGAATAAATGTTCTCTAGCTCAAGGCTGTGCCATACAATTATGATTTGAGCCACATTTCTAATTTTAGATTTTCTAATAGCTACATTCAACAGCATTTCTATAAGCCAATAATGAAGTCGCTGAAAAAGAAATCTCATTTACAATTGCTACCAAAAAATAAAATACTGAGGAAGAAATTTAACCAAAGGGGTGAAAGACCTCTACGAAGAAAACTATAAAACGCTGATGAAAGAAACTGAAAAAGACAGGAGACACAAACAAACGAAGACATCCCGTGCTTATGGATCAGAAGACTTAGTCTTATTAAAATCATCATGATCCTACTACCCAAAGCAACCGACAGATTCAATGCAATCCCTATCAAAATACCAATGACAGTCTTTACAAAAACAGAAACAAAATCCTAAAGTTTATATGAAATCACAAAAGAACCTGAATAGCCAAAGCAATGCTGACAATAAAACAAAAAACAAAAAACAAAAACAACAACAGAAAGCTAGAGGTATCACCTGATGGAACTTCAAAATATACCAAATGCTGGCTGGGTGTGGTGGCTCCCTCCCGTAATCCTATCACTTTGGGAGGCCAAGGTAGGTGGATTGCCTGAACTCAGGAGCTTGAGACCAGCTTGGGCAATATGGTGAAACCCTGTCTCTACTAAAATATAAAAAATTAGCCAGGCGTGGTGGTGGGTGCATGTAATCCCAGCTACTCGGGAGGCTGAGGCAGGAGAATTGCTTGAACCTGGGAGGCAGAGGTTGCAGTGAGCCAAGATCATGCCACTGCACTCTAGCCTGGGCAACAGAGCAAGACTCTATCTTAAAAAAAAAAAAAAAAAATGAAATGTACCAAATGCTATAATGATCTACACATCACGATATTGGTATAAAAACAGACACATATATCAATGGAATGGAATAGAGAACCCAGATATAAATAAATCTATGTATTTATAGTGAACTGATTTTTGGAAAAGGTGCCAAGCACATACATTGAGGAACGAACATCCTCTTCGATAAATGGCACTGGGAAAACTGGATACCCTCTCTCTCACCATATAAAAAATATCAATGCAAAATGGATTAAAAGCTTAAATGTAAGACCTGAAATTATAAAATTACTAGAAGAAAACAGCAGAAACAATTCAGGACATTGGTCTCGGCAAAGGTTTTGTGGCTCAGACCTCAAAAGTACAGGCAACAACACAAAAATAAACAAATGGGACAACATTAAACTAAAAAGCTACTGCCCAGAAAAAGAAACACTCAACAGAGTGGAGAGACGCCTGTTGAATGGGAGAAAATGTTTGTAAACTATTTATCTGACAAGGAACTAATATCCAGAATGTTCAAGGAACTCAAACAATTCAACAGCAAATAACAATAATAATAATCCCATTAAAATGTGGGCAAAGGATCTGAGTAATTATTTATCAAAACAAGACATACAAATGGTCAACAGATAGATGAAAAATGCTCAACATCACTAATCATCAGGAAAATGCAATCAAAACCACAAGAAACTATAATTTTACCCCAGTTAGAATGGTGGTTATCAAAGAGACAAAAAATAACAAATGCTGGCAAGGGTGTGGAGAAAAGGGAATTCATACACTGTTTGTAGGAATGTAGATTAGCATAGCCATTATGAAAAATGAAGATTTTTTTTTTTCTCTTGAGACAGGAGTTTCACTCTTGTTGCCCAGGCTGGAATGCAGTGGCACAACCTCGGCTCACTGTAATCTCTGTCTCCCAGGTTCAAGTGATTCTCCTGCTTCAGTCTCCCAAGTAGCTGGGATTACAGGCACCTGCCACCACTGCCTGGCTAACTTTTTATAGTTTTAGTAGAGACAGGGTTTCACCGTGTTGGCCAGGCTAGTCTTGAACTCCTGACTTCAAGTAATCCACCTGCCTCAGCCTCCCAAAGTGCTGGGATTACAGGCGTGAGCCACCATGCCCAGCTGGTATGAAGATTTCTTAATCTAAAAACAGAGCTACCATATAATCCAACAATTCCACTATTGGGTATTTATCCAAAGGAAAGGAAATCAGTATATCAAAGAGATACCTGCACCCCCATGTTTATTGCAGCATGATTTACAATGGCCACGATATGAAATCAACCTGAGTGTCCATCAGTGGATGAATATATAAAGAATATGTGACATATATACACAATGGAATACTCTTTGGCCGTAAAAAAGAATGAAATCCCGCCATTTGCAGCAATATGGATGGAAACAGAGGTCATTATGAAATAAGCCAGGCACAGAAAGACAAACATCACATGTTCTCACTCATATGTGGGAACTAAAATAGTTGATCTCATAGAGACAGAGAGTAGCATAATAGTTACCAGAAGCTTGGAGAGGTATGTTGGACAGGGGACATGAGAAGAGATTGGTTAATGGGTACAAACCTACAGCTGAATAGAAGAAATACGTTCTAGTATTTGATAGCACAGTAGGGTGATGATAGCCAACAACATTATATTTTTCAAAACAGCTAGATTTGAAATGTTCCCAACACAAAGAAATGATGAATGTTCAAGGTGATGGACCCCCTAAATGTCCTGATATGATCATTACACATTGTATGTATCAAAATATCACATGTATACGATGAATATGTACAAATATTATGTATCACTACGAAAAGGCAAAAAAAGAAATAGTTAAAAGTGATTCTAATAATATATTTATATTAAATTATATTTAAGTTATATATATTAGATATTTTATGTAATTTATTTAGACAAATATATCTAATATATTTTCACATCACCATGTAATAAATAGAAAAATTAAGGTATTTTTTATATATGCATATTTTTTGTATGAAGCCTCCAAAATCTAGTGTGCATTTTATGCTTATTGCACATTTCAAGGCAGATTGGTCACATTTCAAGGGCTCAACAGTCACATGTGGTTAGTGACCACCACACTAGACAAAGCATCTCTGATTCATTGGCCCCACCCTACAAGCCATAAGACTGGGATGTGTCTACTACTGGTAAACTGTGATTGCTGCTTTAACAGCTTATTTTGACAAGGTAGTTGCTCCCAGTGCTATGTTGTCATTGGGATTTTGGCATATCCCAGGACCTATGGTACAAGGGTATTTGATGGCATGAATGCCTGAAGTGCTTTGACCTCTGCAGTGAAAGCTGATGGTCATGCACAAGGAAGGAACGAATTCAGCACTGTTATTGTACAGGAGGAACATGGGGTCTGGTTGAAGGGGATGTGTGAGGCACAGAAAAACCAAGCTGAACTAACCAGTTAACTGGTCCTATACCCCACACTCCTCCCAACCACCTGAACATGAGTTGTGAGTTTCTCTGGGCTTTTTTTTTTTTTTTTTTTTTTGCCATTGGCGATATTGCATCAGATCTTCTCTTTATATTTAACTGGATTCCTGTTGGGATTTTCATTAGCTGGTTGCTGCAGGTACCAGGACACTAGGTTGAATTATGCTCAGCATAGAGTAAATGTTAATATCTTTCAAATCTACCCAGCATGACATGCCCAAGAGCCTTACCCAAGAGCTATGCATGATTTACTCAACCTGTAAAATAAATTAAAAGTTGCTTTAAAGCCTGTATGGTAATATATAAATCCTGCTCCATTGCTTCTACACACACCGGCATGTCCATTAGAATCTCTTTTACATTAAGTATGAAAGTGAATGACAGCTGCGCACACAGGCTAACTAGGAATCTCCAGCCAAAAATCTACAGAGACCAAAGAATAAGAGAAAGTTTGTGGATGTAATTGGGGGTTATTTGAGTTCTCAATGCTAATTTAAACGAAACAAAAAAAAACCCTGATGAAGTAAGACTTTAATCTTTGTTGAGTTTCATGGTATCCTACATTGTATTTTTAAAACTGGTTTCTCTAGTGTTAAAGACATTGTTTTACCTGGAAATTTTAGGAGAAATGTCTAAATTTCAGTTTCCCCGTTTATAAAATATGTTCAGGTTCATGCTGTTTGTGTAAGATAAAGGAGACCTTCCGAGACTTAATAGGATCCCCCTGAAGGCATTTTTATCCCTTTGAAGATACTAAGTTATTATCATTAACGTAATTGCCTTTGAATATCAATGTGGAGTTAATTTATCCAATCGCTACCATCCACTTGTATTAAAAGCATCACACTCTGAAAAGTAACGCGGCTTCGGAAAAAATCATCTGCGTTGAGCTTGCGAAGAGCTGTGTTCCGATTTGTTTTCAGGAGAAACCGAATGGGTCGCTTTGTCTTGTTGGTGGACTCTTTGCTAAACTTTCCCTTTTGTTTGCACATTTCTGACAGAAGGAAACGTGTTTATCGCCTGACACTCGATACGAGCACTTAATAACTCCTCGTTGGATGAATAAGTAAATGAGATTCCACAACGGCCGGGTTACCTTTCCCTTCCCAGCCACTTCCAAGCTTCTCCCCCTGCCTGAGAAACAGCAGACAGGTCTGGCCTGAAAAGGAACAGAATTACTACAAATAAACAAACGCCTACATGTTTGAGGCATCAGAAATCCCCAGAAATCTTCAGCTCACCCCTCTCGCTTCCCGAGTCGTGTTCCCTTCTTCCTACCACACTCAGATTCCAGCGTGGGGTCACTGGCTTGCGGCCTCTCACAGGTCTTCTTCGCAGTCGCATGAGTATCTCCCTCCGCAAGTGCCTTGTGGTCCACCAGCGCCGGGGCGTGGCTACCCAGGGCCCTGTGATGCCCTCTGATGAGACCAATGGCCCGTGTATTTTCTCATTCCTCAGGGCTATCCAGACGGCTCCCACAGAGGCTTCCTAATGTCTCCTGGGCCAACAGAATTTTTGTTGGCACGCGAGGGAAAAGGCTGCAAACCGGCCATGGCTTTGAAAGCCCAGCAGCGACACAGCTGGTGCATGTGGTCTGTTTCTAGGTCTTTCATCTACTTTCTGGGGCATGAGTTTCCATCCTGCATTTGCTCAGGCCTCATCTTCAGGCACAAAAGCCTTCCCTGTTGAGAAATAGGCAAGCTGCTTCTGGCTGGGAGAACGGCAGGGGCAACCTGCGCCTGGTCCCTGTCCCTGTGCCTGTGCCTGAGCCTTGCTCCTGGTCCCTCTCCCTGGGCTTATGCCTGAGCCTTGTGCCAGGTCCCTGAGCTCTCCTCTTATGCAGCTGGCAATAAGCCCCAGGCCCTGCATCCCAGGTAACCCCGAAACTGGTTTGTGCAGGGTCTACAGTAAGGCTATTCAGGAATCAAGCTGTCTCAGGATTCGCGTGGTTAAAAATACATGAACTTGTGGGTTAAACACTAAGCTAGCCCATCCGGTGATTTCCTGTGCACAGTAACGTGAAGTGGGACTCAGCCTCTTCTCTTCCCTAGTCTTCATTTCTAGGTTGGGAACAGGGAGCACGTGGTATTGGTAAGAAGATGGAGCCAGTGAATGGTAGGTTCAAAGCCCTGATTTCTCCACTCACCATTTCCATAGATCTGAGGAACTCAACCTCTTGGAGCTATGGTTTCTCATCTATAAAATGAGGTTAAAAATGTCTGCTTTCCAAAATTCTTGTAAGGATTAGGTCAAGTTTGTCCAACCTGCAGCCCACAATGGCTTTGAATGCAGCCCGACACAAATTCATAAACTTCCTTAAAACATGAGATTATGCATGGACCTTCCTTCCTTCCTTCCTTCCTTCCTTCCTTCCTTCCTTCCTTGCATCCTTTCTTCCTTCTTTCCTTCCTTTCTTTCCCTTTCTTTCTTTCTTTCTTTCTTTCTTTCTTTCTTTCTTTCTTTCTTTCTTTCTTTCTTTCTTTCTTTCTTTCTTTCTTTTTATTTCTCATCACCTATTGTTAGTGTTAGTGTATTTTGTGTGTGGCCCAAGACAATTCTCCTTCCAGTGTGGTCCAGGGAAGCCAAAAGATTGGACACCCCTAGATTAGATATTTCTAAAAAATTATCATTATCTTTATAGTAGAGCTTCTGAACAGCAAAGAGACTATCAACAGAGTAAGCAGACAACCTATTTAATGGGAGAAAATATTTGCAAATTATGCATCTGAAAAAGGACTAATATCCAGAATCCATAAAGGACTTAAATCAATAAGGAAAAACAACCACAACAAATAACCTCATTAAGAAGTGGGCAGAGGACAGGAACAGACATTTTTCAAAAGAAGACAGAGCCATCAACAAACATGAAAACATGCTCAGCATCACTGATCATCGGAGAAGCAAAAATCAAAACCACAGAGAAAGCCACGCACACCAATCGGAATGGTTACGACTAAAAAGCCAAAAAAAAAAAACAAAAAACAAAAAAAAAAAACAGATGCTGATGAAGTTGCAGAAAAAAATGGAATGCCTATACACTGTTAGTGGGAAGGCGTATTAGTTCAGCCCTTGTTTAAAGCAGTTTGGAGATTTCTCAGAGAACTAAAAACAGAACTACTATTCGACCCAGCAATCCCATTACTGGGCATATACCCAAAGGAAAAGAAATCATTCTACCAAAAAGACACCTGCATTTCTGTATTTATCACAGCACTATTCACAATAGCCAAAGCATGGAATCAACCTAGCTGCCCATCAACAATGACTGGATAAAGAAAATGTGGTAATATACCCCATGGAATACTACACAGCCATAAAAAGAATGAATTACGTCCTTTGCAGCAACATGGATGGAGCTGGAGCCCATTATCTTAAGCAAATTAATGCAGGAAGAGAAAACCAAATACCACACGTTCTCGCTTGTAAGTGGGAGATAAACATTGAGTACTCATGGACATAAAGATGGGTACAATAGACACTGGGGACTCCAAAAGAGGGCAGGGAGAGGATGGGGCAAGGACTGAAAATCTTTCTATTGGGTCCTATGTTCACCATTTGAGTGACAGGCTCAACAGAAGCTCAAATCTTAGCATCATGAAATATACCCTTGCAACGAACCTGCCCATGTGCCCCCTGAATCATGAAATTTTTTAAAAAAACTATCGGCCGGGCGCGGTGGCGCAAGCCTGTAATCCCACCACTTTGGGAGGCCAAGATGGGCAGATCACGAGGTCAGGAGGTAGAGACCATCCTGGCTAACATGGTGAAACCCCGTCTCTACTAAAAAATACAAAAAAACTAGCCGGGCGAGGTGGTGGGCGCCTGTAGTCCCAGCTACTCGGGAGGCTGAGGCAGGAGAATGGCCTGAACCCGGGAGGCAGAGCTTGCAGTGATCTGAGATCCGGCCACTGCACTCCAGCCTGGGCGACAGAGCAAGACTCCGTCTCAAAAAAAAAAACTGTCTTCCTAGTAAATGCTCAATAAATGGCAATAGCTATTGCACTCACTATTAAAATATTATCTTAAAGTATATATTTTATAACTAATATATAAACATATTTTATTAACATACTATACTGTATAATCAATGCCAATGTTGTATAAATAATATATTAACATGTTTTATAAATATGTGAATATATACTAAACCATGTTACATTATTATATTAAGTTTCAATACATTATGACTATTAGAATAATTCTTTATGTATTGCTATATTGTACTAATATATTATTGTTCATGCATCATTACTTCAAATATTAATATGGTTTCATAATGATACAAGAAACTAATTTGTTTTACTGTTTCTAGCCAGTTTACTCTCTCTGGAGATATACTGGAAGTAAGCGAAAATAAAGTCAGCATGTTTTCCTGTTTGCCTAAAGTCAGCACAGCTTTGTTTTATCTGGAAAATAATCATTTGCTTTCCAACAAAAGTAAAGTCACTGAAACATTTTGGAATCTCAAGTTCCAAATGGAAGTCAGGGATAACAAATGGACCCAAACCAAAGTCAGCGTTCACCTCCAGCTATGGTGTCTTCACTGGTAGAGCCCCCTTTACACCTGCAGCTATTCAAACAGTCAGTCAATGATGATTATTATTACTTACCCAAAGAACAGGATAGGAAAAGGGCAACAAGATGGCCTGCCCATTACTCACCCCCAAATATTCTGCCTGATTGCCTTCAATCTGTGGAATTTGCCCATATTGTTTCATGGAGATAGTTCTACCCTGGTTCTAACCAGCTACTTTGGCCTTCATGCCCAGTTTATCAAACCGCATGAGCCCTTACAGAGCCTATGGGTGTTCCTTGTTCATTTACTGAGTCAATAAATATGTATGAAGGCCCTATATTTCTGTCCCATGCTATGTACTAGGCTTAAAAGGATGAACAAGATACAATGGGACACATACACACTTAGAAGAAATAAGCCCTGGTGTCATACATCAAAAGGGTGATGATAGTTAACATGGATCAATAGTCTATTCCAAAATAGCCAGAAGAGAATAATTAGAATGTTCCAAGCTCAAAAAAAGATAAGTATTTAAGGTGATGGATATCCCAGTGACCCTGATTTGATTATATGAATGTATGAAACTATCATATCTCCCCAGAAAATAAGTACATCATATATATGCCAATAAAGTTAAATAAAGACATAAGAACAGGGCCAGGCAAGGTGGTTCACACCTGTAATCCCAGCACTTTGGAAGGCTGAGGTGGGTGGTTCACTTAAGGTCGGGAGTTCAAGACCAGCCTGGCCAACATGGGGAAACCCCATCTGTACTAAAAGTGCAAAAATCATCTGGATGCACACTTGTAATACCAGCTACTCAGGAGGCTGAGGTGGGAGAATTGCTTAAACCCAGGAGGCAGAGATTGCGGTGAGCTGAGATCATGCCACTGCATTCCAGCCTGGGTGACAGAACAAGACTCTGTCTCTGGAAAGGGAATGGAAGTGAAGGGAAGGGAAGGGAAGGGGAGAGAGAGAGAGAAAGAGAGGGAAGGAGGGAGGAAGGAAGGGAGGAAGGGGAAGGGGAAGGGAAAGGAAAAGAAAAGAGAGCACAGTATAGTGGAGAGGCTTACGGTCCATTGCAAAAGGCAATGGATAAATACGTGGGGGTATAGTGTGAGGAAGGCTAAGAACAAGGTAAGCAGAGCATGTGATGGAAACCTAGCCCGGTCCTGGGTCTCAAAGCTTTCCCAGAGGATGTGGCATCCATGCTGCCACGTGAAGGTGGCCTTAGAGTCAGCAGGGTAGACAGACAGGGCAGGATGGGAAAGGAGATGTCCCCAGAGAGGAGAGTGTGCCGTAAGATTTAGAAGGCGGGAGGTACACCAGGCTCAGGGAGCTGTAGGGCATCCCGGTGGATAGACAGAGGGTAGACCCAGTGTTTCTTCAACACATGGTGGGAGGATCACCTGCATCAGAGTCCTCTAGCCTTTTGGCACAAATGCATGATTCTTGGATTCAGTGAGTCAGGATTTCTGGAAGAGAGGGCCGAGAATCTTCACTTTTAAATACAATCTCAGGTGACTGGAATTCTAGCTGAAGCCTGAATTTCTAATACAGAAGAGAGACGAGGCAGAATGGGTGGCTGAGCGCCAGGTCATGAAAAACCTAGAAGTCCAGAGGAGACTCTTGGACTTTCTTGTGAGGGTCCCAGGCAGTGGTGTGCTGGTAAATGACTAACAAGCGGTTCTGGGGTGGGAGTGGAAGTGGCTAATTCACAGCTTGTTGATTTCTGGGTTGTAATTACTATAAAGATCACATGAGATCATCTGTGTCCCACTTCGTAAGAGCTAAAGCATGGAAGAAAGAAAAAATGTTATTATCTTATTCACAGGATACCTTTTGGCTTTGCTGAATCCACAGTCTCTTCTACACAATTCACCTATCACAATTATTTGTCGTGAAAGCCTTTATTGTCATGAGAGTTGATTTACTCTTCAAAGGAATCTGTTTTGTTCCGACCTCTTTGAGCACCCTTGACAGGGGTTTTGCACCCTGACCACCCAGGAATCTTGCAAGCATCACCCAGAAGACAGGTCATCTGCTATTCCCACTTGTATTCATGACAATGACAATTTATTCCAGGCACTGGTCATGAGATTTGCACTTCTTCACATATTCATTCATATATTTGTTTACACATTCATACTAGTAATAGTAACATTTATTATGAGGTGCCAAGACCTTTCAGGCATGAATGTATTAACTTCTGAAAGTGATCTATAAGTCCCATTACTACATACATTTTATACACAAAAAAACTGAGGCTCAAAAAACGTACACCCTAGTAAGTATCAGAGCTACAATCTGAATGCAGGTAGTCTGTCTGGAGATAAGCCATGGTGCCTTTCACATTTCCTTTTCATTAACTAAATAAATTGTCCTATAGCCCTCGACAGTCTTCCCACAACTCACAGATGCCTTGAAGGGGGTTGTTTTGAAAAAGAATAAAGTTGTTTCCTGTTTGTACCCAACTGAGGTCAGCAGTTTAATAAACGCATCGTAGTAGCTCTTTGTAAGAGAATCTGATGTGTACATCATACACAAACCCATTTCTGGTTTTATTGGCTTTATGGTAAAAATTTAATAGCATCATTAAAATATACAATGTCTGCATCAGCTCCTCCTGGGTTCTCAGGTGGAAGAATCCCTTTTCTGGTAAGATTATCCCTTGCCTATTCGAAGAGTGACTCCGAGATGAAGTGACTCCATCTTGGATGCTAATCTGCCACTTTGACTTCTGATTAGCCCCAGTTCTGTGAATGCCTCCTGGTTCCTACTTTATTTACCATCCCTAGTGTAAGAACATGTCAATCTTGATGTCATCACACAAATTATAGGCTGTGACACGCACAGCATTCTTGCCTGTTCTGTAGGCTTGCCTTTAATTGTCCTGCCTAGAACACACACACTCTTTTCCTATGGTAGATAAGCCCTGGGTCTGGGGGTGACATAACATTATGGAGATCTCCCTGTCTTTCTGCTGCCAAAGACCATGCTTCCATTTGTTAGTTAGTTCCCCAAATAAATCACCCTTTACCAAAAAACTGGATTTTGTCCTCATTCTTTGGTTTCTTGTCTCCTCCTGTATTTGGGGGTCGCTTTGTGTATGTGGCCCTTTCTTGGAACACTATCTCAGAAGCCCCTTCAGATTAGAAACTGTCTTAAACTTTCTTAGGAAAACATTTTGATGTCAGCAAACATTTCCTTGAATTTAATCTAAACCTGTCATTCTTCAGCTCCAACAAATCTCCTCTTATTCAAGTCTCCATTAAGATAAAGTATAGGCTGTTATTGGCTTGGGCAAAATCTTGTGTGATATTTAGTGTATTTGCAAGTAATTGTCAAGCCTTCCACAGTCATCCCACTCAGGCTAACCATTCCTTAACCCTTACTGATTTCTGGTTCACAGAGTTCTTTACATTAGAAATTCCAGTGTTTGATCTGAATTCATGTACAAGCAGGTGGAACACAGTGGATCATTCCAGGCACTATCCTCCATGGAGTCCTGGCAAAGTTTCAAGCAGATGCTGAATAATTCTAAGTGACTTTAAGGGTTTCACATACTCTATAATAATTGCCCTAAAGAGCCATAGAGCTTTGACTGTACATATTTTATTCTCCTTTTGATTCTATATTGTGTGCAATTTTAGAATTTTGACATCTTACCTCTGTATCTAATCTGTTCCCAAAAATATAGCATGATCAGGAAAGACAATTCTTGAATTAACTCTAGCTATGTGTGGCTGACTATTATCCCCGGGTACAGAAGAGTGGGACTCGCCAGACATGATTCCTGTGCTAATTACAAATGCTCATTCTTTAAAAGATCTGCTTCCATTTCCCCTTAATTGCCCCTTTCTTTAAATGACCAGATCCTCTCAGAAGACTTCCTCTAGAAAGTTACTTTATGCCACAAATCAGAAGTGTTCCTTTAAAAAAGTATCTGAAGTACAGTGTAGGACATGTCTTTGTAGGAGAAATAAGACAGGGTCAGACAGACAAAAAGACACTATCTCTGGGCAGTTAGGTGATTGTAAACTGAAAGCAAGTATTAAAGGAAACCATATTGGAGTATTCAGAAAAACTCAAATTAGCACATGAAATAGTTAATCAACTTTTTAAAAGTTACGACTCTCCTTTCTAGGGTTAATTTCCATCCACTCTGTATTTACTGCACAAACATTTGGTAAAAACATAGCTATAATCTTATCTGGATATAAAAAAAAGAGCTCCAATCAAGCCATCTTCCCTCCCTTCCCCTCCCCTACCTCTCTTCCCTGGCCTCTTCTCCCCTGTCCTCTCCTCTCCTCTTTTCTTCCCCTCCCTTCCTCTCCATCTTCCTTTAATGCTGCAGTTTCTTCAAAATACACTCCTCACAGTCATGAAAAGTAAAGACTTGGCCTGATTTCATGTGGCCTTACCAAAGGGCTCCCTGCAAATTTTGCAGCCACCATGAATCACAAGACACTGAATATGAGGGGAGTTGTTTTTGATTGTTTGTTTGTTTGTTGCCAGTCTCATTCACTGGAAGCAGTGCTCAGAAGATCAGAGGGAATTACGAAGTTTGGAGGATTAAAAATCGAACTAAAAGGACACATTAAAAAAAATGCACAGAGATGATTGATTATAAAATGATTTCCTTTACTCTTACAGAAGAAACCACTCAATCACCTTCTCTCTCTCTCTCTCTCTCTTTTTTTTTTTCTTGCTTTCTTCACCCCTGCCTCTGCAAACATCATTTGCTATGGTCGGAATCCTGAGACCTGTGTCAGGGCTTGCCAGAAGGTCAGTTAGAAGTGTATCCATCAGACTCTTTTAGATTGCATTATATATAAAAGGAAGAATAAGCAGTGTGCCCAAGTGAATCCAGCCAAAAGCCAAGCTGTGCAATGGCCGTGTATCACTGACAATACACGAACTGTGATTAGGGGAGGCCAGCTGCCACCCTGTCTGTTTCTAGGTATGTCAACTGTGGCCGCCCACCCAGGAGACAGAGTATGTTCAGGTGCCCTCTTTGCAATTGCCTTAATTTCAACGCTCATGAACGTTTTCTCACCCTGTTTTGCCATTTCCAGCTAATCTCATGCATATTTATGTGCCAATTATGCAAATCCCAAGACAAAAATGCATTAAGCACCCATGATTTAGACTGGTTAAGTCCATTACATGGCGTAATGAAATTATTGCATGATGTCCAATTTACCTCAATGCTTGCTTTAAACTGTCTATAAGTTATTGAGTAACCATAACATGCCAAAATTTAGCTCTAGGAGGCTTCCTTTGTCTACCTATCATGATACCAGGAAATTAGAAACTTCAAGCTAAATCCTCACCAAAGGGAGAAAATATTTCAGAACAGACTTAAGGAGGCATAATGTGATCAAAGTTTAAGTATGGCAACCATGTTGTCACGGATATGTCTTTGGATAAATTAAAAATATCACTGGGTAATTTCAATAACATTTGGACAGAGCAACTTAGGATCTAAAACCAAGCCTTGTCAATGGGATTCTCCTCTTGCCCAGTCGGGTCTTGTTCCCTGAGTCATGATGATATTGTAGGTCACTGAATTCAAATGCAATTTGAATTTTCAATATGGAAATATGCATTTCCAGCATCAGAAATAAAAAGACTAAAAAAGAATTCACAGAAGCAATTTAAAAACACACGCATACACAAATCCCTTGAAACCTAAAAACTGAAGGGTTTGAATGAGAATCTATTTGCTATATAGAGATTTTATGTTTAAACTTTGGTAGGAACCAAACCCCACAGTTTCATGTTTATTAGACAATATGATGATCAAGGAACAAACCATGATGTGAGTGATACTGATAAATATAACATGTGAGCAGCCTGACCCACTGACGTCCATTTCTCCCCCGACTATCACATGTCATTTTAATCAGCTCGTAGTGTGATTTACACAGAGCCTGGGTCCTGATTATTTGCATAGGGAACTCCCTTCGAAGTCTACGAGAGTTGTCCTCGCTTGAGGTTAGGAGCTCGGATCCACAGATCTGTTAGGCGCCAGAGACTGCACAATACTGCGATAGTTTGCAATTTGAAAACCTGGTCAAATGAACAGATTACAATGCCGTTCCCCAAAGCATTCAAACCTCATCCTGTCAATCAAGTGAGCTAGGATGCCAGTGTCATTTGCCATTTTCTTTGCTGTGGTAGGGGAACATGAAACAGGACCTGATGTTTCTATGGTACCTTGGATTAAAGTGTACTGCCTGTAAGCAACAGGACTCCAGCTACAAGCCCAGAGAGAAAAAATGGGTCACCAAGGGGATCTCAAAGAAGGTCTGCCAGCCCGTTGAAGGGCTGGAGTTAGAGCCTTTGTAACAAACGCTCACTTGAGACTATCCTCCTAATGAATGACTCTCAGACATTGGTGAACGTAACAGAGATGGGAAAGTCTCGCAAAGGGTGGGGGTGTCTTCGTGCACAAGACCTACTTCTAACATTCCCTGAAAACATCGTGGTCAGGCTCATTAACCAGCAGGGGAAAAAAAATGTTCAATGACAAAAGAGTCTATTTGTGTCCGAATCATTAAACCGGGCATCAAACAGACGAGGTAAATCAAAGCCTTGTCCTATTAACTTTAACTCTGTTGTGTGTTTAGAGAGCTATGCACATAGCTTGATTTGTTTTGAAATTTCTGGTTAAGAAAAGTAATATTTCTAGCATTATTGAAAACTTTTGACCTATCCATTCAGAGTTATAGGTAAATATAGCAGATATCAAATAGCACCTTCATCGGCTAAGCTTATAATGGAAAACCCCATGTTCAAAGCATCTCTTGAAAGTGAAAAAGCAAACTCCAGCCAAGAAGAACAAGTGCTTAGAGTCTTCAGGAGACTAAAACCAGTTCCCCGTGAACATTTCTAAATGTTACGGGACCAAGTTCAAGATGTCAGGCTAGAGTAGTGCCCTGAAATCTTTTCTGCAGGTCTGCTAGTTTTCCGAGAACACATTGGCCTCCAGAATGCATTAACCTACTTTCTACAGAGAGGATTCCCTGGTCCTCCTGCTCCGAAGAAGAGGAGGAGGAAGAGGAAAGAGGATATTTCAAGTGGGAGCTGGGCACACTCTTTGCCTTAAACGTGTTACTCCTCCTGCTAAACAGCAATACGGTCTGAGAAATTGGTACTTCCTGCAAACGAACAGCTCCGAGGGCTGCACGGCCCCAAAGCAAGAGTGATTGGAAATCCTGCTAAAATATGGCTGTCTAATCAACCGAGAGGCGAACTCATTTACTGAGGTTCCCATTGTCCACGCTGACAGATGGCTCGCCTCCCCTCTGCTCTCCCCTTCCTCTCAGATCGCGCTGCCGTGCAGGCAAGCCCATTCTTTGAGAGATCCAGTTGCAATCGCCAGCCTAGTTCTGAAATAAGACAAAAGCTCCGTGAGCCTCCTCCCATGCACAGAGCCTTTTCTGTCCCTCCAAGCAGAAGGAAAAGAAATCCAGATCCACTCCCCTTACCTTCGTCCTCATCGGAGACAGGAGCCCTTCCATGGTGGCAGAATCCTCATGCCAGTTTCTGTCTCTTGCAAGTTACTCTCCCTGTGTGCTGTGCTTAAGCATCCCACATGAAAAGAGCCATGTCGGGAGCCGTGGTGGCTCCTCTCTCCCGGGTGGCGCCTCTGCACCGCCACCCGGCCTAACTTGAATCCCCAGCGCCGGCAAAGCGCCGTTCCTGGAGAAGCCTGCTCCGCTCCTCGCCCTGGTCCCCTCTCTCTTTCTCCTTCTCCCGCGCTCTCTCTCCTCCCTCTCTCTCCTCCCTCTCTCTTTCCATAATCTGCCTACAGCTCTCTGTGTACCCTGCTCACTTGACAAATGATCTCTGTCTTAGGTAACGCGTTTGAGCCAGGAAAAGTGATCTGAACCAACCCACAGGGCAGCTCACCCAGGGCAGGAGGCGAGGGGGGCTGAGCGGGAGCATCCAGCCGCTTTGGGCTCTGTAGCTTGTTCTCTGTGGAGCTGAGAATACTGTTGCATTTGTTCGTTCGTTCATTCTTTCATTCATTCATTCATTCCTCATTCATTCCTCTCTTAAGAAGTGGGACTCCCACAAGAATGGATCTAGTCGACACCATTACTGAGCTGCTTTTCTAGTTTGTGTACAGAAAGCTGAAAAAGAAATCCCACTGCGTGGGTACTTCTAAAAACCCATGTTCAGCCCAGTGTGAATTTCACATCTGGATAGTTAACTGGGTTTTTTCTTTGGCCAGATGTTTAGGGGCATATAACTGTAGCCTCTTTTTGGAGAAAGTTTCAAAAACAGATTTATGGACTCTGTTCCTGAATAGCCGAGGATTAAAAAAATAAGTATGAGTGTGCGTGTGTGTGTGTGTGCGTGGACGTGCACGTGCGGGCACACTGTCCAGGAGTCCACATAAATCAGGACTGACTGTTTCATTCAGCATTGCCGGTCACTTGGAAAAAATAGACAATGAAAGAAAAATGGCAAAGACCTAGGTCAGGGCATAATGCAATTGAAAAGATGAGATTTTTCTGAGCTTCTTTAGGCTTGAGGAATTTTCTCTCTGAGAATAATTCAACATCTCTACTTCAACTGGTGACTCCTTAAAAGTGACTACACACATCTATGCCATCACCAAGGTGCCAGGATACTTTTGCATCATAAATGTGACACATGTGCACCATACATGAACCTGTCAATGCGATTTAAGGAAGATGCCCCATCCCTTGCCCTTCTTTCCATCTGCAGTTCTTGTACTCACAAGACATCCCCAAGATAGGGCGAGCCACTCTGTCCTCCAGATGGAATCACAAGTTGATCCACTGCCCCGCCTCTTCCTTCATTGGTGATTTTCATCCCTAATTAACATCCTTCTCTGCTCCAGTTCACACATCAGCATTCTAAAGAACTTCAGTATCTACACCAACTCTATCACCTCTTGATCACCTCCTTGGTAGTCTCCAGTTCGTTCTTTTCTTTTCTTTTCTTTCTTTCTTTCTCTTTCTTTTCTTTCTCTCTCTCTCTCTTTCTTTCATTTTCTTTTCTTTTCTTTTTCTTTTTTCTTTCTTTTTTTGACAAGGTCTCTGTCTGTTGCTCAGGCTGGAGTATGGTGGTACAGTTATGGCTTACTGCAGCCTTGAACTCCTGAGTTCAAGAGATCCTCCTGCCTCAGCCTCCTGAATATCTGGGACTGTAGGCATGCACCACCATGCCCAGCTAATTTTTAACATTTTTTTATGCAGAAAGGGCCTTGCTATGTTACCCAGGTTGGTCTTGAACTCCTGGCCTCAATAAATCCTTCTTCCTCAGCCTCCCAAACTGTTGGGATTACAGATGTGAGCCACTGCATGGGGTCCAGGTTTCTATTCTTAACTCTTTCTCTGCGTCACCTTAGGTACAGGCTGCAACCTAATTCTCACTTAACCAGACATGTACATCCTTTGTCCAGAGTCTTAGCATTCTGACACATCTTTAGACCCAACATACTGATGGCAACTCGCTGTCCTTATATAAAAGATTATTGCCATTTCTGGGGGACTCTGGATCTTATTTCTTTGGTACTGACTTAAATAATACTTATTTTGTATTACAGTGTTTAGGTTCCCTAAACATTTCTACTATTCATGTAGTCATTCAACAAATAGTTGTAAGGCACCTACTATGTGCTGGAAGCTGTTCCTGTTCTGATGATATGGTGGAGAGTATGGTAGACAAAGTCCTTGTTCCAAGGCCCTATATTTTATAGCAGGTTTGACACAAAACTCAACCAATTCATGGAGCCCTTCCGTCTAGCATTGCATTATTCATACTAATCTCTCCCCACGTTTTCAGGTTTCTCTGTAGGTTTGTAAACCTTCTGATGCGACTTCCATTTCCAGTCTAGTGCCATTCTCTTTGTGACTCTTCTCCTATCTGGATATACATGATCAACTTTCTCCTAGGAAATAAAAAACTAAATTGTCTCCATGAGAATCTCATTCCTTCATCTCCATCTTTTTTTTTTTTTTTTTTTTTTTGTGGTTGGCGGGGGAGGTGCGGAGTCTCACGCTGTCACCCAGGCTGGAGTGCAGTGGTGCGATCTTGGCTCACTGCAATCTCTGCCTCCCAGGTTCAAGTGATTCTCTTGCCTCAACCTCCCGAGTAGGTGGGATTACAGGCATGCGCCATCACACCCAGCTAATTTTTGTATTTTTAGTGGAGATGGGGTTTCACCATGTTGGCCGGGATGGTCTCAATCTCCTGACCTCATGATCTACCCCCTTGGCCTCCCAAAGTGCTGGGATTACAGGCATGAGCCACTGCGCCTAGCCTCACTTCCATCTTTAATTCTATTCTCTCTCCTCTTCCCCAAACTCTTCCTCTATTTCCTCAAAGGCTTCATTTTTCAGTGTCAGGGAAGGAAATCACTCTTGTTTACTCAAAACAGAGATGCCATTCCTCATCCTTCCCTGTTATTAGTCCCTGAATCATGAAAAAGACTTGTTATCCCACTCACTGTTGAGTGAGACATTGCCCATGCCATGTGCCACATTTAGCTTCCATCCTGTTGGATTCTTCAATAACTAGAATAAGCTACATCCATCATTTGCTTTTTTACTTTCAACAACTCTTTCCTGAAGCATTCTGCCTCGTTCATGGCATGAACAGGTTCATGGACAGGTTTGCGCTGTTTGTGCCCTTTCTAACCCCAGAAACCCCTCTCATCAGAATTTCCAATCATGTATCCTTCTCTCTTTTTTTTTTTTTTTTTTTTTTTTTGAGACAAAGTCTTCCTCTGTTGCCCAGGCTGGAGTGCAGTTGCATGATCTTGGCTCACTGCAATCTCTGCCTCCTGGGTTCAAGTGATTCTCATGCCTCAACCTCCACCATGCCCAGCAAGTTTTTTGTATTTTTAGTAGAGATGGGGTTCCTGGCCACAAGTGATCTGCCCACCCTGGCCTCCCAAAGTGCTGGGATTATAGGTGTCAGCCACTGTGCCTGGCCCCAATCATGTCCCCTTCTCAAGAGTTTTATCCTTGATATTAAAAAAAAAAAAAATTTCTGGTACAATTGATTACCTGCACCCCTGCCTCCTGGCCCTCAGTACTCTCTCTGGCTGTCAATCTCCCTAAAGGTTTGTTTGAAGTATATATAACAGAGGGGGGACTATGCCAAAGTTAAACAAAACTAGACTGACTGCATGTTTAAGGCTGGTTATTTTCTGAAAAACTCCAACCATAGAT
The DNA here is from genome assembly GCF_007565055.1 of Rhinopithecus roxellana. Lineage (NCBI taxonomy): Eukaryota > Metazoa > Chordata > Mammalia > Primates > Cercopithecidae > Rhinopithecus > Rhinopithecus roxellana. The sequence goes on from NC_044559.1 coordinate 113,743,654, forward strand.
TTTGGAACCAGAATAGCTTTCCTGAGCCAAAGGAAAGGACTTTCGGAAGGAATTTGGAATATTCTGTATAAGTGCACCACTTAGGGAAGGTAGAACTTTTCTGGTTGTTTATACACCAGCCCTTTAGCCCTGGAGCCTGGGGTTGTTCACCATATTTTTATAATGGTCTGAGAGGTCCTTGACTAAACCCCTGGAATCAATAGGACTTGGAACCTATCAATTAGTTTCTGAGATGATGCAGCTGTTGATGGTAAAAATGAGAATGGCAATAGCTGTTGAATGCTTACCTGTTGGCAGGCACTCGGCCAAGTGATTTCATGCAGTAGTTCATACAATTCCCTTACCCCCTGCCCCATGAGGGAGGTACTATTCTTACTGCTCTATTGCAGAAACTTCAGCTAAGTAATTCACGCACACAGCATTCAGTTCAATGAAGCCACCACTAGTGCACTATTTCCACCTTGTTTTATTTCATTAAAAATAATCCCCACCAACATAAGACATATAAAGACTTAAAAGTACATTTTAAATTTCTGTTCTTTATTAGTCAGGGGCTGCAAAGTAAGCATTTGAAAATATTTTATTTTAGACTATTAGGGTATTACATTGAATACCTCCTTCACTTATGTATTCAGGAAACCAATATTCATTGAACATCCACTTCAAGCCAGGTTCTGTGTTAGACACTGAAAAGCACAAAGTCTTGTGTTTATCAAAGATAAACATTTATAAAATGGAGCACACTAGTCCATTTATCATTTATCATTTCCAAGTCCTTTAAATACTGATGACTGCACCTTTTATGTCTTGTGTGAAGTGGTTGGATTGTTGCAGGGTGAAGAGGGCAGGAGGAGAGAGATGGTGGTGGGGATTAGAAAGTATTTTAACCTGGGCAATAAATGTCAGTGAAGAATAATTGTCAGATCATTAGACACCCTAACAGCCTTGACATTGATCAATGTTACCAAAGTATTTAGAAGCAAGAACAATTTGCATGTTTGCCTCCCAGATTTCTTTGGATTAGGGCACTCTCTGCTTGCAATTTACCATCTGGGATTAACCCAAACTTAGAAAAAAAGTCAATAAATATCAAATATGTAGACACTGGTGAAATATCAATTAAGTTTACACCACAAGAGAAAGGGAGTTTTCTCTGAAATCTGACTTAAGGAATTTCTACTCTGTGGTAGGTGGGCTTCTCACCTGCAGAGGAAAACTTCCTGCACCAAGGAACCTCTTTAGCAAATGCCTTTGCCCTTTGAGCCACCCTTCTTTCATATTTTGATGTTAAAAAAGAGAGGAAAATAATAACTTTATAATAAACTTCTCTAGACTAGCAGCACTTGTAAATGTCACAAAGGCTGTTGGGTATGTCATGGTTGGAGGCTCAGGTTTTCCATCTCCTGCACTTAAACACTGACCCTTTCTTCCCCACATCTTTGCCATTTTTGAGGTTAATTTCTTTAGGCCCCTTAGAGTCTCTGGGGATCATAGCTAGCCAAACAATTAGGGCTTATTATCCGGGATTGCACCGCCTGCTTCCTAAACAGTTGATGATTTATTAAGGTGAGAGGATTGTGACCTGAGGACCATCAAGGCTTTACCCTCTGTGACCTGCTCATCACTCTTTACTATTTAGAAACATCTTCATCAAGTTGTAGGCTTTGGGATGATAATGGGTAGAAAAGGTCTTCTTCCTGGATCAGTTCCAAATATCTTGGGTAACCCTGAAGGAGTTACATAACTAACATGACAAATCTCCTTCCCCCTTTTTCTCTCTGCCTCAAGCCTCCTCAGCCACACATATTTGCTTTGATTTATAATATAAATACCCACTTGCTACGTACTAAAGTGCTCAGTGAAAATTGTGATTTGATATTAAGTGCTTGAAAGTATTCATGTCTAGGTAGGAGTAACCATTCTACATGTTCTTGCAATACAAAAATTATATAGCCATTAACATTCTTTCAAATTGTTTTTACATGTGTTTGCCTTTTTAAAAGCCTCAGAATGGGCCGGGCATGGTAGCTCGTGCCTATAATCCCAGCACTTTGGGAGGCCGAGGTGGGCAGATCACTTGAGTTCAGGAATTCAAGATCAGCCTGACTGATATGACAAAACCCCATCTCAACTAAAAGTATACACATTAGCTGGGTGTGGTGGTGCACATCTGTAGTCCCAGCTACTCAGGAGGCTGATGCAGGAGAATCCCTTGAACCCAGGAGGTGGAGGTTGCAGTGGCTGAGATTGTGCCACTGCACTCCAGCCTGGGTGACAGAGAGCAAGACTCCGTCAAAAAAACAAAACAAACAAACAAACAAAAATCAAACCTCACGATGATCCCATGAGATGTGGCAGGTATTCATTTTCATTTTACAAGATTGGAGAGGTGAATAGCAGAAAGGTAATATTTACGGAGCATTAGCTCTGTTCCAGGGCTTGAGCTAGATACTCTTCAGTGTCAGCTCACTTAATTTTCACAGGTGTATTATTATTCCCATTTAACAGATGATGACCTGAGATTGAGAGAATTAAGTACGGTAGTAGATAGCATCATTTGGTCTTGATTATTCATACATTTTGTTATCCATGCAATTTGCTATGTAACTTTGCCATCCCTCTCTTTTTCCCCAAGTATGGATAGAAGGCTAGCAAAGGCAGTACAAGCAGAAGTTCGAAATGCCCATGGGAAAGATACACCCACGCTAGTCTGCTGATTCCAGCAGGAGGATAAAAGAAGACCCAACCTCCATTACAGACGTACGAGCAAGCCAGAGAATCACAAATGAGTGAGACCAGCCAAGATCAGCGGATGCCAGCCTACATCAGCAAAACTCTACAGCCTTCTGAAAAACCAATGCCTATCACTGTGTGGCACTAGGCATTGCATTTGTTATGCAGCCAATGGATACGATTCCTAATTCGAGATGAGAGTTCCTAAACAGTGGAGTAGAGGTGACTAGAAACACAAAGGCAGGTTTTCTCACTCCAAAAATTTCAAGTTCTTCCAACGCTATCACATTTCTGCGGCTCACCCATGCACAGTGATGAATCATATGATTACTAAAGTATTTTCCAGACCCCCAGATCCATGTCTAAGCTCCAAGACACATATACCGACACTTCTGTTATTGAATGTCAAATATAGGATCTACTGTATTTTATTTACAATTCTTTAAAATTGTGACACACTGAGGAAAATGTGGTATGAGGTTCTATGCCTTGGTTGATCAGTCATCTCATCTTTATGATCTTTTAGACTCTCTGCCCCATTTTCTAAAGAACAGTGATTGCCTAAAGTTATCAGCAATTGGTACAGAAGTTAATTGGAATCTAGCCCTTGGAGACTTTTTCCTTCAGCAGTTCTTGCCTTTCCGAAAAAGTGTCTCACAGTGGGAAAAATAAAAGTGCTTTTTTTCATTATCATAAACACTTCAGCTGGAAACGGTTCTCTACCTGCCCTGATGTTTTACAAAAACATCTAAAGAGCAGAGTGACATGCTTTTGCAGTGTTTGAAAAGAGGTATTTCCACTTTTTTCTCTCTTTTGTTTTGTTTTGTTTCCCTTAAGGTTTGTGGTTTGAGTGCTTTTGTCAAGAGGGAGAAGAAAACCGACAGCTGCTTTGGCCCCAGATCACTGCTCCTGTGTTTGCTCAGAAGACCTCTGGGAGCCCAGATAAGGAGAAAGCTGAGAGACAGGCATCTGGGTGGAAGCAAGGCCTCCTCCTTTCCGTCCTCACAGAGGGGAAGCAGTGGATGTTCCTGCAAAGTTAGCATGCGGGGTAGCATTTTTACCTCCCACTTTTGTTGCGTTATTTCCAAGTTCCAAACTAAAGAATTGTGCTGACAGAAATTATGTAGGGAAACATTTTAATATTTGACAAATAAAAATTGTATATATTTCTGGTATAAAACAGAATGTTGGGATATATGTATGCATTGTGAAATGATTACCATGACATTCTTTCTTTTTTTTTTTTTTTTTGAGATAGGGTCTCACTCTGTTGTCCAGGCTGGAGTGCAGGGACACAATCACAACTCACTGCAACCTCCACTTCCTGAGCTCAAGCAATCCTCCTGCCTCAGCCTCCCCAGCAGCTGGGACTACAGATGTACGCCACCACATCCAGCTAATTTGTGTACTTTTAGTTGAGATGGGTTTTTGCCATACTGATCAGGCTGGTTTTGAATTCCTGAATTTGAGTGATCTGCCTACCTCGGCCTCCCAAAGTGCCAGGATTACAGGCGTGAGCCACGGTGCCCGGACTACACGTTTTCTTGGTATTTCTGTCAAAATGTTCAGGATTGTCAGGACTTGGACAAACCACTTTCAAAAGCTTTATTTGTGGCTTTTTCTTTATAAGAGGCAACTCCAACACTACTACCAAATTGCCCTATAATTGCTTATCAAACCTGGACTGGGGAGGGGACAAAAATGATAGTTATCAATGGAGATGGGAATTGACACAGTTTCTACTTCTGAGACTTCTTTGAACTCTCAAGCTGTATTTTTAAAAGGAGAGAGAAATAGACTGGGTGCAGTAGCACGTGCCTGGACTCCCAGTGCTTTCAGAGGCTGAGGCAGTAGGATTGCTTGGGGCCAGTAGTTCAAGACCAGCTCGGGTAACAAAAGAAGACACTGTCTCTATTTAAAAAAAAAAAAAAAAAAATTAGCCAGGCATGGTGGCACATGCTTGTAGTTTCAGCTACTTGGAAGGCTGAGGCAGGAGGAGAGTTTGAGCCCAGGAGTTTGAGGCTACAGTGATCTCTGATCTTGCCACTGCACTCCAGCCTGGACAACAGAGCAAGACAAGTGAGACAAGACAAAATTTTTTTTTCTCTAATTGGCCCATCCTGCATGGTAGGGGTGTGAAAGAGACCCCCATCGTTTACCCTAAAAGTAACTCATGAACCCCTTGGTACAGGGATGCTCCTAGGCTCCTTCAAGGTGGACACATGTGCTGAGAGCCTCCTTTAAGGCAGGTTCAACCAGCGGCTCTGCCCCGAGGTTACCAGGGTGAAGAGTACAGGTAAAGACTGCTGAAGAATTGAAGAACTCCAAGGATTAGAGAACAATCATGGAAACCTTCTGAATTCTACTGAGTGAGAACTAGCAGGAGGGTTGAACAACTCAAGTGGAAGCAAAGGTTGGGAGAAGTACTCATTTCACCTGGGATTATCTATTAGGCTGCTTCGAGGGAAATCCTATTCTTGAAGCTGGCTTTGACCATCTGGAGGAGGTTAGGATGTTGGCCTGTGGGACTGTCCTAAGCAGGATGGGATGGAGACGTGTAGGAGGTGAGAGAGGACTTCAGACAGAGAGACTGACCCATGCCGAAAAAGTACAGAGCTAGACAGTAACATATTTGAAGAGAAAAACAAGAGCACTGAAGTTTACAGAGTGCTGATAAGCGATCTCCAAATTATACGGTCTTAGACTCGATTTTTCTTAATTTGTAACTTAATTTACACCTCGCTTTATTTGAAAACAGTTATGTGCCATGTACAAATGAAATAATGTGCAGACAGAGTTCACTTTACATCATTAGTGGTGTCTTGGAAAGTTGCACATTCATTTATTTAGAAATCTGCAGGAAATGCCTTTATGTTATACAAGCTCACTCTTTTAAGTTATTCTAATTTTACAAGTTGGAATGCGCCATACCTGCGTAGTGTGTGATGGTCCCTTTAACAGTACTGGGATCACTTAATAATGGAATTATGTTTACAGTGTGACCTTTCAAACAATAAATGTGCCTCAATGTGCATTATTTTCATAGCTCTAAGGAGTTTTTTTCTTTTTCAAATCACTCCCGTGTCTTAAATTTCCTTGACCAGCTTCAACCTGAGGCACAAAGGAAAGTAATTGCTTGATTCCATTTCTCACTATGTCAAAATAATGAAATTAATGATAGATATTGATGGGCATCTTTTACCCCCAAACCTGGAAATGCATTGTTTTGCAAATTGAATCTTAACCATGATATCTAAATATGTTCATTAAAAGCAAAACTACTGTCTTTTAAAAATGTTCATAAACAGAGACACTTGTGCCTGAAGTCATAAAGTCACTTGGCATTTTGATCAGGTGTGAAGAATATTTCTACCTCAATTTTAATAAGACATGATTTTTCTGACTCAGTGCCTCAGCATAACCTAAGAAACCAAATTTTATGAATAGTATTGACTTTAAACATCATAGTAATCATAAGAACCAAGAGAAATTATGAGGTATGGAAAACAGGTCCAGAAATAAAGGCTTAATTTGAAAACTTTGCTATGGTTTCCAAGTATGTTTTTACCTGGTCATGGTTTGGAGAAACGGGTTGGACCATATAAAACCAGATCACCAAAGCACTTACACCTAAATCCATTTTTTCTTTCTTTCTTTCTTTTTTTTTTTTTTTTTTTTGAGACAAAGTCTCACTCTCTGTCACCCAGGCTGTAGTGCGGTGGCACGATCTCGGCTCACTGCAACCTCCTGGGTTCAAGCGATTCTCCTGCCTCAGCCTCCAGAGTTGCTGGGATTACAGGTGCATGCCACCACACCTGGTTAATTTTTTTATTTTTAGTAGAGACGGGATTTCACCATGTTGGCCAGGCTGGTCTTGAACTCCTGACCTCAAGTGATCGCCTGCCTCAGCCTCCCAAAGTGCTGGGATGGATTACAGGCATGAGCCACTACACCTGGGCCTGAACCCATTTTCTATACCTAGCTTGTTGAGTAATCTCAGTTATTTATCTAGCTCCTGTTAGCCAACTTTCTATTCTATTATGTTAAAAAAAAAAAAAAAAAATGGGGACATTTCTACTTCCCCAATGTTAAAAAAGGAATTTTTTTTTTTTTCCAATTTAAGGGAATTTGTTTGCTCAACAAAGGCTGAAGTGCTTTATTCCAGGCTCCGTGCCCATCTCCTGAGGAGCCTCTGAACGTTCCCAGAAGCACATGCCCAGGCCGGGCAAAGCATGGCTTCTGTTTCACCTCTCAGTGAAGACAATCTCCATAAAGCAGCCCAGATGTATGGCTCATGGGCTATAAGTCAGAAACGAAAGAAGAAAAGTTAGGAGAAGAAAGCACATTTTCTTATTTATTTATTTTTTATTTTTTAAGGAAATGATAGATTTCCTTACCACATCCTCATGCACGGCCTGCCCGGATACAACTGTGTGGGTACCACGATGGAGCACAAACGCGATCACTAAAGTCGTGTCAGGGGTTTCCCTTTCATGTCTGAATTTGTTTAGACAGTTACACAATCAGAGAGCGCGGAATGAGAGAAAACAAAGCCCAGGAGAAAGGAATGCTTTGAATCTAGGTCCCTGGGCCTTGATACTTTCTCTTTGTTAAATCAACCCAAGGCCGCTCCATATGCTGATCATCTTTTGCCAATGTCTGTGTCTGAACAGGTTTTCCCTGGCATAGAGTTCAGAAAGAACCTTTCATCCTCCTTTTCCTGTTATGTGTATAATGTGGTGTAGCCCAAAGCCACTGTGGGCTCTAATTTGCATGTCTATTTCAAGAAGCCCGGAAACTATTTGCATAAGGCTGTTGCTTCCTGAGAGATCCCAGCAGAAGGATGTAGAGATGGAGTCTTTCATTTTTTCATTTTGTTCTAGATACCCACAGTGAGAGATCTGTGTGCCTAAACCCCAACATCTGTAGAATGCCTGTGAAAAAATCTACCACCGTAAATGAAAGGAGAGCTACTACAGATGAGGAAAGTGTGGCAGAAGAAGCTATAACAACTTAGGGAAAAATCCCATAGTTTTCCTAATTGAAGTTAACTTTTGGGAGTGTGTTAGAGCTACGGATAGAATAAGGTCATCGCTTAAGACTAAATCACCATAAGATTGAAAATTTCACAGGGGTATAATGAAAAGGAGGGAATATACTTTATGGTTAGGGAGCTGTGGAGATAGTTGTTAGCCCTACAGATGAAAGATGAGAAGATAGCAGCTGCTGGAGAGTGGCATCTTCAGTAATTCTAGAGGGAAAGGATGGCAGCAGCACTAGGGAAAGCTATGGACCAGTCAAAGCAACAGAGAAGTGCAATCCAGACTAGTCCAGGGGGGAATGGGGTAGACAGTGCAGGGCCCAGCAGAAGCCGCCATGGCCAGGTTTTCTACAGAGTCAGATAGAGTGGCAATGACAACAGGGCGGAGAGAATTGGCAGGAGCTGCAAAGATGGCAGCTGGAGCAGAATGAGGTGCATCGAGTGAGATGCAAAGCACAAGGCCAGAGGATCAGCTGTGCAGGGTCCATGGTGATGGAGCACAGGAGTAGGCAGAAGTGCCGGCTGGGACTTACTCCGTAAAGAAGACACTGAAACCACCGTCCAAAGAGATAAAGACACCAATGGCTAACATAATTTCTTGAGCTTACAAAATCACAGATTAAAAACAAAACAAACAACTGGCCAAAATGCTAAAACTCCCTCCTCTTATGGGATAACAAAACAGGCTACAATTGGTTGGAACCAACATGACCAACTAGAGCCTGTACAGAAGCAGCTTGTGGTGTCACAGTCTGAACTTCCACCACACGTTTCATACTAACGCCCCCTGAATTTCCGCATGGGACCCATGAGGAGGCCTGAAGAGATAACTGCTCATGCCCAACACTTTCTAGGTTTCCCCTTTCCTTCCACCAATCACCCACTAATCCTAGAATCCATCCCCTAAACCTTTTCTAATAAAATGATTCCCTTGAAGCCAGCAGAGGGAGACAGATCTGAGCTAGACTCCTGTCTCCTTGGGAATAATAAAAGCTTTGCTTTTCTCACAAACCTGGTGTCATAGTCTTGGCACATTGGGCAGTGAGCCCTTTGGTTCCATGATGAACATGATGATCTAGGTACCCTGCTTCTCTCCTGTTCAGTCTCAGGTGACCCAAGGACTAGACCATGCATCCACTTCCTTCTTACCTATATTCATATCCTCATGAGAGAAGGGAGGGTTATCAGCCTCTGAGGATGCAAATGTTGTGCTCAGCCCCAGGATTCCCAGGAGATCTGGCAAAGAAGATCATAGCTTTGACTGTTCAGGGTGGCCCTGGACACAAGTTGTACCCTTAAAGAATACCCTTCCCTGCATGGTGGTTCATGCCTATAATCACAGTACTTTGGAAGGCCAGGGAAGGAAGACTGCTTGAGCCCAGGAGTTTTGAGACCAGCTTGAGCAATCCTCTTGAGTTTGGGGCATCAGTGAGTTATGATCATGCCTTTGCACTCCAGCTTGGATGACAGAGCAAGGCTCTGTCTTGAAATCAAGAAAGGGAAAGGGAAAGGGAAAGGGAGGGAAAGGAAGGAGGGAAGGGAAGGGAAGGGAAGGGAAGGGAAGGGAAGGGAAGGGAAGAGGACACTCTTCCTTACAACAAGAAACAGCTTGCATTCTATAAATGCCATGATGCAATTTCTTAAAGGCATTATGAGCCTAACTTCATGATATAAGATCATAGGATATTATAGTCAAATTATATATCAACTAGTCCATCATTTCACAGATAAGTAAATTGAGTCCCAGAGAGTTCAGTGACTTTCCTAAGATTACAGAAGTCCTCAGTCTTCCTAATCTGATGTTCTTTCTTTTTCAACATACTGTTGGCTATATATGTCCTTTGTAAATAAAGGAATTGAGCCATTATGGTGGAATGACTGACTTAGAGAATGCTCCATGGACATTTGCTTCGACCTATATCTCATGCCTTTCTCCATTTACCCCCAAATTGACATAGAAAAAGATCAGCCAGAAACAGTGGCTGGGAGGGATACAGAGAATCCTGTCACAGAGAAGGAACTCAATAAATACTTGGTAAAATATGTATTTTGGGGGTCAGAAATAGACTTGGGGAATTTGGTTTTATTTGCTTCCATAATTCACTAAGGGGAAAGAAAGATATAAAACAGAGAGATAAAACATGCCATTAGCTGTATGGGCCTTGGGACTGTGGGGTTCCCAGTTTTCCCGGGAGATGGCGATGGGATGCATTCAGGCAGCTCCCACAATACAATTTTCCCATCTCTAGTGTCCTATTGGGAAGGTGTCTCCACCTGCTTGTAGCTTCTCCATGCTGAATACATTGAAAACTTCCCTCTAACCTCCTTTCCCCCCAAAGGAGCTCCTTCCTTAGACTCTCCAAGTCTTGTCCTTGATGTAATCTTTCATCTAGTCAACCTTTTGTTTTTGATGTAAAAATGACTTATTTCACTATTTACTGGACCTTTTCCACAAAATGCCTGGAACCAAATAAAAAATTACTGGATTCTCAAGTCAATGTTTCTGGACTCCTGCCTCTCCCTCTGTGCCGAGGACCCATGACCTGCTGCTTGGTCTCTTTCTGTGGTCTGGTTGCTTTTCTCAGACTTCAGTGCTTCCCTCTGAAATCCTATAATTGGGCACACAGCATTCCCTATTGAAAATGTATAATGACTTCTCAGTACACCAGCTCTTTACTTTGGCTTTTAGAATCGTCTGCCATCTCCTTTCCTATTTACCTCCCCTCCTGCCAAACTCATTGTCTAATCATTCCCTCTTCAATCAGTCCCACCTTTCTACCTTTATGTCCTTATCCAGAATCCGACCTTTAATCAAAGAGATAAAGCAGGCCAAGGCCCAATGTCCATTACTTAATAAGCCCTCAATAGACATCAGCTTTCTTCAAAGTCCTCATCAACTCATTTTCTTGGCTGGTCCCAGTGGCTCACACCTATAATCCCAACACTTTGGGAGGCTGAGGTGGAAAGCTCATTCGAGCCCAGGAGTTTGAAACCAACCTGAGCAACATAATGAGACTCCATCTCTATGAAAAATCAGAAAATTAGCTGAGCACCAGTAGTATGTGCCTGTGGTCCCAGCAACTTGGTAGGCCGAGGTGGGAGAATCGCCTGAGCCTGGGAGGTTAAGGCAGCAATGAGCAGTGATTGCAGCACTGCCCTCCAGTCTGGGCAACACAGCGAGACTTTGTCTCAAAAACAAAACAAAACAAAACAAAATCCCCCCAAAAAACAACTCCTTTATGGGAAGCTTTCCCTGAGCAACCCAGCTCACCTCTGCTTGTTTTCACCACCTGTTTGACATTTAGCTTAAGTTACCTTGTGCTGTTATCTTTTAACCCTGAACTGTATTTTAACCCTCAAGCACAAGGTCTCATGGCTGCGTATTTCCACCTCTGGGTATGGTGTCCTGTAGACAGTAAGAGTTTAGCATCTTGCATCAGTGATGATGCTGCAGCAGTGCTACAATGTCACCCTCAGCTCCAAACATTCCTACATCACTGGCTCACCTTTGAAATTCCAATAGCGAAATGCCAGAAATGCAAGAATTTGAGGTGGGAAAGGGGGTAAGAGGAGGAAGAGAACGGGCCGGGCATGGTCGCTCATACCTGTAATCCCAGCACTTTGGCAGGCAGAGGTGGGTGGATCACCTGAGGTCAGGAGTTCAAGACCAGCCTGACCAATATGACGAAACCTTGTCGCTACTAAAAATACAAAAATTAGCCAGGTGTGGTGGCATGCACCTGTAATCCCAGCTACTCTGGAGGCTGAGACAGGAGAATTGCTAGAACTCAGGAGGCAGAGGTTGCAGTGAGCCGAGATTGCACCATTGCACTCCAGCCTGGGCAACAAGAACGAAACTCCATTTAAAAAAAAAAAAAAAAAAAAAAAAAAAAAAGGAGGAAGATAATTAATATTTACAGACTGCCTTCTCTGTACCAAGTGACATTCTTTGTTCTTATATAAATGTCCTCTCCTATAAAGAAAAAAATAAACAAAAAGAGGGAATTGATTCAGTCAGGGTAACAGATGTTAGTGTCATCACTTAGGACTAGAGCCCATAAACTTCCAACTCCCACTGAAAAACAGCCAATGTCAAGGTGAGTTTAGACAGATCTTAACTCAGCCTGATGCTCATTAATGAGAAGGAAGGCAAAAGCGTTAGGAACTTGAGTCGGCCTCAGTAGGAAAACCCTTGTAAATTTAATGAGAGCTCAGGAGAGATTTCTATCTGTCTTAATTATGCTTGCAAACTTCATAGGACCCTCTCTGACTCTAGGCTAAAACATGAAGCACCTTGATACCTCTCATACATAAGCCTAAGGCAGTAAGTCGGCTTCTGCGCACATGTACACCACTTTCCAAAATATATTTGACAAAACTTGTCTAAACATTTCATGGGCATTACCCTGTGAGTAAGAAAAGGGTTTTGGTTATCACTCCCACTTCACAGACAGGAAAACTGTGGAATAGATTCTGATGCAACAGTATGCCCTTGCCCTAGCAGACGAGCTTGTTGCTCATCCTGAAGTGAAAATAGTCGTTTCTTCATAGCAAATGACCACCCCTCTCATGTTGGTAGTTCTACTATCTTCAGGACAACTGTATTACCAGAAAAAAGGGCTCACTGCTGGATGCGCTAGAAGCCAGTACTATGACACCTGGCTTTTTGTTTGTTTGTTGTTTGTTCGTTTTTCAGAGTCAGGGTCTTGCTGTGTTGCACAGGCTGGAGTGCAGTGGCGCCATCATAGCTCACGGCAACCTCAACCTCCAAGGCTCTAGTGATCCTGCCTCCCGAGTAGCTGAGACCACCTCTGCCTCCCAAGTATTTGAGACCACAGGCGCGTGCTACCACGCCTGGCTAATAAATTTTTTCTAGAGCTGGAGTTTCCTTGTTGTCCAGTCTGGCCTCAAATTCCTGGCCTCCAGTAATCCTTCCACCTTGGTCCCCCAAAGTGCTGGGATTACCGGTGTGAGCCCCGGCACCCGGTCAACACTGGATTTTTGAAAAGAAAAGCTTTGTATTGCAAGTCTACTCACAAGGAGACAGGAGTCAAACTCAAATCTGTCTATCTGCGCTGGCTCCAAGGCAGTATTTTTTAGTAGAAAAGGTTCAGGGCGTGGATTTGGGGATAAGCAAGTGACTGGTGGAAGGAAGCAGGAGAGCTGGCAAGTCCGTGAGCATGCGCAGTTATCTCTTCGTGATGCCTCCTGGGGCTGTTGCGTGCAGATTTGGAGGAAGTTAGTGCGAAACATGGGTGGAAATTTAGGCTGTGACGTCAGCAAGCTGGTTCTGCGCAGACCCCAGTCAGCCATATTGGTTCCCACCGACTTGAGCCAGTTCTCTTATCTCATAGGTGGAGAGAGTTTCAGTGGTACAGTAAGAGGTTTCTTTTCTTATGCGTTAACCTGCACCTTCAATAATTTTTGTTAGTACTGGTTGCACTCTTGGGGGTATAGTCTCACTTTCAGCTTTTCAGCAAGTTTTTGCTTTTCTTATGGGTTATCCTGTAAGCCCAAGAAGTTAGCCATTGGCTTCTTTAACTCTTTGGGGCATTCAGTTGGGAATCCCAAATAGAAAGGGTCTTCTGCTTTGAGAGAATTTTATCTGAATGGACACGCAACTCATAAAACAACAGTAGTTGAGAAAACAGAGGCTAACAGGGTCAAAGGTGAACAGCCAGTGGAAGTGCCAGCTCCTGAGAGAAAGGCTATCAAGGGACAGTCCTAGTTTACAAGACCCAGGACCAATCCCAGTAAAAGTCCTGTCCCATGATCCCTGATCTCTGTGTCACTAATTAAGAAATACAATCAACCGCTCCCCTCTGTTTTCTATGCAGTGCATCCAGCATCATGTGACTACACAAGAGAACAAAAAGTAGTATCGGGCTGTTGCTATGGAGACTTAAGAACCATGTGAATTGCTATGGCATCATAAAAGCAAAATTCCAATCATCAGTCTTTAACTATAGGGCTGTTGAAATCTATCTCATATTTTTAGAATGTGTGACATTTAACACATTGATGAATATTTCCAGCCTCAGAATATATTCCCTGGTTTCATATTTAGATAGGATTTTTCAGCTCAACTGGCTGAGGTTTTTTTTTTTCCTCTCTCCTGGCAAATGCTTCATCTCCTCATAAGTGATTACAACTCTTTCTATACTTTCCTAGATGTTTTTTCATTCTTGCTTCCTGTTTTCTCTTTATTCTAGAATTTGAATTATTTTCTCACTCACTGTCTGTCTCCACTTCCACCAGACCACTTTTTCACATCCCCAGTTGACATTTCAACCAGGTTTTAATCTCCACTGGTCTTAGCTGACCACACTTTAAGCCAGAGTTGCTAATAATCAACAATTCTGAGCCCCAGCCAAAGGTGCACAGCTATCTCCTTGGTAGTTTTTTATCCCTGAAATCACCATCCCCTTATCATCCAAGGGAATTCCAATTCACTGACTTTTCCAGGCTTTATATGAAATCATTCTTTTGGATGGAGAATAACATACCTCATTCTCCACTTTTTCTTTGTGAGAATTGCTAACTGGGTTTTGTGTAGCTGTATACACAACAACATTTTGAATATCAGTGTGTATGTACACACACCTGTTTTGTTCATCTTAGTTGAAAGATGTTAAAAGAGATTGATTAACTTGTTTAAAATAACAGCTCTTATAACCTAATTAGCTTAGAAGCAAAAATGGGAAAGTGTAAATATATATATCAGGAAATATAAATTCACATAACAAAACTCTGCTAAAAGAAACCTGTTACAGTAGTGTACTATTGTGTGATAAATTTCCTCCACATTCCTTTTATTCTTGCAGCATCAGCCTCTTCAAATCTTCATGTGTATTAAGAACTTTCTTCTTTTCACCTCTTTCCTTAAGAGAGCTTCAGGATCTCTTGGACTTATGTATTTTTGTCTTTAAACCTCTCCAAATAAGAGCCTTCTTGTTCTCTCTGCAGTATGAGACAATAAGCTCAAGTACATCAGTGGGCATGGTATTACTAAGGTGTGATTTTATTCTGTGAGTTTCCAGGAATGAACATCTCCACTCTAGGTTACTGAATTCTAAAATTTAATGAATTCCTTCAAAGAGTTTTTAAGCATTTTTGCATCAACTTTTTCTGCCAGGGGTCACCAAAGGATGATTTATTTATTCACTGTTGCATTTATAATCACCCCGATAGGCTGCAGTTGTCACTGCTGTGTACATAGCAACGTGAACTAAATATATTTGCACAGACAGTAATGCCACAAAAAGAAATAAAGAGTAACAGCCTGTATTTGCTGACTCCAAGATTAAGGACTGCACTGTTATCCTTGTCATTATCTAGGTCAAGTTAAATATTGTTTTCAGAAACTCTACTCTGGGCCATCCATGGCTAATTTTATTTTTTGTTTGAATGGGATTTCTGGTAATCATGATCTTGGGAATAACACAGTCTTACTCCTGATGATTTCTAAACACGTTAGACTGTCTGTAAACCATTAAACAGTACTTTACCTTGCTTTTTCCCTGATAGGTTGCCTCTTAATTAATCAATCCGTCAACTGAGAATGCACCAAGTGACGTGCCTCACGTTGGGAACTGTGCAATGGAAGCGTGAGTGAGCCTTTGCTGATATTTTTACTTAACACTTTCGGGTCCAGAGACCTTGTCTTATCAATCAGAAACCAAACTTCCAGAAAACAGAAATGTCACATTTCATCGCTTTTTAATTCTTGGTGTTTTACCACACACACACACACACACACACACACACGTAAACAAACCCCCCCCCCCCCCCCCCCCGCCGCCAAGTATGCAATGGAAACTTGTGGAGTGAATGAAAAACCAGAGGGATTAATTCAGAACAAGACCCAGTCTGGCCTTTGAAGAACATGCAATTTAGTTGGGTAGAGAAGAGACCAGAAACATCCATAAACAATAAAAGATGGCCTGGAAACTCACGCAAAAGGTTGCAGCAGGGACCAGCAGTGCTGGTCTACAAATTAAAAAAAACTACAGATAATATCTATTATATAAGAAATACATATGCCTAGAGATACTGCTTTAATGTTCTGTGTCAGCTCCAGGTTCCTCTCGCTAAGACACTGGCTCACTTCTTAGTTTGATGAGATTGATGGAAATGCGTTGCTCCTTTCCTAGACTTCTCGTCTCTAGAAGGTTCTGTTGTGAACACTGATCCATTCCAACCCATGTCCCCTGCTTCTCACACAAACTATGGAAATTCCCTTTCTTTTTTAATTCCGTGAAGATCAGACTTTAAGACACAGAATTTCTATGCATTAAATTTACATAACTAGCTATATATGTTGGCAAAAGCACAAACCTGTAAATGAAGACCCCAGGGGGTTTCCTCTGTGATTTTAATTTTCGTTTTTACACTTATCTTCATTTTGCAAATCCCCTACAATCAGCTTCTATAACCACAAAAGTAAAAGCAAACAACAAAGCACTCTAGCGATGCAAGAACTTTCACTTAGTCCTTCATTGACTCATCCATCTCTGCATTTCTTCATTCACTCATCAACCCTACTACTCTCACAGCACTATGCTGGCATTGTGGGGAAAGGGTGTTAAAAAACAAAGAGGGTTTCTGCCTCAGGAGCTGCTCATTTCTGAGGTGTCAAGAGGATAAAGTTTCTGAAATCTCTTATTTTATGGTTCTCTCTCATTTGTCTCCTTAAAACACGTAAAAGCTTCTTTCGGTTTTAAGAAACATTATTCTATTTGTAGTATTATTAATCTATATTATTATCTATCATATCTTCAATATTATTCATCTGTGTAAAATCTATTATTAATCTGTTAGTAACATTATATTATTCTCTTCCAAATGCCCTTTGAAAAATAGCTTGGCTGATTTTTCAGATACTGTTAGCTTGAAATTACGAACTCTATCCAGGTCTTAGAGAAGTGCCCCTATTTCATTTCAGATTGATCAAAGTATTAAATCATCATCTCTCTGTTTCCTTCTATTTTTCTTTCATTCCTTAAAAGTGAAATAGCAATTCTTATTCTCAGGGCAGGCTCACATAGAACAATGAGAATTATTAGTAGTAGTAGATGCTATTTCTTTCTCCCAAACATCAAAAATAATCCACCAGATTCCCTTGGCATTCCTTTTTAGGTAGGTGAGATGCCCTAATTCTTACTTTTGCTTGAGTAGAAACAGGCTCATTGTGTTTAAGGATATTACCTGTTATAATCCAGCAAGTTAGAAATGGGGCAAGAACCAGAAACCGAAGTTCCAGAATCTGTTTTAGGAATTCGGTGGAATTCAAAAAGAAAAAACCATACCTGGGAGGGAATCACATCTGCACAAGACAGTAAATCTTTCTGACAAAAGTAAATTGTCTCCCCTATGTTTTCTTTCATAAAAAAAAGATCAGTTGCCATCAGAAAATAGCAGAGGGAACTCAGGCTGCAGTTAGAGACTGAAAACTACCTGTAAAAATTATTTCCCTAAGGTTCCCCACTTATTCTATTCTCTCTTCGGATAACAAATAAACTTGCTCAGTTTTGAACATCAAGTCTGACTCTTCGTGCAGTGAGCTCTCCAGGCATCCCCTGTTGAGGATGTCAAGCTGGGGCTAATCAGTTTCTTACATGATTGCCAGCAGGAAGGTGGTAATATTCATGACTGCAGAGACCAGAATGAAACCAGCTTCTTTTCCGAGGACAGAGACCAGGATAAAATTAATAGTAGCAACTCCTTGGATCCAGTGCACTGTGGCCTCCTGCGTGCAAACAGCTCAGGAAAGGTTATACAGAAGGTGCCTATTGTATGTGCTGTCACAGTTCTTTGCTTACATTGAACACATACAAACTATGAATCTAAGCCTGGTAGTTTCTTACCACTTCATGACACTCTGAAATGTTTTGTTCAGCATATTCACAGGTCAGCTATTATGTCTCTGTATCGGCTTTTGTGAAAGATCACTGGAGGCAGGGCATGAACAAAGGCTTTTCCAGGGAAGGTGACTCAATTAAAATGCACAGAGACTGCAAAAACATTCTGATTCCCATGCTAAAACCCTTCCAGCTTGACCGTAAACAGACAGGTGTGCACATAAACATATATACTCACATGCACACACATACACGCACACACACACACATCCTTGCACAAGCAGTCATGGAAATATGGCAGGAATCCCATCACTAGGAGGCTGAGAGCTGAGGCTGGGTAAGAGCAGCTATTCAGCTCAACTCAACCTTGAGCTACTCAAACTTGACCCACCCTCCAAGGACTGATCCCAGAGTCTCTGCCAGGCTGACGTTCACCCACGGACCTAATAGCCCAGCTGCAAGAGTTCCAAACAGGCTGTAAAACATTAAAAGATTCCTGTTATCAAACAGCTTTGGGGCACCTGAAGGACATAAATGATTGAAATCAAAGGCTAATGTTCAATTTAAATGAAAACCTGAAGGCTTTGTTTTTACACAAGAAAAAAATAGTAATTTTTATATTTTTATAATTTTTAAGCAAAAATAATGTCCAAACCAAAATGACACTTTCTACGTAATTCTTAGATATGGATAAACATGGACGCCTATGTGGTTGTATAAAACTCTATTACAACAGAGTCTAAAGTGTACTTTCTATTGTTTGGTGTTGGATTCGAAATGCCATTCTTAATGTAAATTGCTAGCCCATAGAAATCATTCAATAAATGTTAACTAGTATTGGGATTACTAGTGTTAACTGTGATTGCTTGAATCCAAATATAAAGCACTAGTCAATTCATTCCCATCTTTATGTCCAGTCCTAGTTCTTTAAATGGTTTGGGCTAAAGTTCTTACCCTGGGGAGGAATGACAGAGAAAGGAGGTCAAGGCCAGGCAGGGGAAGGCAGGCAACCCTGTCTAGGGTCCATCCAGTTTCAATAGTCTCTGAGGCCAATCTCCATGAATTTGAAACCAACGAATTGGGTGAATTCTAGAATTGCTATCACTGTGCTCAAAACCCCTGCCAGCCTGAAGACCCAGAACCATCCCGATGGATAATTAAGCCAGCTCAGAAAGCTGCCACCAGGGGGCGCGACAACAAGGCTGGGACCAGCAGCTCAACCCAGAAACTCCCTGGTCTGGTACCTCACTTGTTCAATTCATTAACCTCACAATAAGGGAACCCCACATTTTATACAATTTTATACAGGCAAGTCTGGACCCCATTTATTGTGTTACGGCCAGGGGACCCACGTGATAACTTTTAAGGGCAAAAGGAGACGCTATGAATAATAATGTTGGTGTATAAGACATAAAACAAAATTGTTCAGGACAAGCAGGATATACGATCACTCCAGTTTATTTTTATTTTTTACTTTTTGAGATGGAGTCTAACTCGTGGTGCGATCTCA
Source organism: Rhinopithecus roxellana (assembly GCF_007565055.1). Taxonomy (NCBI): domain Eukaryota; kingdom Metazoa; phylum Chordata; class Mammalia; order Primates; family Cercopithecidae; genus Rhinopithecus; species Rhinopithecus roxellana. Next base: position 113,762,798 of record NC_044559.1, read on the forward strand.
GCTCACTGCAATCTCCTCCCGTGTTCGAGCAATTCTCCTGCCTCAGCCTCCTGAGTAGCTGGGATTACAGGCGTCCGCCATCATGCCCAGCTAATTTTTGTATTTTTTAGTAGATGTGGGGTTTCATTACGTTGACTAAGTTGGTCTCGAACTGCTGACTTCAAGTGATCCGCCCACCTCCGCCTCTGAAAGTGCTGGGATTACAGGTGTGAGCCACCATGCCTGGCCAGGATTGCTCTAGTTATGACAAAACGCACTGTACTATTAAATTATTATTTTATTCAATTGTATTGCCTAGCAACTGTTCTACATGTAAGCATTCATGTAAACTTTGGCACTCACAACTTCACACTAGGGCCTAGACATTTGTCCATAATTATTAAATCCTAGAAAATGAGCACATCATGTATGCAATCCTTGAAAAATAAATCCCACAGTCATTTCCATGAGACATAATAGTCTACTTATTCATCACTGACCATGTGTCTTACCAGTCCCAACTGCTTGCCTGGAGTTTCTGCTCTGGCTCTTTGGTGAGCTGGGAGTCTGCAGGACAGACCTGGCCAATGTGGTCCTTTCCAATGCTCACCCTCCATCCAGCAAAGCACATCCTACTAGGAAACATGCCTGCAGTTTCCCGGGCTGCCCAGACCTTCAAACTATTCTCCCAGAGCGTACGAGTTGAGATGGTGCACGAATCAAAGCAATTGATACCAGTGGGGAGTAGCTGCTCGGGCTCATAGATCATTTATTTGGGGTTGTCAGATATAACTAAGGAACAGATCTCCTCAAGAACTGCATTTCTTGTGTGAGCACAGGGTCTTGGAGGGAGAGTGATGGGGATGTTCCCGTCCACGTGATCTCACTGGGACGTCAGGCTGGAGAGACCTGGGATGTTGAGGCAACTGCCATGCAATTGCTAGCAGGCGGCGGTGCGTGGTTCTTGGCCAGGCAGAATGGAAACAAGGTCTACTGAATGGGCCTAGGCAATTTCATGAAGGGGGAAACAAAGGCAGAGGGAATGTCCAGGGGGCCAGGAGGCTGCATCCCAGGGAAAGTGAGAGCTTTGAGGAGCAAGCCTATTTTCACAGGGGCCTTGTCTGTTTCCCTGGGTCCTTGAGTTTTGCAGTTTGTTTCCTCCCATTTCCCCCTTACTCTCTTTTCTGATTTTGCCCTCATTGTCCTCTTATCACAGATATGTTTTGTTGAATAAATCAGTATTTCAGTATTGCTTTGGGATCTCGTTGACATCACATGTACTGATTACCTTGGATTTGTCTCTTCCTGCATCCACGGTGCATTACCTTGTAGCTTTCCTACAAAACTCCAGCTCTGCATCCAGAGAGACCTGGCTGAGTTAAATTCCAACTCCACAATTTTATGAGCTGTGAGACTGCTCTAAGTCTCAGTTTTCTCATCTATAAAATCTGAAGATAACAATAGCATTTGCCTTACAGAGCTGTTGTGAGGTTTAAATGAAACACTACATTCAAAGTACTTAATAGAGGGCTTGTCATTCATTCTTTAAATGCTTAGTACATGATAATTATTATTATTTATGGTTTCATCTAAGCTGTTTGTTTCTATCTTATCTTTCTGTGTTTTCTCTGATCTTAAAATTAATTATCCTTTCTTATCCCATCAATTTTCCTTTCTTATCCGAAAAGCAAAGTAATTCAATTTTACTGGTTTTATAGTTTTACTGGTTGGTTTTAAATTATTTTATGTTGTTTACATTTCATTTTAAAAAGTTTTAATCTCATTTGCTTTCTAGCTATCATTTTAATGCTTCTTTGGTACTTATTCGTTACCGTTTTGCATTAATTCTACTGCTTGATTTTTAAGTGTCTTATTTTATTTATTATTATTTTTTGAGACAGAGTCTCACTCTGTCACCCAGGCTGGAGTGCAGGGGCGTGATCTCGACTCACTGCCTCACTGCAATCTCCACCTCCTGGGCTCAAGCGAGTCTCCTGTCTCAGCCTCCCAAAGAGCTGGGATTACAGGCACCCACCACCACGCCTGACTAATTTTTGTATTTTTAGTAGAAACAGGGTTTTGCCATGTTGGCTAGGCTGGTCTCAAACTCCTGACCTCAGGTGATCCACCTGCCTTGGCCTCCCAAAGTGCTGGAAGTACAGGTGTGAGCCACCGTGCCTGTTATTTTACACATTTATCTTTTATTCCTTCTAATTTCTAAATTGAAATTTATCTCATCACAATATTTAGTTTTAATCTTAATTTTTCATTATTTTTATATTGATGTGAATAAAAGATATTAATTTTGACATAATATGTACTTTATTTCCTCTACCTTTAAGAAAGACATGAATACTTTTAAAAGTTTTACTAAAATTTTACAAATTATATTTTTGTTGATAAATAATTATATATTATATATTTACAGGGCACATGTGATATTTTGGTATATGTTTACCTTATGCAATGATTACATCAAGCTTAACATATCCATCACCTTACTTATTTATTCATTAGTTTGGTTTTTTTATTTTTTTGGAGACAGGGTCTTGCTCTGTTGCCCAGGCTGGAGTGCAGTGCAGTGGTGCAATCACAGCTCACTGCAGCCATGAACTCCTGGGTTCAAGTGATCCTCCTGCCTCAGCCTCCCATAGTGTTGGGATTACATGCGTGAGTCACTGTGCCAGGCCTTATATTTTTGTGTTGAAAATATTTAAAATCTGCTTTGACACAACTTTTACTGATTGGGATGCACTCAGGGTTGGAAGATTAGCATTGATAGCTTAATATCATTTTTTTTTCTTTTTTTAAGACGGACTCTCACTCTGTTGCCCAGGGTGGAGTGCAGTGGTGCAATCTCAGCTCACTGCAACCTCTGCCTCCCAGGTTCAAGTGATTCTCCCACCTCTGTCTCCAGAGTTGCTGGGATTACAGGCACCCCCACCTCGCCAGGCTAATTTTTGTATTTTTAGTAAAGATGGGGTTTCACCACGTTGGCCAGGCTGGTCTCGAACTCCTGACCTCAGGTGATACCATTTTGTAAACGAAAGAGAGCTACAGACAGGGATGTGGAGAAGAGACACTAAGGGAGAGAAGTTCAGTGGGGGTTTATTTTGCAGGGAAGGGAATCATAAAACGCTGAGCACTGTGCAGGGTGAGCAGCCTCCTCAGCCTCCTCTCTGGAACCTCCATATAATCTGCGTGGTTCACTGTCCCAGTGGCAAGCTATGGCTCTTCCTTTTCAAATCAGCCCTTGCAGGCGCTTCTTTCTAGTGCTTGGACTGAGCTTACAGGAAAGCGTGGCTCCAGCGTCTCTTCTAGGTTCTGCCGGCAGGGGGCGCAGGAGGGAGACTGCAAGGCTGGAGGGCTCATGTATTCCAGTTTACCTTCTGTTCAGTCCCCATGAAGCCATTCTGGCTGCTTCTACCTGCCAGGAGCGTTTCATTCCAGCAATGCCAGCTGCAGGAACAGCTGAATCCAGCTTGCAGTTTTTCCAGTCCTGGCAGAGCCAGCTTCATCGTACTTCCTTGGACACCAGCAGTAGCTGCCAGAGCCCTTTCCTCAGAGCTCAGTGTCCAGTCTGCTCAGTGGCAGACCCCTCCTCTCAGCTCAGAGGTACCAGCACCTGACAACAGCCCCGACCCCAGAGGTCTGAGTTACAGCTCACCGGGCTCTTCCTCCAAGCTTCTCCGTTTTGATAATTCCAGCTCTCCTCTTGCTCGCCAGTCCTTGGAGTAGCTGCTTCCTGCAACAGCGGCCTCTTTGATTTCCTACTGCCCTTCTCTTTGTCTTTCAAGTTACCTAGTTAGCAATGATTTACATCAAATTCTCCCGGTTAGAATAACTGGCGTGGGTTCCATCTCCTAACTGGATCCTGACTGATACACTTATGAATGCCTGAAAAGTGGGTTCTCTTCTGGGGGCATTGCAAAGAGAGCTCCTAAGTATCGCTCCAGGAATGACTTGAGGGAAAATAATACAGGCTTCCTTCTCACAAAAACACAGCTGTGTCTGAGTTGTACTAATATTGCCTTCCATCTCCCATTCGCTGTAGTTTCTGCCTTATAATTTATTTTTCATAATGTCCAGCAAAAAACGTGTGGTCTGAGAGGAGAGAACCCCCTCTCCAAACTGAGAAAGCTGTTGCTCTTGGCTTCAGCTGTTGCCAAACCCGTCCTTCAAAATGCCTCTCTGAGAAACCAGGGAGACCTGTGGCTGATGCTTCTCTGGAGCTGTGGCCCTCTTTGGACACGTAGCAAATGACTTTATTGCAGGGGGCTGCTTCCTGGCCGGTCACATAAACCATTTCATAAGTGATGACCTTCGTGTCTTTAAAATTCACGTAGAGGCCGGGTGCGGTGGCTTATGCCTGTAATCCCAGAACTTTGGGAGGCTGAGGTGGACGGATCACAAGGTCAGGAGTTTGAGACCAGCCTGGCCAACATGGTGAAACCCCGTCCCTACTAAACAAACAAGCAAACAAACAAAATTAGCTGGGCATGGTGGTGTGCCCCTGTAATCCCAGTTACTCAGGAGGCTAAGGCAGGAAAATTGCTTGACCCCGGGAGGGGGAGGTTGCAGTGAACCGAGATCGTGCCGCTGTACTCCAATTTGGGTGACAGAGCAAGAATCCGTCTCAAAAATAAATAAATAAATAAAAAATAAAATAAAATTCACGTGGAGAGCCATTGGATTCTGGCAAACTAAGTCAGTGGTGTGCTGCAAGACAGCGGCAGGCAGGAGTGCAGAGCCAGGCAGAAACCTTCCTGTCTGTGCCCGGGCGTGACTTTGTGATGACACAGAAGGTGATGATGTCCCCTCAGATGGGAAAAGAGACAGGAAAGCCTCTTTGGAGGGCCTGAATAGGAATAGTCGTCCTCATCTCAAACACCTGGTTAGTTTTTATTTATTTATTTACTTATTTATTTATTTTTGAGATGGAGTCTCACTCTGTTGCCCAGGCTGGAGTGCAGTGGCACTATCTTGGCTCACTGCAACCTGCGCCTCCTGGGTTCAAGTGATTCTCCTGCCTCAACCTCCCGAGTACTGGGATTACAGGCAAGCAGCACCACCCTCGGCTAATTTTTGTATTTTTAGTAGAGATGGGGTTTCACCATATTGGCCAGGCTGGTCTCGAACTCCTGACCTCAAGTGATCCACCTGCCTCGACCTCCCAAAGTGCTGGGATTACAGGCGTGAGCCACTGCAACTGGCCACACCTGGTTTTGACTTTGGGGTCACTATACGTCTCATAACTGGATGTTCTCTCTTTGCAGTGACTGCTGAATATTTTATTTTTTTGAAACAAGATCTCTCTCTGTCACCCAGGCTGGAGTGCAGTGGTGCAATCATGGCTGAATGTAGCCTTGACCTCCCAGGCTCAAGTGATCCTCACACTTTAGCCTCCCCAGTAGCTGGGACTATAAGGCAGGCACCACCGTGCCTGGCTAATTTTTGTATTTTTCCTAGAGACAGGGTTTTTCCATGTTGCCTAGGGTGGTCTCCAATTCCTGGGCTCAAGTGGTCCGCCTGCCTCGGCCTCCCAAAGTGCTGAGATTACAGGTGTGAGCCACCGTGCCTGGCCACATGCTGAATATTTTAGACTCAAGTTTATGTCTGACGCTTCCGGGGCTGTGTCGAAATCCAGTGGCATACTACACATTTACTATCGTTTTGCCTCTGTTTCTTCACTTTCTTAATTTAGATTTTTATTGCAGCATATATAGATTTTTAAAATAAATAATCAGTCTTCGAATGTTTGACATGATCTAGAAGAAACTGACTACAACGTCATTTCCCTGTTTTCCATCTCAACATTTGGTAGAGATGGACTCCCCCCAAGTGAGACGAATTTACGTCGCCGTTTTGCTGTGGTTAACGTAGAAGGTTTTTGCAATATCATACGCATGACAGGGCACCTCCAATAAACATTTGACTGAAGATAACACTAGATTCCAGAAAGTATCGAGACACTAGAAAGCAGCCGGTGATGATGGTAGTTAATTAACAATAACAATGTCAAGTGTCTGGCTTTTGCCCTTCTCTAATAAACATAAAGAACACATATTAACTCGGCTAAATGTGTTCTTGTTCTTGTTTTCTTATAGTGCTCATTATTTGGTTTTTGAATCAGTAAGCGCTTTCCACGGGGGTCACCTTGTTTGTTATCTTGTCATTTGGCTGTGTCCTATCGTCATTAGAGGTTCCTGCAATTTCCCCTTTCTCCCATTTCTGCATTTATTGGGAGGAGAATTATGCTAATAGGGAAGATCTCTCGTGACTTGCTATCTCATTAGAACTTCCCTCGACTTTTAAAATGCTCCTCGAAAAGCATTCATTTGAGTTGTGCCTAAAGTTATTCCAGCCGTCCTGAGGTATTATCTCAGCCAGTCGTTCTTCCTCTGGAGCAGGATCTATTTGTCTATCGTAGTTTGACCCACAGTTCCTAACAAATTGTCAGTAACAACAGCCCAGGAACATCTCTGAAGGGCTTTCATTGAAATCACAGAAGTTCTTTAGTTCTTCACTTCATTAGTAGGCATTAGAAAAACTAGTCAACTTTCTCATTTAATCAAGTGCCTGTTGCTTTGAAAAAGTACTGAACAGAAGAAAGGAGAGACTCCCTTAGAGGTATCACGATAGGCTGGGTATGGTGGCTCATGCCTGTAATCCTAACACTTTGGGAGGCCGAGGTGGGAGGATTGCTTGAGCCCAGGAGTTCAAGACCAGCCTGGGCAACATGGCAAAACTTTGTCTCTACAAAAAAATACAAAAATTAGCCAGACGTGATGGTGCATGCCTGTAATCCCAGCTACTCGGGAAACTGAAGTTGGAGAATCACTGAGCCCAGGGAGGTTCAGCCTGCACCGAACTGTGATCAGCCATCGTATTCCAGCCCGAATGACAGTGAGACTCAGAAAAAAAAAAAAAAAAAAAAAAAAATCACTATGTCATCCATAACTAATCATTAATTAGGATAACTAAGTTTTACCTAAGAGTGAAAATTCATAGCAAACTAAATTATCACGCGTCAAGGTGAATTGCCATAGTCAGGGTTCATTCCTTTTCTCGGAACTGCGAAATGAATGGATACAGACCCACTTCAGCAAGGAATATGAAAGGTAAACAGCACATGGGGCCCTTAGCTGCCTTTTGCAGGACGCTCTCTTTTTCTTCCTAAAGTTGCAATTCATTTATTTCTCGAGGTGGGCACATCACGGAAACTGTCGTACTTAATCGGAGCCTGGAGAGACGGATGCAAGCATCTCGCTCACATCTGCATAGCAGGAAGGAGCAGAGAGAAATCGAGAAGATTAAGCAGAGAGCTTTCACACCCGAGATAACCCAGCTGTGTGCAAAATCAAGCCTATTGAATGCGAAAGCACTGCACCACCAAAATAACTGCTTTAACCAGGAAGGAGAGGAACCGATGCCCCAACACAGCCCAGAGAGCCGCACAGACACAAGTTGCATTTCAAAGTCACTGCTATTGTCCCCACCCCAAGTGTCTCTACCTTAATCCTTCCTTACCAAAGTTCTGCTTGATCATTTTTTTTTCTTTACTTCTTTGAGACGATGTAAACCAAAATCTTACCTAAAAACAAGATTTGGGCTTTTGACAACGTTACCCATAAGGAAAAAAAAAATCTATATTTTTGTAATCGCAGGTGACTAAGTTAAAAGTTAATTCGAATAAAACAAAATGTAACATTTAACTACTTAGTGGTACTAGCCACATTTCAACCACTCAATAGCCGCATGTGGCTGGTGGCTACTGAATTGGCCAGCACAGATGCAGAACGTGTCCATCATCATAGAAAGTTCTATAGGCCCTGGGAGGATGACAGAACTCAGCTTCAAGTATGCACGTCAAGTTCTGACGCTGATAGGATGCCTAACCAGCTTCCTGATTGACCTTCTGACATTACTGTAAACGTGAACTAAGAAACCAGGATTCCCCGGGGTGACTCAGGTTATGTAGAAAGTATGTGCCAGGTGCAGGGGCTCATGCCTGTCATCTCAGCACTTCGGGAGGCCGAGGTGGGTGGATCACTTGAGGCCAGGAGTTTGAGACCAGCCTGATCAACATGGTGAATCCCTGTCTCTACAAAAAATACAAAAATTAGCCGGGTGTGGTGGTGGGTGCCTGTAGTCCCAGCTACTCGGGAGGCTGAGGTGAGAGAATCACTTGAACCTGTGAGGTGGTGGCTGCAGTGAGGTGAGGTTGTGCCACTGCACTTTAGCCTGGGCAACAAAGCGAGACTCTGTCTCAAAAAAAAAAAAGGAGGGGGGGAGGTCATTATGTTTACTCTTGCAGACCTCCAGGCCTCTGCTTGATTTGGGATGTAAAAGGAGACTTATCTGCCTAACCTTTAACGTAGCCTCTCAAGGTCGCCTTCTCATCGTGGTATAAGCCTCATTTCTTGAGACTCTTATTTCTTTCCAGGGTTTATGGCATATTCTGGAGGGAGAGGATTCAGACAGAAAAGCTGGCAGTCTGCTAGTTTTCCCATGGGCCAGCCCCCTTGTCAGTGACCAGTCTACCTCTCTACGTGATGGACAGCATGTCCCACCACTGGTAATAGAAGCCCAGCAATTGATTGGTCGGTAGGTTATTTTCAAAGCTCAATATTCAGAATAATCTAACAGATGCCACATAACCACAAGGACACACAAGGTTCTCATAACCCTCTCAACACAAGGCGTACATTTCTTCTTGCCATCCCAGCAACAAACTGACAACCCAGTCAGCACTTAAGTCAGGGGAAAAATTAATTAGAAGAAGAATCTACCACCTATAGGTTAAAACAAAAAAAGCGCTATTGCAGCTGTCTTCTTCATGCCAGAGGCCTGTGGTTTGAATTTTAATATCTTCATCTACTTTCTGTTCTGTGGTTCCTTTTATTCTTTATTTCTTGTCACTATCTCTTATTTGTAGACACAAATGTTCCATATTAACACGCTATTTCAAAACCTAATCTTTATGAAGAGAAACAAAGACTGGGCTCAGTGGCTCATGTCTGTAATCCCAACACTTTGGGAGGCCGAGGCAGGAGGATCACTTGAGGTCAGGAGTTAGTGATCTGCCTGGGCAACATGGTGAAATCCCGTTTCTACTAAAAAATAAATAAATACAAAAAATATTAGCCGGGCATGGTGGCACGCTCCTGTAATCCCAGCTACTCGGGAGGCTGAGGCTCGAGAATCACTTGAACCTGGGAGTCAGAGGTTGCAGTGAGCCGAGATCACACCACTGTACTCCAGCAGCCTGGGTGACAGAGTGAGATTCTATTTCAAAAAAAAAAAAAAAGAGAGAAACAAAATATTTTTTAATCGCATAAAATCCTACAGGTGAGATCCACAGGCTCATGCCCCACTGATTAGAATGCAAAATGGTACAATACCTCTAGAAGTAATCTCATCCAGACCAATCAGTGACTTTAAAATAGTTTGTAACCTTGGCCCTAATACCTCTACTATTAGGGAACTGGCCTACGAAGACTTCTGCCCAGTGATGGTCACCATTATTATGTTAGCATTGTTATTTATAATGCTAACCAGCTGAAGAGAAGACCTGAAATATTCCAAAGAGGGAAATGGTTAAATAAACAAGATATTTGTGGAATACTCTGGAATGTCATACAGACATTCCAGGTCATGTTTTAGAAGAACAATTAATACTACAAAAGATGCTCATATTATTATGTTAAGTGTCTACGTCAGTGGTCCCCAATCTTTTTGACACCAGGGACTGGTTTCATGGAAGACAATTTTTCCACGGATGGGGGTGGGGTGATGGTTTTGGGATGATTCAAGCGCATTCCATTTATTGTGTGCTTAATTTCTGTTATTATTACACTGTAATATATAATGAAATAATTCTACAACTCACCATCATGTAGAATCAGCGGAGCCTTGAGCTTGTTCCCTGCAACTAGACAGTCCCATCCGGGGGTGATGGGAGACAGTGACAGATCCTCAAGCATTAGAATCTCATAAGGAGCGTGCACCCTAGATCCCTGGCACGCACAGTTCACAGTAGGGTTCTTGCTCCTATGAGAATCTAATGCCACTGCTGATCTGACAGGAGGCGGAGCTTAGGTGGTGATATGAGTGATGGGGACTGGAGCCAGTCCATGGCCCGGGGGCTGGGGACCCCCTGGTCTACAGCACAATATAACCCTCTATATAAAATGTGATTTCAGCTCGGGCCCCAGTCTTTTTGTCTGTAAAATGCTGTTAATTACATTGTCCTTCCCCTTTTAAGATTTTCTGTAAGAGTTAAAGAAAATACACCTCATCAATTGCTTAGCAGAAGGCTCACCACTGGTAGGACAGCTATAAATGTCAGCTATCATTCTATGTAACAACACACACACGCGCACACACACACACACACACACACACACACGGAGACAGAAGGAAGATTAGGAAGCAACACACAATGTATTAGTAGGCAGTGGGGTTACTAGTGCTTTTTATATTCTTTTTTATTTCCCTCTTTATACGGTTTACATTTTCAGTGTTATACAATAAGCATTTATTACTTCTGTAATCAGAAGAACGCAGTATAAACCTCACCTCAATATAATAAAACAAAATTGTTGGCTGGGTGCAGTGGCTCACACCTGTAATCCTAACACTTTGGGAGGCTGAGGCCAGTGGATCACTTGAAATTAGGAGTTCAAGACCAGGGCAACATAGTGAGACTTCATCTCTACAAAAAATGCAACTTAGCCAGGCATGGTGGTATGCACCTGTTCTCCCAGTTACTTGAGAGGCTGAAGTGAAGGATGGCCTGAGCCAAATAGGCGTAGGTTGTAATGAGCTGTGATCACACCACTGGACTCCAGTCTGAGCAACAGAGCCAGATGCAGTCTCAAAACAAACAAACAAACAAACAAACAAACAAAACCAAGCAGAAAACCAAAACCAAAGTTATTGCTTAAATCCTACATGCTGCTTTGAAGCTATTGTAGGCCAGAGTTCTGGATGTAACTGCTGAGGGATAAAGTGTGTAGTTCAGGGTATCCATGGCTCTGGGCTCCCCAGGTCTCTGGGGAGGGCTGTCCCCTCCGTCACAGAAAATGTCATTAGCACACTCACCCACTCCCAGCCTTACTCATATGCTCTCATGTTATCTACTGCGTGGACGCAGGGGGTGACATCCTAGTTAGTCCCAAGCGCCAGACTGCCCAAAGCTCACTCTAGCAAGCCCTGCCTTGGGGAAGGAGGAGGGGATTCTGCGAACCTCCTACCTGGGCTGAAGGAAGGCCACTCGCTCCCCCAGCCCTCCCAACCTCAGCTCTCTGTGCTCCTGGTAGGCCACCCACCCCTTGCCTACAGGCTTGGAATGTCAAGGCCATGATGACCTTTGGCCTCCCCTGAACCCAGAGCTTTCCCTTTACAAGGGAGGGGAGACTGAGACCTGGAACAGGACTAAGAAAGGTTTGGGACTCTGTCCTCTTCTCATGCACCTGTACCTGTCCCATGCCTGGTTCCCATTCCCGGATACTTGGAAGATCCATAGTGATGAAACAGTAAAGGGTGATGGGCACTGAAAGACCACTAAGTTGCTCCCTGAACATTTTCCCTCCCGAACTCTCCTGTCGTCTTCAGTATTTAACGGGAACCTCTTGACACTCTGGAGGGGTGAGCTTCTCATGGAAGGCCCGTGGTAGGGAGGCTGTGGGAGAGGTCAGGCACTGTGTACCTCCCCACCATCTGCGAATGGTTCCATTTCCAAGGCCACAATAAATGCAGGGTTGAAGGACTCATCCTGGAATCCTTCCTTTCCTCTTCCTTACTTTCCTTGCCTTGTGGCCTCATCACTCCAGTCTCTGCTGCCATCTTCACATGGCCTCCTCCTGTGTGTGTCTCTCCTGACACTTTTCTTCTCCTGACACTTGATAATCTTGTCAAGTTATTTGACAAAATAATTGCATTTCTGGGTGCCTCTATCCATGCTGGCATTTTAACACTCCTGTGGCAGATTGCATAGGCTCCCTCCAAAGATGTCTACCTGGGACTTGTAAAAGTGCTGTTATTTGGAAAAATAAATCTATACACGTAATTAAATCTAGCACCTCAAGATGAGATCATCCTGGATTAGGGTGGGCCATAAATCCAATGACAAGGGTCCTCATAAAGAAAGTATCATGGTAGGCATGGTGGCTCAGGCCTGTAATCCTAGCACTTTGGGAGGCCAAGTGGGGAGGATCATTTGAGCCCAGGAGTTTGAGACCCACCTGGGCAACATGGCAAGACCCAATCTCTCCAAAATGTATTAAAAATAGGCCAGACATGGTGGCTCATGCCTGTAATCCCAGCACTTTGGGAGGCCGAGACAGTCGGATCATGAGTCAGGAGATTGAGACCATCCTGGCTAACACAATGAAACCCCATCTCTACTAAAAATACAAAAAATTAGCCGGGTGTGGTGGCGGGCACCTGTAGTCCCAGCTACTCAGGAGGCTGAGGCAGGAGAATGGTGTGAACCTGGGAGGTGGAGCTTGCAGTGAGCCGAGATCATGCCACTGCACTCCAGCCTGGGCAACAGAGCGAGACTCCATCTCGAAAAAAAAAAAAAAAAAAAGCTGGACATGGTGGTACACGCCTGCAGTCCCAGCTAATCCCAGGAGACTGAGGTGAGAGGACCACTTGAGCCTGGGAGGTCGCAGCTGCAGTGAGCTGTGATCATACCACTGCCCTCCAACCTGGGTGACAGAGTGAGACCCTGTCTCGAAAGAAAAGGGTCAGGAGAGACACACAGAGGAGGAGGTCATATGAAGATGGAAGCAGAGATTGGAGTGATGAGGCCACAAGGCAAAGAGAGTGAGGAAGAGGGAAGGAAGGATTCCAGGAGGAACCAAGCCTGCAGGCATCTCAATTTCAACTTCTGGACTTCAGAAAAGTGAGAGAAGAAATTTCTGTTGTTTGAAGCCACCAAGCTGGTGATACTTTGTGCCAGCCTGCTATAGCCTGAATGATTATATCTCCCCAAAATTATTACGTTGAAATCCTAACTCCCAAAGTGATGGTATTAAGTGATTAAGGCCTTTGGAAAGTGATTAGTCCTATTGTAAAATAGGCCCAAGGGAGGTCTTTTGCTCGTTTCACCATGTGAGGATGGAGTGACAAGGTACCATCTATGAACCAGAAAGTGAGCCCCAGGCACCAAATCTGTTGGCACCTTGGTCTTGGACTTCCCAGCCCCAGAACTGGGAGACATTCCTGCTGTTTATAAGCTACTTAGTTTATGGTATTTTGTTACAGCAGCACAAACAGACTGAGATGTAACAAACTAATATAACCCCTGAATTCCAGAGGTCCTCGAATGAGGTCGCTGAACACACACTCTGCAATGTCCTGCCTTCTTATATTTGCTCAAACTCAACCACACAGCATGCTTCAGTATCATTTACTGAGCACCTATTATGTGCTAGCCAGGAGTAGGTGCTAAAGACCACAGGTGGATAAGTCAGGGTCCTGGCCCCTAAGGAGTCAGTCATATGCATCTCCAATAGCCCCACCGTATCATGTGGGCCTTGACTGTGGATTTCTGTTTCTGTTTGTTGTTGTTTGTTTGTTTGTTTGTTTTTGAGATGGAGTCTTGCTCTGTCGCCCAGGCTGGAGTGCAGTGGCGCGATCTTGGCTCACTGCAACCTCTGTCTCCTGCGTTCATGTGATTCTTCTGCCTCAGCCCACCAAGTAGCTGGGACTACAGGTGCATGCCACCATGCCAGGCTAACTTTTTGTAATTTTAGTACAGATGGTGTGTCACCATCTTGGCCAGGCTGGTCTCGAACTCCTGACCTTGTGATCTGCCTGCCTTGGCTTCCCAAAGTCCTGGGATTACAGGTGTGAGCCACCGCGCCCAGGCAGATATTCATTTTTTAAGGAAGTGTTATCATATGGGGGAAAGAAAATGAAATTTTTAGTTTAGAAGAACTAGGTTCCTATCCCCCCAATCTCACTTCCCCGGCATAACAGTACTAGTCAAATAAATTACTGTATAATGTTTGAGAATATAAACAATATTATTAGCTAATTTTTTTGAGAGCTTACACTGTATTTGATCTATTCTAAGCATGCCAATCACTTAATCCTCTCAAAAACCCTGTGTGGCAGGTACTGTCATAAAACCCAGTGAACAGGTAGGAGAAAACTGAAGCTTGGAAAAGTGAGACTGCTTGCTCAGCGTTCCTGATTCAGTGAGAGGCAGATCCTGGGTTGGAAGTCACGTGGGTCTGGTTTGAGGGCCTAAGCTTTGAATTACTGTGTTCCACAATAGCCCCTTAAGGCACCCATCACCATTGCATGGACCAGAGAAGACAGAGGTTCAGGTACTTCTACAGAGCTGCTATAGGAATCAAACCATATCATGCATGCTGTCTGTCAAGAGCCAGTTCCTGTTTCTCTTAAATCCTATCCTCCTTTCTCCTGCCATGATAAGATATTTAGGGTCAAAGATTGTATTCTACTTATCCTGCGCCCTCCTCCAGCTTAGCCTGCTATCCCAGACAGAGTAAATGACAATTGTGTGTCTACCACAGGCCAGGCTGGATCGTGATGTATTTCAATGTTCCAAAGTCCTCGAAGTGCTTGACGCTGGCAACTAACAGTTAAGTAAGAATCACAAGAATGATTCAAATTAGTGTGAAAAACTGTCATGCATTATAGCACATTATCAATCCATTTCCTAATGGAAGTTGCAGAGGGGCTGCCATGAGAGAGATTTAAGTTTGAAGGGCTTAAAAGCCCAACTATCTCTTGGTGATGCCTCAGCGCTGGGGAAGGGGCTGCCTGGTGCTTCTCTTTGTGATGGAGACCTGTGTGGTGTAACGAAGCAGCACTGAGCTCCGAGATGATGCCTGGGTTACAGATAGGTATCCCCTGTGATGCTTCCAGCAGTAAGTCTTTGTTGGGGCTGCAGAAAAACTGCCCCAGGATAGCTCCAAATTGCATCTCCTCTCCCAGAGAGAAGAGGTGAGCTGCGCCCTTCTACCCAGCACCACACCCCTCATCTTCCCTATGGGATCCCCACTAACAAAGGGCTGCCTGCAGCCACCACCGATATCCAGTGGCACTGAGGACTGCAGGAGCAGGATGGGAGGAGATGCTTTGGGAGAATATGAATGACAAGAAGTGGCACATCACTAGCCTTGGCCTGCTTAGACCTTTTGTTTCTAGGGAGAGGTGGGACAGCTCCCATTATCCTTTCAGCTTCATCTAAATGACCTCCACCCCACCCCCACCTTGTCAGAGGACAAAGGGGTGGGTCAGATGTCTGCTCTGAGCTCCTGGCATCCAGGGATCTCATTTCCCCCTTAATGGAAAAGCAGATCGACTCTCCCGATACTGAATAAAACTCCTTAGTCTCTGTGATGTCTGCTGCCAGCTCAGCTCTCCTGCTCTAGACGCTGGATACCAGGAAAAAAAAAACAATATACATACAGTATATCCTTAATGTGCATGAAGATGTCTTGAAACCAGAGTAGGAGACCGGGAGGATGATTGGTACTTGTTGTGGGCAATAAGTGAGTTTTTAGAGAAGGGATTTCAAAATTTGAAAACTGTAACTGCCTTCATGCCTTTGGAATGAACTGCTTAGCACCTGTGGTGGCTGGGCAGGAGATGCTGGGATGGTTTATTTAGGAATGCATTTTTCACGATGGTCCAGGGACGTGTTTGCTGTATCTTTTTTCTCTGCCTTTAACCCTGCTGCCATGAAGAAGAAAGTGGAGTAGATTTTCCCCAAGGCTGTGACGTCCTCAGAGGAGTCACTTACGGAAAACCACATGCTGGGTCCAGAAATCTAGGGTGGGTCAGATGCAGTGGCTCATGCCTGTAATCCCAGCACTTTGGGAGCCTGAGGCAGGAGCATCTTTTGAGGCCAGGAGTTTGAGACCAGCCATGGCAACATAGCAAGATCCCATCTTTAAAAAATATTTAAAAATTAGCCAGGTGTCACCACACCTGGTATGTGCTTGTAGTCCCAGCTACTTAGGAGGCTGAGGCAGGAGGATCGCTTGAGTCTGGGAATTGGAGGCTGCAGTGAGCTAGGATTGTGCCACCACACGCCAGCCTGAGTGACAGAGAAAGACCCTGTCTCTAAATAAATAAACAAATAAATATAGGGTACATCAGAACCCTCATGGTTGAAATGATGAATATTTATTTCACATGTACTGTGGACCAGGTACTCTGGTGATTGCTCTAAAAGCATGATCTTGTTTAATTTTCTCAACAGCCCTGTGAGGTAGGTGCTGCTATTATCTTTGCGCTCAGAGAGGGTAAGTAGCTTGTCTGAGGCCACACAGTCAGTCGTCAGTAAAGCCAGTATTCAAGTTCTGGTCCAGAGCTTTGACACCACCAAAGATTCTCAAAGTGACCAATCCTGATGGGACTAGATCATCCCTCAGGTTGCCCAAGGCTAGGATGGTCTGCACAAACAATAGGAGAGTCAGAGGGAGGTAGAGCATGGCAGCACGCCAGCCCATCGTGTTCTCTGTCTGTATAAATCCCACCCTGGATTGGAGAGTCTCCCCACTAGCGGTGGTGATATGGTTTGGCTGTATCCCACCCAAATCTCATCTTGAACTGTAGCTTCCATAATCCCCAGTGTTGCAGGAGGGACCTGAAGAGAAGTAATTGAATCATGGGGGTGGTTTCCTCCATAAAGTTCTCATGGTAGTGAATAAATCTCCTGAGATCTGATGGTTTTATAAGGGGAAACACCTTTTGCTTGGGTTTCATTCTCTCTTATCTGCCCCTATGTAAGACGTGCCTTTCATTTTCTGCCATGCTGTTCTTGTGATAGTAAGTCAGTCTCATGAGATCTGATGGTTTTATAAAGGGCAGTTCCCCTGCACAAGCTCTCTTGCCGGCCGCCATGTAAGACAAGCCTTTGCTCTTTCTTCGCCTTCTGCCGTGACTGTGAGGCCTCCCCAGCCATGTGGAACTGTGAGTCCATTAAACCTCTTTTTCTTTTTCAATGACCTAGTCTCAGGCATTTCTTCATAGCAATCTGGAAATGGACTAATACAGGTGGTCCTCAGAGTCCTTGGAAATGACACCTCCTACAGATGGACAGAGCCCAGCCTGCAGAACTCTACCTGGAGGCCCTGAACGCAGATCTTCAAACCTCAACCCACATCCCATGTCTGGGCAGCCATGCTACATGAAGTCCCAGGCTGGGAGTTGGTTGACATTGGATCTAGCTTTGACTCTGCCACATATGAGCTGAACGACCTTAGACAAGTAACTTAAACTCTCTGAACCTCAGTTTTCTCTCTGGAAAATAAAGGAGTGAGTTTAAAGTTCTGGCTAGATCTAATGTCCTATAACCTGTCTCATTTGAACCCGAAATATTTATACCTTAGTACTTAATACACATTATCTTGTACAGCATTATTATTTCCATAGATCTCTATTTTTATCATATTTTTCTAAAAATTATGAGTTTTTCTTATGTTAAAAACTCTAGATCCTCAGTTAATGCTTACTGAGTTTTGAATGTTTATAGTCCTATTTTCAAATAGTGTTTGATATATTCCCCATGTGCCTAGAAGTCTACCATCATGGCAGACTTGTGTTTGATATATTCCCCATGTGCCTAGAAGTCTACCATCATGGCCCCTCATGGGTAGAACAAAAATTGTAGCATTCTATGAAATATAGAAAGGAAGGAAGCCAACTGTGATTTTTTTTTTTTTTTTTTTTTGAGATGGAGTCTTGCTCCGTTGCCCAGGCTGGAGTTCAGTGGCGCAATCTCGGTTCACTGCAAGCTCCGCCTCCCAGGTTTGCACCATTCTCCTGCCTCAGCCTCCCAAGTAGCTGGGACTACAGGCACCCACCACCACGCCTGGTTAATTTTTTTTTTTTTTTTTGTATTTTTTAGTGGAGACAGGGTTTCACCGTGTTAGCCAGGATGGTCTCGATCTCCTGACCGCCTGATCTGCCCACATCGGTCTCCCAAAATGCTGGGATACAGGCGTGAGCCACTGCGCCCAGCTGCCAACTGTCATTTTTAAAAACCTGCTTTGTACTGTACCTACATGTAAACGAAGAACTATCTACATAATAGCCTCCATACTAATGTATACTTTAACATCGTAATCCATAGGAAAGAATTGCACCAATAAATCTAACAGGCATGGACCAAAAAGAAACATTGTTCCAGTTTTTTTGCAGCGTATTATTGAGGCTGAATTAGAGAAAGCATGATGAACTGGGTCACTTAATCAGATTAGATTTAAGATAAAACATATATAGTTTTACAATGCCAACAGCTGGACTATTGACATGGCATGAGAGTAGTCAGTTAAGTTGGGAAAAGGTAGATACCATCAACTAGAGGAGCCACTGTCTGCAAAAAGCCATTGTCTTAACGAAAAAGCCATGGAAAATAAATATATTCCGGTGGCTCCAAAGTTATTTTAAATTCCATGTGTATAGTTCAGGGAAAAACAAGCCGAGCCTTAAAATAATTAAAGCCATCAATATGTACCACTCGAGTTTGAAAGGACCCAATATTTCTCACTCATAAAAAATGAAATAATGTGTGCAATTTGGTTTCTTTGCCATCTGCTACTTGAATTGCAAGGTATTGTTAAAAAGTTAATTGGACACCCAAATATAATTATTAGGACTATAGAATATGTAATCTTTGCCAAAGCATTCAAGAATGGCTTCCTTTTTTACTGTAATTTTAAACTTCATAAACTAAAATAACAAAAGTAATTTTATACTTTGCAGGCTCTCCCTCTCTTAGAGCAAAAGAACATTAAGGAAGCAGGGGGAAAAGCAAATTTAATAAAATTGTGTGTAATGATACAATTCCCCGCAGAATACGGTGGCAAGGTGTTCAGCTGTTTCTCCCACTCATTTTGAAAGCTTTTCTTAGAGGTTCTATTTGAGGATCCTGGAGGAAGCCTAGAGAGAATAGTGCCGGCATATGAGCGAAGGTCTACATTAACTAATCAGTCAGTAAACTCACCAAGTTTAACCCAAGAATGAGGAAAGCCTACCGTGAAATTAACTATTTCACACTTTTTAAGAACTTTGTCATGGGAGTCTCAGTTGCTACCGTCCTTACTTCGTAGCTGCCCCTGCATGTCGAATGAGAAATAATCTTTACTATCCTGCTCAGGTCCTTCGATTTTCTTCTTGGAAGGAATAAAAAAAAGAACGACAACATTTTGTTTTCCTCTTGAAAATCCTGTGAGCTGAGATTGCAGTCTCCATGGGGGAAACAAGTTCAACTACACTTTCTGAAATGACACCTAAGGTCATGTTGTGCTGCTTTTGGATGGGAACTCTATGTCTGGATGTTCGAAACCCACCAACTGTGATTATTCCAAAATTCCCTCCCGGGGTCTGAGATTTACTGAATAAATGTGACTCACCCCATCCTCACCATTCCTGATTGAACTGACTTCCAATCTACTGAAACTCAGTTCCATTTTCTCTCCTCTCTAAGCACCGCAATATTTGAGGGCTCCTTCTTGGTTTCTTTGTATTTTCAAGGTAAATTAGCAGGAATCACATTTGCACTTCCAATAGGTACAGGAGGTGTATTTGCTCAAAAGTGGAAGAGAAGGCCGGGCGTAATGACTCATGCTTGTAATCCCAGTACTTTGGGAAGCTGAGGAGGGTGAATCACTTGAGCTCAGGAGTTCAAGACCAGCCTGACCAACATGGTGACACCCTGTTTCTAAAAATAAAGACAATTTAAAAAATGTTTTAAAAAGTGGAAGAGACTTGATTTTGTCTGAAATATCCTTGGTCACTGGAAGAAGCTATGTCTTCAAAAGAGGATGCAAATTGCCAGTCTTGTCCTAGCCACCCATTCGCCAGCAAGTCCTTCTCCTTGATTTTCGGATTCACAAGACAGGGACCACATCGTTAAACTCTTTGTTTCCAGAACCTCTGTTTGTTTTTCTCCTTTTCCCTGCTTCCCATGCTTCCTCTAGTTTTCTGACACGTATTTCCTAAATGTTTATCATGTGTCTGAAACATGACTGTGTAGGCAAGGAGGGTCTCCACCAGGATAATGATCCTTCATTTCTACTCTCTTCTTTTGCAGTCTATATCTAGACACTTCCCAATTCCATAATGATTCAGTTTGTTTACGTTGGTCCGAAATGCAATTGAGGATTTTCCTAAATATTATACACACTGATCCTGAGGACAAGGGAGCATGCTGGGAAGTCCTCCTGACAGCTGGTCACCGAACAGGGGGGCATGGCCTCCATGGGACTGACTCAAGGTCACCTTCACTTCTCTGTCACTATCCTTGATTCAGATATCTTTTTAGTTTAAACATTTTACTGTACAGAATATTTACAAATAAATACACACATTCACCGAGAGAGAATTTTAAATGATGTCAAATAAAATTGTCCCAAACATCAATCCCTAGGGGAGCCCGTGATTTCTACGTTGGACCACTGAAATCGTTTGGCAGTGTCCCCACCCAAATCTCATCCCCGAATTGTAGCTCCCATAATTCCCACATGTTGAGGAAGGGACCCAGTGGCAGATGATTGAATCACGGGGGCAGTTTCCCCCATACTGTTCTCATGGTAGTAAGTCACACGAGATGTGATGGTTTTATAAGGGGAAACCCCTTTCATTTCGGTTTCACTCTCCCTTATCTGCTGCCATGAAAGATGTGCCTTTCACCTTCCACCATGATTGTGAGGCCTCCCCAGCAGTGTGGAACTGTGAGTCCACTAAATCTCTTTTTCTTTATAAATAACCCAGTCCTGGTTCTGTCTTCATCAGCAGCATGAAAACGGATGAATTCAACCACCCAGCAGGGTCAGGAGGTGGTGGCCTAGTCAAAGGGCATCGGGGCTGAAATCCAGCCGGCTCTCTGCAACCTAGGCCCTGGCTCCCAGACAGGTCCCTTTCCACTGATAGTGAAGACCACCTTTTGAAAATTCTCACACAGGTGCTGTGTCGGCTGGCAGGGTCTCCACCAAGACAGTGATCATTTATTTCTACTCTCTCTCTCTCTCTTTTTTTTTTTTTTTGCTTTGAGACAGAGTCTCATTCTGTCATCCAGGATGGAGTGCAATGGTGTGATCTCAGCTCACTGCCACCTTCACCTCCTGGGTTCAAGTGATCCTCCTGCCTCAGTCTCCCAAGTAGCTGGGATTACAGGCATGCACCACCATGCCTGGCTAGTTTTTGTATTTTTTGTAGAGATGGGGTTTCATCATGTTGGCCAGGCTGGTCTCGAACTCCTGACCTCAAGTGATCCACCTGCCTGGGCCTCCCAAAGTGCTGGGGTTACAGGCGTGAGCCATGGTGCCCAGCCTATTTCTACTCTGTTCTTTTGCAATCTATATCCAGACACTTCCCAATTCTATCAGGATTCAGTTTGTTTAAATTGGTATGAAATGCAGTTGCAGATTTTCCTGAAGATTATACACAATGATCTCCTTCTTACCCATATGCCCATTCACACCAGCAGAGAATGTAACTGAGAAATTGGACTAACCTCTTCTTTCATCCAGTGGGTATAGCTGTTTAAATGTTCATTCTCTGCCACAGATTAGAACTCAAAACAGCTGAGGTATCTTCCTTCGGATTAACCCACTAGCTTTCAGTCATAGTTACACGAAAATCATCATAGCCCCTTACATTTGTAGAAGATTTTACAGTTTATGAAGTTCTTTGTATTTACAGTCTCATGTCATCTCATGTGATTCGCTTAAATTGCAGGAGGTCACAGGGCTGGATTAAGGTGTGTCTTAGCGGCTGGGCACGGTGTCTCATGCCTGTAATCCCAGCACTTTGGGAGGCCCAGGTCGGGGGAGTGCCTGCGGTCAGGTCCCTCCCACAACATGTTATGGAATTATGGGAGCTATAAGATCAGATTTGGGTGAGGACACAGAGTCAAACCGTATCATTCCACCCTTGGCCCCTCCTAAATGAGAGTGGCCAACATGGTAAAACTCTATCTCTACTGAAAATGCAAAAATTAGGAGGGTGTGGTGGTGGGCACCTGTAATCTCAGCTATTTTGGAGGCTGAGGCAGAATTGCTTAAACCTGGGAGGCAGAGGTTGCAGTGAGCCAAGATTGCACCATTGCACTCCAGCCTGGGTGACAAGAGCGAGACTTTGTCTCAAAAAAAAAAAAAAAAAAAAAAAAAAAAAAAAAAAAAAAAAAAAAAGATGTCTTTTAGCTATACACTTGGTAATCACAGTAAGAAGGGGATGAGAGGAGGGGCCTAGGAACATAGGAAGTTAAGAGGAAGGCAAGGGAGAGGGAAACCTGTGAGAAAGCCAGATACACAAGGCTCTTTAGTTTGACAAAGAGAAATACAACAAAGACATCTCAAAAGCCAATGCTTCCGGTTTGTTTTGCATTGTCCGAGCACTAGGGCGGGTTCCCTTTGTGACCACAGGCATCTTGAGTCTCAGGATCCCTGTCTTAATGGACACCCATTCTGCCCCTCTGCCCAGTGCTTTTAATAAGGACCGGGTATCCTGGAACCTATGTCAGGACTGACACGTGAAATTAGGTAATCCACAACCTCCCACAAATATTCACTGAGCACCTACTTTGTGCCAGCACATTCTGATACCACCATAAATTTGCAAAGTAATATAACTCTTCCTATTCACAAATGAGGGACCCTTGCTTGGAGATGGCCAGACAGCTCTCTGAGGTCATGGTACAAGGTGGAAGCTAACCTCAAATTCCATCACGTCTGAGGCTGCAAACCTTTGCTTCTTCTACTGAGTCACAGTGCTCGGTGTCATCCTGACTGTTCCCAAGAACTGTTTCTTTTGTCAAGACATGAGAGTACACAGAGACAGCTGAGGCCCATGGAACACCTTCAGAGAAGGGACTGGGGAACTTCAGAAGTGCCCAGGGCAAACTGGGAGGCTGCCTGTGTGCATCCTCAGTCCAGACTCATTTAGGGAACATCGTCTGCTGGCGGGGAGGAGAAATGACGTTTTTGGTCAAGACTTGATTTTTTTCAGATGTTTAATCACAAGCGATGCTAGTGCTGCCTAAAACCCTGAATTACTTGCTATTGAGAGTGATGAAAGTACATTTCCCCCTAATTCAAGAGAAGAGAAGAGGGTGGAAATTCCTAGAATGTATGTTTCCCTAGGTTTTGCGAATGGCATCTAGAGCCTATCTGTGAAATGACAACGCAGTTTTCACGCCAGGGTGTCTACTGTCCATGATGACCACCTGGTCCTGACAATTCTGTGTCTGGGTTGTCCTCTGCTGTCATCCCAGAACTTATGTTCTAGTGATTAGCATCCATTTGCCCTTGCCCTTCTAAATGACAAACCCGTTCAGCACTAATGAACTGCAACATATAATTGTACTCAAAGGAGCCACCAAACACCAAGTCAGTGGTCAGTGTGAGTCACCTCCACCAAGTCAAGCCTCAAAGTACCTTGTTTATATGGCCCCACTTTGGGAAACAACTCTGGCTTTATTTGGTGGCAATATTACTAATTTGTCATGCTCATTCAAAACTAAAATTGGCTGTCAACATAAACTCCTTTAAGCACTTTGTGGTCAGAGCAGGTGAGTTTGACTTTTAGGGAGGTGATGTTCACCATTAGTCAACACCCTCCATGCCCCAAAGCGGGTGCCAGAATGACCCTATCTCTATCCCCTGCCTTCAGGCCAATAATTGGATTTTTTGTATGTGGGTTCTCCTACATGAAATTCTTTACATTGCCGTACCTCTGAAATTCCACCGATAAGAGGAAATTCATGTATCTTGAAAGACTTCTGATTCTGCAGTAAGTGATTCTTCATTTCGCTGACCTCAGTGCAGTAGTGGGAGCGTCAGAGACCAGAGTCATTCAACAGAGGACCAGCAGAGGAGGGGTGCCTGCGTGGAGGCTTGGCAGCCCTGGCATACAAGAGGCAACCAGAGGAGTTAGCTGAGTTTGTGTGTGTGTGTGTGTGTGTGTGTGTGTGTGTGTGTGTGTGTGTGTGTGTGTGTGTCGGAGGCTCCCAGAGCTCAGAGGCAGGTGGTATCAGGGAGCAGGAACTCTATTGTATTGATTGGAGTGAAGAGCAGAACCCTACCATATTGGCTGGATTGAGGAGCAGGAACTCTACCATATTGGCTGGATTGAGGAGCAGGAACTCTACCATAATAATCTGGATTAAGGAGCAGGAACCCTGCTGTATTGGCTGGATTGAGGAGCAAAGAGATTGAGGAAAGACTTCCTGAATAAACTGGAGAACATGCAGCAAATGGTGGCAAGACTTGGGCACAGGAGAAGCAAGGTGCAAACTCTGGTTCCTCCTCGATAGGGCGGAGCAGAAGCAAGATGATCTGATGCTGTAGGGGCTGCCCTACTGCCCTGAGGCCCCTTAAATTTTCTTACCTGGATCAGCACAGTTGTCAGAGCTTAGTTCCAGGCTTGCTGTCCACAGGTCAGGGATAACTGCTCCATCTGTGGAGGGCAGAGAGACTTTGGAGAAGGGAGCCAAGGGGAGAGCTTTGGTGGAGATGGAACCTAATTTCATAGTCTGGGGAACCAAGGAAAAGGAAGCCTGGGAGTTATACCAAACACAGGCTCTCTTATCCCAGTGTGGTATGGCCAACCCTGAATGGTGTGATCTGGAGAGAGGAATCGCAACATTTTGTCTTTTTCAAAACTAAATTGGTTTGCTCTAGCCCTAATATCATTACTTTTAATCTTAGGGAAAAGTCTGACTATATCTGTATTTCTTAATCTGCAGAGTGCTTATGTCGATGAATTTTTTTTTTTTTTTTTTTTTTTTTTTTTTTTTTTTTGGAGACATGGTCTTGCTCTGTTGCCCAGGTTGGAGTGCAGAGGCTGCAGCTAACTCCAGCCTCCAACTCCTGGGCTCAAGTGATCCGCCCACCTCTGCCTCCCAAGTAGCTGGAACACAGTACCATGCCAGATATTTTTGTTTGTTTGTTTGCAGAGACGGGGTCTCACTATGTTGCCCAGGCTGATCTCAAACTCCTGGGCTTAAGCAATCCTCCCGCCTCACCCTCCCAAAGTGCTGGGGTTACAGACGGAAGCCACAGTGTCCGGCTAGTGATTTTGTTTCTGAAGCCGTGTGTGTTATTGGAGGGGCTGCGGTTGAATATTGGATAGTGAGGCCGCAGTTTGTTTTTCTAGATAACAGGCTTAAAAATGATTGCTGCTTCTCAGGAAGGTAGGTAATTACTTCTTGTAGGTTTTGCTGTCCCTGTCTTTTTAAAGGGAAAAAATGATCGTTCATTTGCCCACTACCACATATATGCCATATGTGTCCAATGTCTCAATGTTAGTTCATCAGTGAAGTATGAAATTATTTTAAAATGACATATCTTTCGATATTCAAATGAGACTCAATCTGGCATGGAAAATTACATGATGTTAATTATTCTTTGTGCATATAAATCAGCTGTGAAATCACTTGAAACTCCTGTGTGTTTGGGTTCTTTATCAGCAGGGCCGAATAATTATCAACAAACCTCAGTGAGCGCCACTTGGCAAAAGGTCTCTTTATTCAATGTGAGTGCAGCTTTGAACGTGGAAGCAGAGGTGCTCTCTAGCATGTGAAATGCATAGCCAAGCTTGGCCCCTGCGGAGCGTACCTGGAAAAGGTAAGTGGTGTCTATCCAGTTGCCTAATAATCAGAATCATCTTTGGAGAGCAGAAGATGTGAGAAACTTGACTTGATTTGAGTGAGAGAAATAGAGAAACCAGGCCATCTGTAACAGCAGATATTCTAAATCAAGAGTAGGAACAGATACTTAGAAATTAGAAGCTACATCATATACTGATATTCAAAGTATGATTCTCATCACATATGACCCCTTCCCACTCAAATTGTGCCTCTCTCCATCCCTCTCCCACCCCACTGCAGAATCAGGCCATGGCATTGAGTAGAAGAGGACTGGAGTGAACTCTCCTTGAAAAGATAAACATTATTTATTGTTTTCTTGCTGATTTCAGGTGGCACTGTGGCTTTGGTGGCTGCAAGAAGCTCTGAAAATACACTAGTAGGCCAGGCGCGATGACTCATGCCTGTAATCCCAGCACTTTAGGAAGTTTACCTGAAGGCAGGCAGATCACCTGAGGTCAGGAGTTCGAGACTAGCCTAGACAACATGGTGAAACCCTGTCTCCACTAATAATACAAAAATTAACCTGACATAGTGGCTCATACCTATAATCCCAGCTACTCTGGAGACTGAGGAATGAGAATTGCTTGAACCTGGGAGTCAGAGGTTGCAGTGCACTGAGATTGCACCGCGCTGAGATTGCACCACTGCACTCCAGCCTGGGCAACAGAGTGAAATTCTGTCTCAAAAACAACAACAACAACAAAATACCAGTGATAGCCACTGGCCTAGTGATTCTCACCTCCCCTGAGACGCAGACTTCTAGGATCCGCATCTCTGGATGGAGCAGACACAACTGCTAGGCAAAGTTATCATGGTGCCCTCTCCCCAGAACCACCTTTTCTCATTGGGACCAGGAATGCCTGTTCCCTCACTGTGTGAGCAAGGAGAAAATTCTTCCTTTCTTCCCCCATATCTAGAGTGGAGGTCAAATCTAGGCTTATCTCTTGGAAGAGCTGCTCTCTGGAAGGCAACAGACTACACTGCCGTTGGCTCCCCTGCATTTTCTTTGGAATTCTTGGCTCAAAAAGAGCCAAATAGGGGCTGGGTATGGTGGCTCATACCTGTAATCCCAGCACTTTTGGAGGCCAAGGCAGGAGGATCACTTGAGCCAAGAGTTCGAGACCAGCATGGACAACGTAGGGAAACCCTGTCTCTACAAAATATCAAAAAATTAGCTAGACATGGTGGCACACACCTGCAGTCCCAGCTGCTCGGGAGGCTGAGGTGAGAGGATCATTTCTGGCTGGGATGTTGAGGCTGCAGTGAGCTATGATTGCACTACTGCACGCCAGCCTGGGTGACAGACCAAGACCATGTCTCAAAATGAAAAAAAAAAAAGAGAGAGAGAGAGAGAGAAAGAGAGAATAGAGCCAAATGCAACATATGGCTAGAAGAGGAAATTCTAGCAACCCCACACCTCCCTGTTGTTGGACTCCTCTGCAACCCATGGGCACCTGTGGGATGGATACTCCATTTCTCTACCCTCATTAACTCTTTCCTGCTAAGCAACAAACTGAAAAGATTTTAGAGGACCGTTTTCTAAAATGGATCGTCTTCATCAGGGAGCTTTGCCCTGCATTCCCTCAAATCACTTCCTTTGAAAAGGGACACATATTGTCCGTTGCTCTGCTCAGGGGAGAAGTCCTGTGGACCTCACAAACAGGACGGGGCTGCTTTGCCCCATCTGACGGAAAGAACTAGCTCCTCTCTTTCAAATCCATGCCTCTTCACTGCCAAAAGAAAAGAAAAAAGTGTGCAGAAAGCCAGCTCCATAAAAATAGCCCAGTTTCTGAGGAATGTCTCGAAGAATCAAGGTCCTTGTTTCTAAAAGTGTTGCAGACACCTGCAGATCCGCCTCTCTGCTCCAAGATGTCTCTGCTTTCCCTGCCATCCTCGTTCTTCTGCAGCACTTTGTAGCTTTCCTAGAACACTTGCCACAGTGACCTGCATATGTGTCCACCTCCTCATCAAAGGAGGGCCCTGTGAGAGCACAGCTGTGGTTTATCTCACTTTGTCTTTCTTCCCTCATTTCCACTCCTACTCAGACTAGGGAGAAAAACTTTGGTCCCAGCCAATAAAAAGGCCAGTTAATCTATTTACCAGGGAAGCATTCTGGACAGTCAAAATTGTTTGCACCTTGATCAAATTTTGAATTTTTTTTTTTTTTTTTTTTTCTGCAAAGAGTTTCAAAGTATTAGCATCTGGCAAGTCAGCCTACGTGGATAAAATTTCAACTGTAAGTGTTAATCTTTCAGGGCCCCACCTAGATTCCAATCCCAAAGCAGCAAAAGATAAGAGAGGACGCTTAAAAGAGACTCTCATTTATCTCCTTGGAGTGTGTGAATTTTTGTGACAGGCTGTGTTAAGAGGAGACAATTGACTAATTTCATTTCACTGGCCTGAAGTGATGGGGAGAGAGGCCTCAAGTTTTGTCAACTTTTTGTAAGTCTAACTTGCAACTGATATCAAGCAGGTCCAGAGGAAGCTGTTATTCACCTACTGAATAAGGTAGAAAGAAAATATCCAAGAGGGCTCAAAGAAATACAATCACAAATCTTCAACAAATATGCTCTGCCCCCTCTCATCATGATGTACATCATCTGAACTCTAAAAAGCCCTAAAAATGCAAGTGTCCCCATAGTAAGAAAGTCACGTGACTGCAAATAAGCTTGACATTCTTTTTAGAATTAGCAGGAAGAGTGAGAGAATAAATATACACCAGATGGCAGTAAGTTAATAATATTTTACAAATTAACATAAAACATCGCTGAAAAACATTTAGCCTAAAATCATCATTACCAAAATCATCGTTTTGAACGTATTAAATTTATAAAATGTAAATGAGAAGTACGGTGAAACCTCATCCCCAACCCTCAATCCCAACCCCATGGCCAAGAATGTGGAAATGAAGGAAGAAAAGCTTTAAAATCAACACCGAATGGATTAAAGTAGAGAGATACCAAATTGTTTCAAAGAAGGCAAGAGGTCCTAGGGTAGCAAGAAAAGTCTTCAATCTGATCGAAGACATTAATATTCCCAGGGGAAACCGTGCCTTCATTTACATGGAGTGGGTCATCTATGGAAACATAGTAAAAATAACAAAAGGAAATTATTTTAGATGAGATTTGGCCTGGCTTCCAAGCACTGTTCAGGGCGGAGGGCAGCCAGCTGACAGCTGATGGGACAGAGGGATGTACAGTCTGCTCGGCAATCCCTTCCCGATTGTGGGGAGTGCAACATCAGGCTATTGTAGCCTGATCTCATTACAAATCCACACCATTAACTCCCTTGTTCTGATTGCATGTGCACCAAACAACCTTCTGATTATTTGCTTCCCTCTGTAGCTCTTCTGTAAGTGATAGAAGAAGCTGGTTAGACAGACACGTGTATCTGTTCTACCTGCCAGTTCGATTTCTCCTGATACATGAATAAACTGGTGTTTGGGTTCTAGATATTGTTGCTCATAAGTTTTGTGTGAGTCAGAATCTCCCAGTGTGTTCTAGGGCCATCTCAAAGGGGCCATTTCTTGGCCAAAGCTGGCCTGCGGGTGGCTGGTCATTCTACTGATAAGGGGCTGGTCTTGCTAGTTCCTACAAGAAAATTTTCTAAAGCAATGCGTAACAGAGCCTTCTTCATCTATTTGATATGTGAAGAAAGTGTCCAACATCAAAGTTACAGTAGTGTTCTCTCTCAGGTCACATCCCTGCATGTTTTTTTTTTAATTTTTAAAGATTTTACTTTAAGTTCTTGATACATGTGCAGAACAGGCAGGTTTATTACGTAGGTATACATGTGCCATGGTGGTTTGCTGCACCTGTCAACTTAGCATCTAGGTTTTAAGCCCCATATGTTTTCCCTGGGTGTGAGTTATGTGCAGAGGACTCTCCAGTCAGTAACTCCATGGCCAGCTCTCTCTCCCAAGCCTAGACCATTCAACAGCTCACTGCACCTCTCTCCTTGGAGATCACGCAGACACCCAAAGTCAACATGTTAAAAATTACGTTATCATCGTATACATCAGTGTGTTTCAGCTCTTTTGTGCCTCTTCCAGAGACCAGGTGGCTTAAACTATAGAAATGTACAGTCTCACAGTTCTGGAAGCAAGAAATGCAAAAGCAAGGTTTTGGCAAGGTTGGTTCCTGCCAGGCGCCATACTGGAAGGATCCCTGCTAGGCCTCTCTCCTGGGCTGGTAGATGGCCTTCTTCTCCCTGCGTCTTTACATTTTCCCACGGTCCATGTCTGTGTCCGAACTTCCCCGTGTTCTAAGGACACGGCAGGTTAGGACTCCGACATGTAAATGTGAGGAGAACACAGTTCAACCCAAAGCACCATCCTTCATTTGTCACCACATCAAATCCATGGACCTGCCTGCAAGGCTCCACCTCATGAGGGTCTCTCAGTCACTATCACTGTCCTCTGTTGGCATTCATCATTCCTTCTTGCTTGTCTCCTGGTCCGCTTTACTGCCCTCCTGCTTCCCACTGCCTCCCAAGACCCCGACAGACTCTTCACACCTAGATTGAGAGGACTTTCTTTAAAACGCCTGCCATTGCCTTTAAAGTACTTCAACGGAGCCAAATAACCCTCCCATAAAGTCAAAATTCCTTGTCACAGCTCTTCAGGCCTGCCACGATCTAGTATCCACACACCCAGCCTCATGGCTGACCACTCCCCACCAGGGCTGCACATGCCTGCAAGATGGAGCTACTTCTAGTTCCCTGAAGGTGCCAAGCTTTCTCTTGCATCCAGGTGCTTGGGCATGCTCTTCCCTTAGCCTGAAACACTCTGGTTCATCTCTTTAGTTGTCTTCTTCTTTCTTCTTTCCTCTTCCTCCTCCTCCTTTCTTCTTCTTTTTTTTTTTTTTTTTTTTTTTTGAGGCAGAGTCTCACTCTGTTGCTCACGCTGGAGAGCAGTGGCATGATGTCGACTCACTGCAATCCCCATCTCCTGGGTTCAAGCGATTCTCCTGTCTCAGCCTCCCAAGTAGCTGAGATTACAGACATGTATCCCCAAACCCGGCTAATGTTTGTATTTTTAGTAGAGATGAGGTTTTGCCTTGTTGGCCAGGCTGGTCTCGAACTCCTGACCTCAAGTGATCTGCCCACCTCGGCCTCCCAAAGTGCTGGGATTACAGGCGTGAGCCAATTGTGTCTGGTCCTCTCTTTAGTCTTCTAGCCTCCGCATTCCTATACTCTCAGCTTGCGCGTCACTTACACCAAGCCTGCATGAGGTGTCCTCTTTTTGTTTTCTCATAACCTCCTTTCTTTTACTCATAAAATACTTAAATACCCCATTTCTGCATCCACATTCTTCACTAGACTGGAAGCTCTAGGATGTGTGAGATGCTATTGGTCATGCAGTCGCATCTCTAGACCCCAGAACAGGCTCCTGGCTCACAGTAGGTGTTGACCAGCATTGCTAAGAATATGTTGAAAATGATAACTTCATAACTATTTTGCTTTCTAACAAAGTTTTCTGGCCAGAACTTTTTTTTTTTTTTTTTTACAGAGTCTTGCTTTGTGACCAGGCTGGAGTGCAGTGGTGTGATCTCGGCTCACTGCAACTTCTGCCTCCCTGGTTCAAGCCATTCTCCTGCCTCAGCCTCCCAAGGAGCTGTGACTACAGGTGCACGCCACCATGCCCAGCTAATTTTCGTATTTTTAGTAGAGACAGGGTTTCACCATGTTGGCCAGGATGGTCTCAATCTCTTGACCTCATGATCCACCCATCTCAGCCTCCCAAAGTGCTGGGATTACAGACATGAGCCACTGCACCCAGCACAGAAATTTTAATCAAATCATTTAAGATTCAAAGTTGTTGATAATGTTGGAAGACTTCTGTCATTGTTCTTATTGCAAAACTCACGCCCAGGAATTCAAATCCAATTTGTATCCTCACAGAGCATATACAATGACAATATATTCACAAAATACAGTGATCATATGTCCCCGCTTGATTAGGACCATCCAGCTTAAGTTTATTGTCTGAGCATAATTATTAATAATGTTCCCATTGACTCTCCTAAGAGCTCTGGCTTGGGTGATTAATTACCTACTCATAAGCCAATTCACAAATGTTGAATTTTGTAGGTGAAAATAGTGTTTTGCTAACCCTGTTTTCCTCAAAGAAAGCAAAAAGTTATTGTCCAAAATGCAGAATGCAGTTTATTTGAGAAAATCTTGTTTAGAAACAAGAGGGTGGTGTAGCCAGGGTTTGTAAGAGGAAGACTTCTAACCTGCAGCAAAAGCGAAACAAGGAATTTGAGTCAACTTGAAACCAGCCCAACAGGAGATTCATGCATCTGGAGTAATTGAGTTACAGCAGATTAGGTTCTAGATTCATACAAATCACTAATTTCTATTTGTTTGCTTTTTTTTAGTAATTGAAAAATACATGCAATTAATTTCTGACATGAAGAAAAATTACAATCAATCCCTCACTGTTCAAAAGCAGAATTCTGGGAGTTAGACAGGTCAGTTGCCTAGCACTTCTGGATCAGATGATCCAAGGTCGCTTTGTTATTTAGTTTTAAACACTAAGTATTCTCACAATAGCAGTTTAAGCACGGTATGATAGTAGCATTAAAATACACCCCACGGTCTAACACGAGCCCTGCTGGAATGATCTGTTCATGTGGACTTTTCTTATCTTTGCTCCCCTTCAGCAGTGCTAATGTTGGAGAAATGTATTTTTTTTAAAAAAGATGCTAAAATAAGGCTTTTTGAATGGTGGGAGGTGAAGAGACCCTGAATTCATTTCCAGGATAAGACAACTTTCTCATTTGACTAGTTCAAACTTTTTAAAACCTACTTAAGAAAATATATTCTAATAGAGGTAATAAAATAAAGCACTGACCACATAAGCATTGACCTAGGATTTAAACACATTATTTAAAACCAAGTTGGTTGCATGGGTGGATATGTGGGTTGCACATATCCTATCATTTAAACTTGTGCTACTCAAAATATTACATTTCTTTAAGTAGCCCCACTTTCAAAACTAAAAGCAGCTATGGAAATATGGCAACCAGAGAAACTTAAGTACTCTTACAAAATAAATTATGTACTCTTATGATTTGAGCAATTGTAGCTCACTGCAACCTCAACCTCCCATGCTCAAGAGATCCTCCCACCACAGCCTCACAAGTAGCTGGGACTATGGGTGTGCACCACAATGCTTGGCTAATTAACAACAACAAAAAAAAAAATTGTAGAGACAGAGTCTCAGTAAGTTGCCCAGGCTGGTCTTGAACTCGTGGGTGCAAGCAGTCCTCCCACCTCAGCCGCTCAAAGTGTTGGGATTACAGGCGCGAGCTACTGCACCCAACAACCCACACATGCATTTTTATTTTTAAAAACCAAGCCATTTAACATCAACACATCCTATATAAAACATAAAACTAAGATTCTGACTCCCTAGAGCTATCACATTGTAACAAAGCTGAACGCTCATACAATCTAGCTAGCCTGTCCTCTCTACATGGGGTCATTCTGCCCCAAATCAAAACATGAATTGTCCTATGAACTATAAAAGTGGAGTTCATGCCCTTTGAGAATTGGTGGAAAATCCAATTTGCTTCTTTCCATCTCTGTCTACAGAGGAAGGCTGATCTAATTGTGAGAGAGGTTTTCAGAGCTCAACTGTGCGGGGAGCTTCTTGTAAATAGTCACTGCCCATCTTTCTAATGACAGCCATGTATACACATTTCTGAATAAAACACAAACAAAGGTGCATACCTCTTCTTTACGGTCCATAGAGGTTCACCATCATTGCTTATTTCCCAAATCAAAAATGTGGGACCCTCTCTACCCTAGCATCTTGGGACAAAAACACCGAATTTAGGTACCATGTTGCCAGTTGTTGTCATCACTGAAGAATGGTTAAGAATGTGGAATATGGATCCTGTAGACCTGGGTTTGAAGTTCAACTCCATTAAGTACAAATGTGTGTCCTGTGCAAATTTCTTTAGCTATTCTAGGGTTCACTTTGCCTGTTTTTGAAATAGAAATAAAAATAGTCTCTAAATCACAAAATGATTGTGAGGATTACGAAGACCATGTGCATAAAGATCCCGGCCCCTGGTAGACGCTCAGTCCATATTAGTTGTCATTATTGTCATTTGTTTTGGCTGTGGCTGTACAATTGCTACTCACAGGAGCTATCATTGGAACTCCTAATTCCTGACAAGAATTTTTAAAAATTTATTATGATTTTTTCTTTACAACTTTTATTTTAGGTTCAGGGGATACGTTTGAAGGTTTGTTACATGGGTAATTTGATGTTGCATGGGTTTGGAGAACAGACTATTTTGTCACCCAGGTAATGAGCACAGTACCCAATAGGTAGTTTTTCAGTTGTCACCCTCCTTCCACCTTCCAGCGCCAAGTAGGCCCTGGTGTCTGCTGTTCCCTTCCTTGTGACCATGTTTGCTTAATGTTTGACTTCCATTTATAAGTGAGAACATGTGGTATTTGATTTTGCTGTTTCTGTTTTAGTTCACTTAGGATAATGGCCTACAGCTGCATCCATGTTGCTGCAAAGAACATGATTTTATTCTTTTTTATGGCTCCATAGTATTCCATGGTGTAGATGCACCACGTTTCTTTATCCAGATGGGCACTAAGGTTGATTTCATGTCTTTGCTATTGTGAAGGGTGCTTCAGTGAACATATGAGTGCATGTGTCTTTATGGTAGAATGATTTATATTCCTTTGGATGTATATCCAGTAACAGGATTGCTGGGTCAAATGGTAGCTTTAAGTTCTTTCAGAGATCTCCAAACTGCTTTCTATAGTAGCTGAACTAATTTACATTCTCACCAACAGTGCATGAGTGCTCCCTTTTCTCTGAAGCCTCACCAGCATCTGTTGTTTTTTGACGTTTTCATAATAGCCATTCTGACTGGTATGAGATGATATCTCATTGTAGTCAACATCACATCTATTAGTGATGTTGAGCATTTTTTTTCTTATGTGTGTTGGCCACGTGTATGTCTTCTTTTAAGAAGTGTTTGTTAATGTCTTTTGTCCATTTTTAATGGGGTGGGTTGTGTCTTGCTTGTTGATTTATTTATATTTCTTATAGTTGCTGGATATTAGACCTTTGTCAGATGCACAGTTTGCAAATATTTTCTCCCATTCTTTAGGTTGTCTGTTTACTCCGTTGATAGTTTCTTTTTCTCTGCAGAAGCTCTTTAGTTTAATCATGTCCCACTTGTCAATTTTGTTTTCATTGTAATTGCTTTTAGAGTCTTTGTCATGAAATCTTTGCCAGGGCTGATCTCCTGAATGGTATTTCCTGGGTTTTCTTCTGTGATATTTTTTAGCTTTAGGTTTTACTTTTAAGTCTTGAATTGATTTTTGTATATGGAGAAAGGAAGGGGTCCAGTTTCAATCTTCTGCATATGGCTAGCCAGTTATCCCAGCACCTGTTATTGAATAGGGAATCCTTTTTCCACTTTTTGTTATTGTTGGCTTTGTCAAAGATTGGATGGTTGTACATTAGCAGCTTTATTTCTTGGTTCGCTAACCTGCTCCATTGGTCCCTGTATGTGTTTTTGTCCCAGTGCCATGCTGTTTTGGTAACTGTAGCCCTTCAGTATAGTTTGAAGTTGGGTAATATGATGCCTCTAGCTTTGTTCCTTTTGCTTAGAATTGCTTTTGCTATTTGGGCTCCTTTTTGGTTCCATATGAATTTTAGAATAGTTTTTTCTAATTCTGTGAAGAATGTCATTTGTAGTTTGATAAAAATAGCTACTGAATCTAGAAATTGCTTTGGGTAGTATGGCCATTTTAACAACATAGATTCTTCCTATCCATGAGTATGGAATGTTTTTCCATTTGTTTGTGTCATCTCTGATTTCTTCAGCAGTGTTGTGTAATTCTCATTGTAGAGATCTTTCAGCCTCCCTGTTTAGCTGTATTGCTAGGTTTTTTATTCTTTTATTGCAATTGTGAATGGGATTGTGTTCTTGACTTGGCTCTGAGCTTGGATGTTATTGGTGTATAGAAATGTTACTAATTTGTGTACCCAGATTTTGAATCCTGAAACTTTGCTGAAGTTGGTTATCAGATATAAAAGCCTTTGGGCAGAGACTTTAGGGTTTTCTAGGTAGAGAATCATATCACCTGCAAAGAGAAATAGTTTGGCTTCCTCTCTTCCTATTTGGATGTCTTTTATTCATAGTCTTGCCTGATTGCTCTGGCTAGGTCTTTCAATAATTTTAGTTCTACAGATAGAGTTGTATAGTAGGAAAAAAAATACAGACTTTATGAGACAGGTATTTCAACTCAGTCTGACACATAGTAGTTGCATGCCTCTCTGGCATTTTCTTAATCCTCTGAGACTCAGTTTCCTTATCTGTAAGATGGGAATAATGTCAACAGGATTATTGTGAACTAAAGGTAATGCATATGAAAGGAACTGACACAGTGTAAGTAGTTATTAAATGGTTGCTCTTAATATGATATAATTAGTTATTCTACCTCCACTGGAGAGCAAAAATACATATTCTGAGAACCATCTGATTCCACGAAATTATCCTCACACAAAACTCAATCATCTGGTTAGGAACAGTGGCTCACACCTATAATCCCAGCACTTTGGGAGGCTGAGGCGGGCAGATCACCTGAGGTCAGGAGTTCAAGACCAGCCTGGCCAACATGGTGAAACCCCATCTGTACTAAAAACACAAAAAATTATCAGGCATGGTGGCGCACACCTATAATCCCAGCTACTCAGGAGTCTGAGGCAGGAGAATTACTTGAACTCAGGGGGTGGAGGTTGCAGTGAGCCGAGATTCCGCCACTGCACTCCAGCCTCAGTGACAGAGTGAGACTCCACCTCAAAGCAAGCAAGCAAACAAACAAACAAACAAACACCTCAGTCATCCTGAGTGCTTTTGTGGCCCTAGTTAGTATAGGATGTAAGAGCTTGGAAATTCACAAGAATCAGAACAGACTGGAAAACAATAAAAACAGGCATGCTGAAAAAGACTCACTGCTTTTGCTTCCCTACAAAAGAATGCCCTCAGCACAGTTGGGAGGCAGGGAGAATGAGAGGCAGCTGCAATGAGGGTGCACAGCCATGTAGTTGATTGGCTTTTGCAATTTCAAGAGCTAAAGTCAGAATCAGAATCTGCTTCAGATTTTAATTCAGCATGTAAAAGGCTGGAGAGATGTTTTTGAAAGTGAGTCGGCAATAATAAATCAATGTGACACCGGGAAAATATTCTAAATAGGCAATATTTTGCCATTGCTGAAATTTAAATATCTCTTCCTTTCTGCTGTGCCAAGATAAAGGGCTAAGAAAGAAATCCCAAGCTAATGGCATAGAAAACTAATGTATTCCCTCCCAAGACTAAGCACAGAACACACGCTCTCACTCTGCTCAGCCGCAGACAGGCAGATAAATGAAAATGCATCTTTTTTTGTCTGAACTCTTGACACAGCATCTCTGAAGATAAGCATCTCGTAATATTGATTCCCTATTCAGTAGGACTTCAGGGAAGAAGAAAACAAAAATCCAGCAGTGGCTGAACCAACCACTGCAACCCTATGTTTCTGGTTTGGTTTGTTTGAGTCCCTGGTGAAATGTCTAAGTTCTGAGGCCGCCCATCTCACTGATCAAAACAGCAGAGAGCAACTCTGTTTTTATTGTTATACATTCAATAAAGGTCTTACCAGCAACTTTCTCTTCTCCATTGGTCCCCTGGATCTCAGAGGGATCCTGGGGTTGATGTGAAATTAGGCATGAGGGAATTCCTCTCAGGGAGCAGCCAGCCCATGTTACTCTGGGATGCCAGATACAAGTCTGTGGCTCCATTCGGAGACACCATTGCAGGGCTGGAATTCGGCATTCTGAAGGCACATTTAATGCCAAAGCCGGTCTTCTGTGACTATGGTCTATGGATTCGTTATATGGGTCCCAGTTAAA
This sequence comes from Rhinopithecus roxellana, assembly GCF_007565055.1. Taxonomy (NCBI): domain Eukaryota; kingdom Metazoa; phylum Chordata; class Mammalia; order Primates; family Cercopithecidae; genus Rhinopithecus; species Rhinopithecus roxellana. Next base: position 113,800,357 of record NC_044559.1, read on the forward strand.
AGAGTCCTGGCTTTGTTCTACAAACACAACCTGATAACCACAGTGTGAGCTTGACGCTAAAACCCAATTCTCCCGTATTAAGATGGCTGACACTTTCTGCCAGAGCACTGGAGAAGTGTCTCTATGGTGGGCATTCAGACCTTCCCCTTTCATCATCAGAGGCACATCCTCATGGTCCCACCTCTACTAACAGCCCCTGTGGCTCTACCTTAGACCAGTTGCTACTGTGTCTCATGCAGGATCCACGAATTACAGGGAATTTTTAGCATCGCACTAAAATTGCTCCAAGCTCTGACTTTCAAGCATTTATCTTTAGCAACTGTACTTTTGTAGTGCTCGTTACTTTTTTCTTATTTGTTGCTATATAGGTATGTGCAGAGGCGGAAGGGGTAGTTCCCTTCCAGTCCTGTAATTAGTTCACCTGTAGTTGTTTGGGCCGGCACAACAGGGTATTTTCTGGGTCTGTGTTATGTCAAAGGCAGGGCCTTATAGGTAACCTAACCTGTCTTTTGACAGCACCCAACACTATCTTTTTTTTGTTTTTGAGGCGGAGTCTCGCTCTGTCACCCAGGCTGGTGTGTCACTGCATGGCACAATCTCAGCTCACTACAAGCTCTGCGTCCTGGGTTCATGCCATTCTCCTGCCTCAGCCTCCCGAGTAGCTGAGTCCCAGGTGCCTGCCACCACACCCAGCTAATTTTTTGTATTTTTAGTACAGACGGGGTTTCATCGTGTTAGCCAGGATGGTCTTGATCTCCTGACCTCGTGATCCGCCCACCTCAGCCTCCCAAAGTGCTGGGATTACAGGCATGAGCTAACGCACCTGGACGCCACCACCATTTTTTCATACATACTCCCCTCTGCATTGCCAGGAAGTGCTCTATTTTATGGTTGTTCCTGGTTTACACTATAATGCATCTTCCAGAGCAATGTTAACACCTATCCATTTGTTACTTCAATGGGGTGTTTGTTACTGAACACTTGTTATGCCTGTTAACACGTGTATAACACAATTCACCACTGCCACGGGTTCAGTGGGTGGGTTTCCTACCAGTGACTCTCCAGTGGCTTAAGACAGCTGCGCTGTTGCAGCCTTCACAAAAATCAGCAGAGGATCCCAGAGTACAGCAGAGTATCTTCTGTCCTTGAGAATATTTGCTGGTGTTGCCATCTGGCCAGGAAAGGACATAATAAGACTTGACCTGCCATGATTTTCTAAGTACTATATAGAATGAGCACCGACCACGATCCCTGTGCCAAACCATGTTCACCCATGATTCTTCCAAGAATCAGGCAGCAAATCCAAACTTTGACATTTAAAGATGCAGCAACCCAGGCCAAAAGAGAGAGTGTCTAAGTCTCACTAAATCCTGGAGCAAGAATTTGGCAGGTCCCAGCAGAAGGTGAAACAGAGAGGGCTTCCTCTAGCTTCATGCATGATCATCTGCCAGGGAGTCTCTTTGCGCCTTTCTTTCCTATTCTTGAGGATTTTCTAAAAGGGATCCTCTTTGCACACTTGCCTTCAACCCAATGGCAAAAGACATCAGAGTAAAACCCTTTTCCTCAGTCCCATTTCATTCTCAGCCTTGCCCCTGTTTATAGGTCTTTAGGAGGACTTGGATCCTGGGCAGACCAACCACCCCATCAGTAGAATGCATGCACGAGGTGTGGATGAAAAGCTCTTGGTTGTCATCCAAGAAGGAAATGCAAGCTGATCCAAGGAAAGAGGTGTGATTGGAAGGATTTGAAGAACTCATTGAACTGGGAGTGAGACTACAGAATTACAGGCAGAGGATGAGCAGGAGCCGAGGTCTAGGTGGCAGAAGAGACAGCTGAGCTGCCACAGCCACAGCCAGGACACTGCTGCTGGCCCCGTACCACTGGACGCTTGCTGCTGCTGCTGGAGCCTGGGCCAGCTCTGCGGATCTTCACCTGCCCTGCCAGGCTGCACTGCCTCTGTGGATGCCCAGGACCAGACAAGAGCTTCCAATCAGCTGAGTCTAGGTCATGATGCCGTGCCTCACTGCCCAAGGGCAAGAGAGGGAACATTTGGCCCTGTTCAGGGGTCATACTGCCTTATCTACTGGATGGGACAGTGCCCAAATCAGCAAGGGGTTCAGAGGACGGCCAGTCAACAGATAAACAAACAAATAATCCAACAACTGGCAAACATCCAGAACAGATGCTATTTAAGAATGAGGACAGCTAACCTTTCAAGGAGGTTCCACCTTGCTCCTGCGTGACCATGGTTCTGTGTTTGGGTCTGGGTCTGATCATCTATAAAGTACAGCTAATGAAACCTCTATTTTAAGAGTTTCTGTGAGAATTAGAGATACTGTAGATAAATTACCCTGAGAAGGAACTCAAAAAGGTCAGAAAAAAAAAGTTTTTTAAAACATTTTAAAACCTTTTTGGTCGAGACGGGGTCTTGCTATGCTGCCCATGCTGGTCTTGAACTCCTGGCCTTAAGCAATCCTCTTGCCTCAGCCTCCCAAAGTGTAGGAATTACAGGAATGAACCACAGTGAGCAGCCTTGGTTACTGTTATTCAAACATGAAAAATGACTTCCCCAAAGAATGTTTTTGTAAGAACAGGGTCAACACCTGTCTGGCTCATTTTCTTTTTCTATAGGACTTAGAAGCAAAATTACACAACTGAAGATGTGAAAAGGTAGCAAATGCTGTAATAGGGAGGAACTGGGAAGGGAAGGAGGAAGAAGGGACTGAGGGGGCCTGTAGTAAGTTTCTGACATAGTTGTGTGTGTAGAAGAGACATCTTGTTAAGTTGGGAGAAGAGAGAGGAGGGTTGAGGAGGAGGAGAGGCATTTGTGAGCACTGGATAGGGAGACAGGCTTTCTGAGCGGATTTCCCAACCCTGGGCCATTTTGGTGTTGATGAGCTAGGCCAGGCAAGAGCTCCAGAGCCCTGAAGGGTGGGGTAGGGCTAGGGGCCACAACTACAGCCAGATAATGGAGTTCAGGGCTCAGGTCCTGGCCGGGGATATACAGACCCAGGAACAACTTAGAGAATAGCAGAAATTACTTTCTGGGTTTCCTCCCAGACTGTAGATGGCCAGCAGTCCCAGCTTGTCCACGACTGAGTGGGTTCTTCAGAACAGTCTCTGGAGTGCTTCAGACAACTCTGTTTACTGGAGCAGTTGCAGAGTAAGACCCAGGGTATGCCAACCCTGCTGGTCCTTGCGTGAACTCTAACGATGCTCCCATTGGAGCGATGCCAACTACTGTGTTTGGTAACCACCCTCCCTGGACCAGACCAAATTCTGCAGCTGGTTTCTTGCTAGCTGAAGAGTAGCTCTGTGTCCCTTGGGCAGAGTGCACCACAGCACCTGCTGAATGTTGCAATACCTCTTTGAGACTCCCTCCTTCTCTAGCTATACTCCAGAACTCATTGCATCCAGCACATGGCTCTGAAGAGCACAGGCATGCTGGCATTGCCCAGATTCATTTCTCCATCCCAGGCCTCTCTCTTAAGGGCAGGATGCAAATAGCCAACGGCATGTGTCACCACCACTTACATGTGCCTAGTCGGGCTAAGCTACATTTAGGACTTGGAGCCCTCACAAGCTTTAGCAATATGCATTGACTGTAATTTGACAGCAACTGCATCAAAGACCTCACACCTTTCATATTCTTTGTTACTTAATTTGGCAAGAAAGATCAATAGCTATCACTGCACGATTAGTAGTACTTCTCACGCTTATTACAGCCAAGATGGGCTACAAATGTGAAAGCTCAAGGAAACTTACATGTGTGTTAAATCACTACAGAGATGGCTACTGGACTGTAACTTCACTGAGTATGACTTCCCCTAAAGAAAATCTGCACTTTGGGAGGCCGAGGCGAGCGGATCACGAGGTCAGGAGATCGAGACCATCCTGACTAACACGGTGAAACCCCGTCGCTACTAAAAAAATACAAAAAACTAGCCGGGCGAGGTGGCGGCGCCTGTAGTCCCAGCTACTCGGGAGGCTGAGGCAGGAGAATGGCGGGAACCCGGGAGGCGGAGCTTGCAGTGAGCTGAGATCCGGCCACTGCACTCCAGCCTGGGTGACAGAGCGAGACTCCGTCTCAAAAAAAAAAAAAAAAAAAGAAAAGAAAATCTGATGAAAAGATTAGACAGTAAGTACAGGGCAGTCAAATTTCTGACACTTAAATGTTAAGGTATTTTAAAAAATACGTACATTATGTAAAGGTCAAAGTTTCCCAAGATTCTGTCTATTCTTTTGTTGTTAGAATGCTTATTGTGATATTTAGCACTAAATAAAGACAAGTATTTCTTCCATTAAGTGAAATTAGATGGGGTGGGAACTTATTTTTTACAGTTTCCTATATATAGCACATTGATACGATGAGCTGTTGATGGCATTTATTTTGCATATTGACATATTTTCAATGGGCAGTGATATGGTTTGGCCGTGTCCCCACCCAAATCTCATCTTGAATTGTAGCTCCCATAATTCCCATGTGTTGAGGGAGGGACCCTGTGGGAGATCATTGAATCATGGGGGCCATTTCCCTCATACTGTTTTCAGAGTAGTGAGTAAGTCTCACGAGAGCTGATGGTTTTTTTTCTTTTTTTTTTTTTTGAGATGGAGTCTCGCTCTGTCTCCCAGGCTGGAGTGCAGTGGCGCACGGTCTCTGCTCACTGCAAGCTCCGCCTCCGGGTTCACGCCATTCTCCTGCCTCAGCCTCCCAGATCTGATGGTTTTATAACAGGTTTCCCCTTCTGCTTGGCTCTCATTCTCTCTTGCCTGCTGTCATGATTGTGAGGTCTCCCCAGCTACATGGAACTGTGCGTTCCTTAAACCCCTTTTTCTTTATAAATTACCCAGTCTCAGGTATGTCTTTATCAGCAGGGTGAAAATGGACTAGTACAGGCAGATTTTATACTATAGATCAAGTCTCTGTGAGTGCAATATTCAGAGCTTCCTCGCCTTCAGAAAAAGCTGGTTCTCCTCATTCTAAATATGAATGAAAGAAACTCTAGTGCCCACCAATACATAAATATTGTATTCCTCTACTAGAAAAATATTCTATCCAGTGGTTTGTGCCTTCTGATGTTTTGGTAATGATAGCATTTGATTACTAATGAGGTTTAGACAACTCAGAACAAGTACATTAAATCTGAAAATTCTTACTATGGAGTGATTTAAGGAACATAGCCATGCATGCATTAGTCATTTATCAACTTTTTGTTTTTTTGAGCCAGAGTATTGCCCTATTGTCCAAGTTGAAGTGCAGTGGTGCCATCATAGTTCATTGCAGCCTCTATCTCCTAGGCTCAAGCAATCCTACCACCTCAGTCTCCCTACCTTCTGAGTAGCTGGAACTACAGACATGAACCAACACACCCAATTTTTAAAATTATTATATTGGAAAGATGAGTCTCCCTATGTTGCCCAGACTGGCCTTGAATTCCTGAGCTCAAGGGATCCTCCCACTTTGGCCTCTCAAAGTGCTGGGATTACAGGCATGACCCACCGTGCCTGACCTTACCAACTGTTTTGGGCTCACACTATGCGCTCAGCGCTGTGTCAGGTACTGAAATGCTGTCATGATGAGGGCATTGCCTTTGTGGTGCTATAGAAAATGCGGACAAACCACAGGCAACTACAGCACCATGTGGGAGGAAGGGCTCTGACAGGACGAGTTCAAGGAGGCAGGAGGTCACAAAGACACCTGTCAGAGACTTAGTGGAGGGATGGTCAGAGCAGGCTTCCTGGAGGAGGTGACCTCTAAGCTGAGACCTGAAGGGAGAGAGCAGTGAGCCAGGCAACAAGGGCCTGGAGGCAGAGGGAGATGTGAGTGCTCAGGCAGTGGTGGCAGCAGCCTCAGAGGATGGGATTTCCTGGCAGGGGACTTGTTATATTTCCTCTTCCCTCTTTTTCTCCTATCCCCCTTCTCTGTCTTCTAAAACTTAATGACTAACAGGAGTTTTATTCCTTGGTTTTCCAAGCCTTTCACATCTATCTCCACATTTGTGCCTGCAACAACTGCCTGAGGTCCATGTCTTTCATGTCATAGCTTCTCCTTTACAAAGGAGGACTAGGTGGAACCTCAGTGGGTGGAAGTGACTTGCCCATGTCCACACAGCAATCAAAAAGAAGAGTCTGAGCTCCAACCCGGGAGTTCTTTCCTGATAGCCCCTGCCCATCCCACTGGGTAACGAGCCAAGGAGACATGGTCAAATCTAGAAGTGCAGCCTGCCCTGATCCAGCCATTCTGACCTCCCACTCCATGCTTTGTGGTGGGATTTTCAAGGGTGAAAGAGAGGGAAAGACTTGCCCTTTACATTTCTGTGAAAATCCAGCAAAGGGAATGGACTCCATGGGAGTACAAAGGGGCCCTGAACTGTGCTCCAGCACAACCTGCATTTGGGCAGGACCACAGTTCAGGGACAGCATATCCACAGGGGCACAGCCCGCCTGGCCCCACAGAAGGCAAACCCATGAACCATCCCCAGCAATGGCACATCTTCCTTTTGTTCTGTTGAATGCTGGATCCCAATAGAATGTTTTTTTTTTCTTACAAAATCTACAAGCTGAGCGTCTTTGAATATTAAACTGGCACCTTCCTAACGATTTGGCCTCTGTTCTTCCTGGTTATCGATGCCTTATGTTGTTTTTAGAGCTTCTTTGTTAAAGGTTTACAAAGCAGTCTTAGTTTGGGTTGCCCTGGATGCAAGGTGTGAGAGGATATCCCAAGAATTGGGTGTGAGAGGGAAGGAAGGTGAGACAGAGAAAGAGAAAGCCACAAAGGTTCATTGCTGAACTGAGAACCGCAGTGCACTGGTGGGCTCAGGCGTGCTGGGGACCCTCTAGGCAACCTGGTAGAATGACCTCAGAACTGTCCCTCCAAGGATGGGAAGCTGGCCCATTGATCTACCACCCCCCATCCCTCCAGGTTCATGGTTGCCCCCAAGGGTGTTAACTTTCTACTTTAGGGTCAAAGACTTCTGGGGAAATCCTGGAAGCAGAAAACAAGGATAGCAAGACACTGAGAAACCAAGATACTATTGTTTTTGAGGTGAATTCTTGACCATATGTAGGGTGCCCACAGCCACACAGAAGTCAGATGGGATGAGGAGATAGGACCTGGAGCAATGAGCATTGCCATGGTAAGCCAAGACTCTAGAATATGGGATGTGGGGTTAGAAGATGTGTGCTGGGTGCTGTTTCTTATACTTTTTCAGCTGATGCATTTAATCAGGGACAAGTCACACACATGTGGCATCAATTTCTCTTTTGTTGTTGTTGTTTTGAGGTGGAGTCACACTCTGTCACCCAGGCCGGAGTGCAATAGCGCGATCTCGGCTCACTGCAACCTCTGCCTCCTTTAGGTTCAAGTGATTCTCCTACTTCAGCCTCCTGAGTAGTTGGGATTATAGGCCCATGCCACAATGCCTAGCTAATTTTTGTATTTCTAGTAGAAACGGGGTTTCACAATGTTGGCCATCCTGGTCTCAAACTCCTGACCTCAACTGATCCACCCGCCTTGGACTCCCAAAGTGCTGAGATTACAACCACACCTGGCTGCATCAATTTTGCTGCTGTTGAGAGACACACACACACACACACAGAGAATTCCAGTTCTGTTCATGCTATACAGCTGTTGCTAGGATGAAATAGAATATGAGGAACTACCAACTGGTAGGCAAATGCTCTTCATTATGTTGACCACTTAAAGTCCTTTCTGAGAATCCATTGTTTACTCTGGGTCTACGGAACGCTGACTATGATGACGGTGCTAAGGCTGCTGACAAGGGTCCTCCTCTGCCAGGTTCTCCTAGCAGCAAGGCACACGCAGCCCTGTTTTCTCATCTGCTTTCAGTAGCATTTGTCTCCTACTCCACTCAGGTCACTCAAGGGTCCCACGATAGATGTGTGCATTCACGGGACCCCTCCCACCTCCCTCTCTGCTCAGTGTCTCTGGTGGGACAGGCAGTAAGTGCTTAAATCCCAGTCACTGCTCCTCACTGGAGTTCACCTGAGAACTTTCCCAGCAATTTAAGAGAACAACAAGGCACCAGTTACAGTTCTCTATCATCTCTTGCCAAGCTACAATGGGCCAGGGACCGTACTAAGCACCTTATATGTGGGGTATCATCTCATTCTCATGATAATTCTGCAAGGCGGATAGAATTATGTTCCCAAGTTTCTAGGAGAAGTAGAGACTTATTTAGATTAAATAACTTGTTTAAAATGTTCCGACGCTAAATGCTGAAACAGTAAATGAGTCCAGGCCTGAGTCTTAACCACTGTGTGACATTCCGTCAAGAAATTTGATAGTCACCAACTTCATTTCTGCCTTAGGAAAATAATTCCATACTGTGTTCCATCATTTCTCCAAAAGATCTTTTAACACACCTTTTTCCTTTCCCCCTTCCTTTTTGAACAAGAGGCGTTTTAAAATTTTATTTAATTAATTAATTTATTTATATTTTACTTTAAGTTCTGGGATACATGTGCAGAAAGTGCAGGTTTGTTACATAGGTTTACATGTGCCATGGTGGTTTGCTGCACCTATCAACCTGTCATCTAGGTTTTAAGCCCCACATGCGTTAGGTACTCGTCCTAATGCTCTCCTTCCCCTTATGCCCCACCCCCGATAGGCTCCAGTGTGTGATGTTCTCCTCCCTGCGTCCATGTGTTCTTATTGTTCAACTCTCATTTATGAGTGAGAAAATGTGGTGTTCCATTTTCTGTTCCTGTGTTAGTTTGCTGAGAATGATGGCTTCCAGCTTCATCCATGTGCCTGCAAAAGACATGAACTCATTCTTTTTCATGGCTGCATAGTATTCCATGGTGTATCTGTGCCACATTTTCTTTATCTAGTCTATCATTGATGGGTATTTGGGTTGGTTCCAAGTCTCTGCTATTGTAAATAGGAGGCACCTTTTTACTGATTGATTTCTACTCTTATTTCCTCATGACCTATAAAAATGTGTGTCAATATTGAGAACACAGAAACTTAGGCTTGACATTTCACCCTGAAACTGCTGTGATTTTAATTATCTGGCACATTCATAGAAAAACATCCCAGAGATGCCTGACTTTACATCTGTGGAGATACTGTTAGATTGTTTAAGATTTAAAATCTCAGAAATAGGAATGCTACTTATGTTGTATAACCCTACATGGTTTAATAGACTCATGGATCTCCTTAATTTGCTCTAATTAATAATGCCTTTTAAATTGATAAAAACAAAAAGTTTTGTTGAGAATTATTCTTTTAAAACCGGCAAAAGCCGGTCATGAAGCCTGTAATCCCAGCACTTTGGGAGGCTGAGGCGGGCGGATCACGAGGTCAGGAGATCGAGACCATCCTGGCTAACACGGTGAAGCCACGTCTCTACTAAAAACACAAAAAATTAGCTGGGTGAGGTGGCGGGCGCCTGTAGTCCCAGTTATTCGGGAGGCTGAGGCAGGAGAGTGGCGTGAACCCGGGAGGCGGAGCTTGCAGTGAGCCAAGATCGCACCACTGCACTCCAGTCTGGGTGACAGAGCGAGACTCTGTCTCAAGGGAAAAAGAAAACAAACAACAAGAAAAAAAAACTGGCAAAAGCCAGGTGGGGTAGGCAGGTTTCTACTGATCTAAAATGTAACTACTGAAACTACCTGAATTCCAGCCTGACTGTTGAGATTTCACAGACTGGCCAAGTGGAAGAGAGAATAGGAGAGTGAATAGGAGAGAGAATAGGCGAGAGAATAGGGGAGAGAATAGGGGGAGAGAATCGCAGGAGATAATAGTGGGGGGGAGAGAGAGAGAGAGAGAGAGAGAGAGAGAAGGAAGAGAAGGAGGAGGAGGAGGAAGAAGAAGAAGAAGGAGGAGGAGGAGAGGAGGAAGAGGAGGAAGAGGAAGAGGAGGAGGAGGAGGGAGGAGGAGAAGGAGGAGAGAAGAGAAGAGAATAGAAGAGAAGAGAATAGAAGAGAAGAGAAAGAAGAAAAGATGCTTTCTGTGTGAGTGTTCAACTCAAAGCACGGTGTGATTTTTGGAAATACTCATTCATGCTGTTATTACTTTCAGCCAATCTGTTCAAAGAATAGTGGTGTTTATGCTGGAATTGATGTAACACCTTTAGAAAAGTAAATAACAGGGTCCTTTGCACCTCAGAAAGTGCATTACATCGTGAGATATTTGGTGAACTGTAAATCAAATCATGTATTGATTTACAGGATGCTCTGAATGCATGCTCACCTGGGCCACCTATTGATAACAGATTCTATGTTGATGTTTGCTAGAGCCACCGTCCCAATACTGATGGAGTAATGACCTCTTCATTATTCTCGCCCATGCTGTCTTCCCTTCCCCTCCGAACCTTCCCCCAAAGAGGAAGGATAGTTACACAGTACATCTAACACACAGTACATCTGTCACACAACCGAAACGCCCGGTTGGGAAGTTTCAGACAGAAATCACACAGGCAGCTGCATGACAACCATTTATGATTTCTCAGACTTTCCTCCAATGCTTTCTTTTCCTGGTGTGTGTGTGACATTGCTATCATGTGGCATTCACAGCACATGTGTCAGGCTTCACCCTAAACAAGCCTGCTAGTGTATGATGATAAATAGTGGCATGATCTGCAGCGATTCCCACCCCTCCACATCCTGGCAAAGGTCGCCTAGCAACTGTTGTTATGGGCAACACCAGCACATTTAGTTCAATTCAGTGGCTACGGGCCATCTTTGGTCTCCTGATAGAGGTTCAAGTCTATGCCCTGGAGATTCAGATCCCCTCACAAATCCACATGCCCGTTGTAACTTCCCTTGCACCTGCATAACATTTAACCATTATTATTAAATTTGTCCATTTAGCAAGATTGAAACTGCCATTCGGAAGCTATTGCACCTTCCACACAGGCAATGAAAAAGGACTAACATCTGAATTTTACTACAAGGTAACTTGGCTTCATCCTCTTCCCTGTTTAATACTACAAGGTAACTTGGCTTCATCCTCTTCCCTGTTTAATATTCACAACGTTGACTTTAAAATGGTGTCCAAACTATGGAGTGTGGAATAAAAACAAAAAGTAAGAACAGAAGAAAAAAGTCCTTTATTAAGCCCCTGCTGGGATCTCTTTCTCTTTAATGCACTTCAAAAAAAAAAAAAAAAAAAAAAAAATTCCAGGCAATTTTGTATTCAGATGCATCCACAGAACCAGGTGGGAAATGACTGCATTGGTGGATTACATCACCCCCTACTGATTGATCCTCTTAATGGCTCAGCATTTTGCAAATGAAGAAGCAGTTACCTCTGTTCTGTTGGCTATTAATTCTATCTACATAGGTTTCTGCTGGTTTAATGAGCATTGAATATCTTCCACCAAAATGCAGTGTTTCCAAGGGATGTAATAAAATAGCCTATGTTAAAACTGGCCTATAAAAGTGGCTTATAATAAAATAGCCCAGCTAATGTAAAATTTAATTTCTTCACTATATTTATGAAATAGGCAATCAGTCCTCGTGCAGAGAAAACAGAATGCACACCAAGCAAAATCAGCTTTGACCTGATCTCTTTAATCTCAATAGTAACTCCGTTGGAACCATCTGAACTTATTTTTTGAAAAAGCTTCTAGAACCTTTCTGCAATTGTCAGCATTTTCAGAACAACTTTGTATTCAGGTGAGCCTGATTATTCAACCCTAAGATTTCCATTTGGCATGAAAGAGATGCTTAAATTATGAGTTTATTTTTAATTCTTGGTTAAAAAGTAGCCTTCTATTCTTGGAAAGCAGAAGTACAATGGCTTGAAGGACAACTGTGCACTCAGACATTGATCTTCAGGGTTTACACTTTATTAGCCAATACCGAATTCCACAGTGATTCTATCCCCTTCTACAGAGTATTGTAGGGGGATTTGTTTTTCCTTCCTTAAAAAAAAAAAAAAAAGAGCCACCTGAGAATTAAACAGAGGTGTTGCCAGGAACAGACATTACGAACATAAAAAGAATAGAACAGAAGAGCTGTCAAGGCGTTTTTTGGTCCATCTGCCCTGCAGGATGGTAAGAGTGGCTTTCTGAGGACCCCAAGGCCATGCATGCTGGGATTTCTGGGGTGATTTAGGAAGAGTGAGACCATCCTGAGGATATCTTTTGTTTTCCTACGCTGTGTCACCACCACACCGCTTTGCCTGTAACACTGAGCACAGGAGGAGGAGGAAACCGCTGTTTTCTTTTTTTTTTTTTTTTATTTTTTATTATACTTTAAGTTCTAGGGTACATGTGCATAACGTGCAGGTTTGTTACATATGTATACTTGTGCCATGTTGGTGTGCTGCACCCATCAACTCGTCAGCACTCATCATTTCATCATTTATATCATGTATAACTCCCCAATGCAATCCCTCCCTCCTCCCCCCCCCCCATGATAGGCCCCGGTGTGTGATGTTCCCCTTCCCGAGTCCAAGTGATCTCATTGTTCAGTTCCCACCTATGAGTGAGAACATGCGAAACCGCTGTTTTCTAAGACAGTGCTGACGATCTAGTGGATAGCAGCCTGGAGGAGGACCTGTTGCCTAGCTCCATACTTACTCCTCGAGGTACTTGTACCTGTTGTCTCACGCTAAGTACACAAGGCTTGAGACCTCAGACATGTAGGAAAAAAATAACCACTTCAAAAGAGAAAAGGGATAGCCAATTCTGAGAAAGCAGAGTCCACGGATTGGATATTTATTACCATCAGGGTTGTATGGAGCGTGGGGAGGGGAAGGAGAAAGTCCAAAGATGATGCTTTCTTTATTCCCCAAGTGTTCTTTTCCAATATGTTGTTAGATCTATCTAGTACACCTAAAAGTCAGACGCTAACTCAAATCAGAAGCATTCCTCAAGCTAATTTTATTCTCACAAATCTCTAAGGGACTGCATTATTGTATTAGATTTTGCAGGTATTTCTTACACGTCGTTGCTAAGGATGTTGGAGAAATTCAGTGACAGATAACCCACAGGTATACGTAGTATATTAATGGTAATAAAAAATGACAAAAGTCCAATAAAGACATACAAAGGATAACTTTTGTGTTCACATTGTTCTTTGTAAGGATTTAAAGTGTAACCTATGCCTCTAGCGCATGACCTCTGAACAAAATTACAAAGTAAAACAAGGATAAGGAGGCAATAAATGCCAAATTAAGTCATGATAGATGGAACAAAAGAGGGACCCTGTCCTTTGCACAAATAATCTGAAACAAAACAACTGATACTCCAAGACTCTTCATGGGGAGGTCAGACAAGGAGTTAGAAGTCAAAGAGATGCTGCTGGTGAGACTGAAAATGGTGCATTCACTGTGGAAAAGAGTATGAAGGTTCCTCAGGAAATTAAAAATAGAATTACAGTATGATCTCACAATTCCACTTCTGGATATAGATGAAGAGGAATTAAAAACAATGTCTCCAACAGATATTTTGAGACACCCATGCTCATGGAAGCGTTATTTATAAAGGGCTAAAAGGTAGAAGTAAACTTTGTACCCATTATAGATGAATGGATAAATAAAATATGGTATCTATCTGTCTATCTATCTATCATCTATCTATCTATCTATCTATCTATCTATCTATCTATCTATCTATCTATCTTTCTTTTTTTTTTTTTTTTTTTTTTTTTTTTTTTTTTTTTTTTTTTTTGAGGCGGAGTCTCGCTCTGTCGCCCGGACTGGAGTGCAGTGGCCAGATCTCAGCTCACTGCAAGCTCCGCCTCCCGAGTTTACGCCATTCTCCTGCCTCAGCCTCCCGAGTAGCTGGGACTACAGGCGCCCGCCACTTCGCCCGGCTAGTTTTTGTATTTTTAGTAGAGACGGGGTTTCACCGTGTTAGCCAGGATGGTCTCGATCTCCTGACCTGGTGATCCGCCCGTCTCGGCCTCCCAAAGTGCTGGGATTACAGGCTTGAGCCACCGCGCCCGGCCCTATCTATCTATCTTTCTATCCGTCCATCCATCCATCCATTCATCCATCCATCCATACATACACACATGCTGGAATATTATTCAGCCTTAAAAAGGAAGGAAATCCTAACCTATGCTACAACACAAATAAATCTTGAGAACATTATACTGAATGACATAAGCCAGTGATACAGTTTGGCTCTGTGTCCCCACCCAAATTGTAATCCCCATAATCCTCATGTGTTGAGGGAGACACCTGGTGGGAGGTGACTGGATCACGGTTTCCCCTGTGTTGTTCTTGTGATAGCGAGTTCTCATGAGGGCTGACGATTTTATAAGTGTTTGACAGTTCCTCCTTCACATGCTCTTTCTTGCCTGCCACGACGTAAGACGTGCCTGCTTCTGCTTCTGCCATAATTTCCTGAGGCCTCCCCAGCCATGCAGAACTGTGAGTCAATCAAACTTCTTTTTTAAAATAAATGACCCAGTCTCAGGTAGTTCTTTATAGCATGTGAAAATAAACTCATACAACCAGTCACAAAAAGACAAACATTATATGAGTCCTTGTATATGAGGTGCCGAGAATACGGTGGTCAAATTCATAGAGACAGAATGTAAAATGGTGGTTGCTAGGGACTAGGGGAGGGGAAATGGGGAGTTCTTGTTAAACAGACACAGAGTTTCAGTTTGGGAAGACAGAAAAAAAGAAAAACTTCTGGAGATGGTGGTTGCACAACTATGAATGTATATTCACACTGCCATTAAACTGAGCACTTAAAAATGGATCAAATGATACATTTTTTTGTTATGTATATATTACCACAATAAAAGAAATAGAGTAGTTAGCCCTGGAACTGCAATCTAATAACATTCAGGTAGGCATTAAGAAGAAATGGGAACCTCAGTTGTATATTTAAAATAAAAGTGATCATCAGAATCTCCTTCTCAACCTGTGGTCAAAGGCCTTCTTCTTCATCAATGAATCTACACAACTCCACCTTGAAAGCTCAGAGAATAACAATTGACTTTGGGATATTAATGGCTAATTTTCCCCAAAGGTGAGGGAGTAAGAAGACGTGTGACCAAATCAATTAGCCCCCTTAATTAGTATGAATTAAGTCTTGCTTGAAAGAAAGCAAATAGAACAGGACACAATCACTTTAAGAAAAGGCAGGAGGAGTTGTAATAATTGCTACCCTTCACTGAACACCTCAGATGCTACCCTGTTCTAGGGGAGCATCCTCACTGGTGTTCACCAGCCTTGCCAGACTTCCACCTTCCAGGCATCAGAATACCTTCCCTCTGGGCCCCTTCGTGGTTAGGTGGAACCCAGTGACTAGGGTCTAATGAGTTGAAAGCAGAAGCAACAAACGTCATTTCCAAATTGAAGCATCTCATTGCTGGTGCAAGATCCCAGCAATTTCTGCTGATTACATTGCTTGAGATGGGGTCTCTTGTATCAGCATGAGGAGTCATGGTAGACATTTGACATTTAAATATGACATTTACATTATATTATAATTTGATGTGATATTTAAAGATAGTTATAAACCACTAAGATCGGGGATAATTTGTTGCCATGTTTTAGGCTAGCCTATTTTTACTACAAAACAAAATGAAAAACTAACCTGAACACTGAACTGGGCACATTACCTATGTAATCTAAAATCCTACAATGACCCTGCAAGGAAATATTACATCCCATTTTCCAGATGAAGCAACTGAATCTAAAACATCACACCCAGGAAGGCAGCACTTACAATCAAATACAAATGCATCTGACTCCAAAACCTGTCCTTTTTCTGCAGTAATACTGAGTTCTCTTTAATGTTCAGGCTTACTTTGACCATTAAGATGCACCATGAGTCACTTCCTGTCACCTCTAAATGGCTATAATGCTCTTTCTCCTCAAGCAATAAAAGATGATTTCTCTGCCTCACTTTATTAGCCTCTAGATAGGCACAATCTTTCTGGGAGTACAATCTCCTTTGGTCAGCAAAGGCCTTCTGAGCTCTTACATCCCTTGAATATGGAATCTTGCACAAAAGACTCAGGCTCTTAGTTTTCAAGCTGTGAAATGGGAGTACTAATGATTCATCACAAGTTTGTTCACGGACATCGCACAACCACACTTACGCTTGGGTCCCCAGGAGCAAGTGAAGCCATGGACCTTTCTTAGGCTGCTTGGGCTGGGATCAGTAGCAGCGGAGGACGTGGGCCTCAGGTCAGCATGGGAGGAGAGCATGGGCACTGGCCTTAGCTCTCCGGGTTCGTTGGTCAGGTATCAACTCTGAGGTATGGGCATGTTATTTGTCCTTTCTATAGTTACCGTAAAATGCGGATGACCAAGGGATTGCTTTGTGAAGGAAATTAGTTCAAACAAATAAAACACCCAGGGAGTAAGGTAGAGAGGAACATCTAGAGTATCTGCAGCATTCAAAGAGAGGAAAACACTTTCCAGAAGCTGCTGAGTCCTGTTGTAAGCTGAATTCTATCTCTCTTACCCCCCAAACTCATCTGTTGAAGTTCTAACCCCCGCTACCTCAGAACGTGAATGTATTTGGAGACAGGGTCGTTAAAGAGGTAATTAAGTTAAAGGAGGTTATTAGGGTGGCCCTAATCCAGTATGGCTGATGTCTCTATAAGAGGAGGAAATTTGGACAGACATAGCAAGACCACGTGAAGACCCAGGGGGAAGACAGCATCTACTAGCCAAGGAGAGAGGCCTCAGAAGGAACGAACCCTGCCAACACCTTAATCTCGGACTGCTGGTCTCCAGGACTGTAATAAAGTTTTGTTTTTTTAACACTCCCAGTCTGTGGTGCTTTATTATGGCAGCCCAAGCAAACTCATACAAGCTCTTTCCAGTGCCAAGAGCCAGGTCAACTCTGAAAACCCTCATTGGAAGCTGAGGCTGGGCCACTTAGCTGGCTGTGCCTGAAAGAGGACACAGCAGCACGTCAGCCACACAGAACCTCCCTCTGTCGTCTGCCTTTGCTGTCGTCATTCCAAACACGGAGGCAAAGGAGGCTCAAGGACTGTCTGCCCTGCTACTGCAAGGGGCTCCTCTGATGCTCCCACCCCCAAAGACTGATGTGGTCCCAGATTCAGCAGGAACCCGCTAGAGAAACTCCATGTCAATGCTTGGTTTCTTATTGAGTCAACCCAGATTTCTCAGGTCCAATTAAAGAATTAGGTCTTCAATTTAGGAGGGTTACAGAGAGATGGGGGCAAAATCAATTTATCAAGAAGAACCTTTCTATCACAACTAAGCACAAAACTTAATGTCACTAGCATCAGGAAAGTACTTTATGAGCACCTACGCAGATTCAAGAAGTGCCAGTTCAGAAACAAGTAAGAAAACACACATACACACATGCACAATTGCATACATATACACATTCATGCACTCATATACAATCACACACACGTATATACATGCACACACACACATATGCACACATACACACATGCATACACACATTCATGCACTCATACAATCACACACACGTATATACATGCACACACACATATGCACACATACACACGCATGCACTCATATGCACATGTGTACATATATGCACACACGTATTCACACATGTAATCACACGTGTACACACACATGCTCATACATATACATCCATATGTGCACACACACACATGCTCATACATATACACACATATGTGTGCACACACACATGCTCATACATATACACACGTGTGCGCACACATGCTCATACATATACACACGTGTGTGCACACACATGCTCATACATATACACACGTGTGTGCGCACACACATGCTCATACATATACACACGTATGTGTGCACACACATGCTCATACATATACACATGTGTGCACACACACGCACATACAGCCTTAATGCCACTTAATGAGCTGTAAGTAATTAAGTTACTTTGACTAAACACCAGGTCCACCAGGAAAAAGTGTTTAATGCCATCCCCAAAGGACATTATGGTGCCAAAAAGCAACAAAGGGAGGTTATGTCCCGCCTGAAGGGAAATACAAAAGAGAGAAAACACGGAGACAGTGAGAGACTAAACACAGAAGAAAGCTGTGCTTCAGGCGGAAGGGGAGGGAGTGTGCGACAGGAAGGGAAGGGGCGCCCAGGGACCCGGGCAGGGAAGGGGTAGTCACCGGGTAGTTCAGCTGCGTTGTGTGAACATGGGCACGGTTAGAGGGAGTGGGCTTCCCTGAGGGGTATATCAAGTTCTAGAATATTTTTTCTTCACAGGAGGCTTTTAAAGATGACTCAGATAGTTCTCCAGTTCCCTTTCTGTACAGGTGGGACTCGCAAGCTCTTTTAGCGCGTGTACCAATCTGGGTTGGAGCATCACGTAAACCACCTCTCATCTCAACCTTGCCGATCCCCGCTGGCCACACAGAGAGATTCGTGGCCCAAAGACCAGTGGGGGACTGTGATGGCCATGCCCAGAGTCACCCGCTTCCATCCTGGTGGAAGTCAGTTTGCCAGCTACACGACTAGAGAGCGACATTCAGTTACAGCCCAGACAGTCCCCACTGCTAAAGCACTGCGCCTGAAGAACTAGATTCAAACCTCGGGCCCTGGAATAGAGACATTTACACGGTGCCCAGAACAATGACAAATTGAAAATGCAGCTCATAGCACCTGTCAAAGAAATAAGATCACATTAAAATTCTTGCCATTTCCTTTTTCTGCTAAACTAGGTAGGTTAACATACAGATAGGCTCCCCCCCCCCTCACTCTCTCTCTCTCTCTCTCTCACTTTCTCTCTTTCTTCTTTCTCTCTCTCTCTTCACTCCACAGTCAGTTTTCTGGAGTGTGGCCCAAAGATCCATATGTCAAAACCTGGCAGAGGAAGCTGATACCAAAACCACATTTATTCTCTTCCTTTCAAAATGGCTTGGGAAATTAGCCCCTATATTTAGGGCAGTTCAAGTGAAGAAGAGGGAAGAGAGGAGAAAGCCTTACGGGGGCACAGGACCCACTCTGATTGTTGGAAGTCTCAGCCTTGGCCCAAAGCCCAGCCTCTGCCCTCTGCTTAGATTGAGTGTGGGGAACAGGATTATCTTGGTTGTAATTTTAAAAATGCTTCCAAGCATTGTATAAAAGTCAGAGAGCTCTGTTGGACCTTCACACGAAACGGCATTTTCATAAGTTAAAAAAAAAATTGGAAACAAACGACCCTACATGGCCAAACCTCATCCTAAGCCAAATGATAAAATAAGTAAAGTTTGCCTTCTGTTCCCTCTGTTCTAAAACCTTACTGCTGTCTCTACCCCTGGCACCTCAGTGGGTGCTTCTCTGTTGCTTCCCTCAGCTGCCCAATTCCCCACGTAACATGAGCCAGCATTAATTGGGCACCTGCTGTGTGGTAGGCAGAGGCATAAGTGTCTTGTAAATATCACATTTTTATTCCCTCACAACGTTATGAGTTAGAAAACTAATGCATCTGCCCAAATAGAAGCAGACCCATCTTCCCAATGAGAAGCTCTCCCATCAACACTTTAAAAAATCCAGTTGACTATATGAACTCAAGGATATAAATAAAACAAATATGACTTAGATAATTTCATTCTGAGGCCGGGTGTGGTGGCTCATGCCTGTAATCCCAGCACTTTGGGAGGCCGAGGCGGGGGCATCACGAGGTCAGGAGATCGAGACCATCCTGGCTACACAGGTGAAACCCCATCTCTACTAAAAATACAAAAAATTAGCTGGGCGTGGTGGCGGGCGCATGTAGTCCCAGCTACTGGGGAAGCTGAGGCAGGAGAATGGCGTGAACCCGGGAGGTGGAGCTTGCAGTGAGCCAAGACCGCGCCACTGCACTCCAGCCTGGGTGACAGAGCGAGACTCGTCTCAAAAAAAAAATAAGAAAAGAAAATTTAATTCTGTTGCACATGCATATTTAAAACCGCATACTATTTAAATAATACATTAATGTAGAAATAGTGCCTTTTTCCAGTCTTACATATTAGATAACTTTATTCATCAATGTGTTCGTTATCTCTAGAGCCAATTTTAGAGTCATTCGATTCATTTTTTTACAGGACACATCACCTTCATTTCTATCTCAATTGTTTGAGATGTGGCACACTGTCACTGAAAATTTTTTTCCCAAGCTGTAAATGAATACGCATTAATATCACATTAGGACAGCTGTTTTATTTATTCATGCTATTGGTGTACATCAAGGAGTGCCACAAGGTAACTATTTACCTTATTGCTTTTTAAAGGAATCTTCGCAAGGCTTGTTTACAATGGCCTTCAATACTTGCATTCATGAGGCCATATTCCAAGGAATAATTGCTAAATGGGCTGAATTCATTTGCCTCCTTTCTCTTCACTGATTCTGTCAGAAAACCTCAGTAAGCACTGATGGAAGTTCTTTCAGGTCAGCATTTTTTCCTTAAACAATTCCATGTTTGTCAAGTTAAACTAAATGAGACAGCATCCCAAGGTTTGAAAAAATTGGTAAGGATTCTTTTATTTGGAAATGCCTTCTTTTCTAAGGTAGAATTTCGGTAAAATCACTTGGACCTACATTTTGACATACATGAGGACTTTAAGTCCATTTTACAGATGACAAAACTGAGGTTCAGATATTAAAATAACTGGCCAGGCACAGTGGCTCAAGCCTGTAATCGAGCACTTTGGGAAGCCAAGGCGGCCAGATCACCTGAGGTCAGGAGTTCGAGACCAGCCTGGCCAACATCGTGAAACCTCATCTCTACTAAAAATACAAAAATTAGCTAAGTGTCGTGGTGGGCACCTGTAATCTCAGCTACTCAGGAGGCTGAGGCAGGAGAATCATTTGAACCCAGGAGGCAGAGGTTGCAGTGAGCCAAGATCCTGCCACTGCACTCCAGCCTGGGTGACAGAGCAAGACTCTATCTTAAAAAAAGAAAAAGAAAAAGAAACCAATAGATATTGAAATAACTTTCCTAAAATCAAAGAACTAGTGTTTGTGTGAAATGAAGCTGGGGCCAGAGGCCAGGACTGTCTTACTCTAGGGCCCACGTGCTGAAGCCCCAGTCTGCACTGCCCATGCCACCCCAGTGTCCGTCACCTCATATACACTTCTGGAGCCACTTCCCTTTCCAGAACCTCACCGCTGCTCTCAGCATCCAGAACAATGTCCATATCTTCTACTGACCAAGAAATTTCACTTACAGGAATGTCACTGAAGGAAATCCTCATAGATACGCAAAACAATTTAGCACAAGGATATTCATGATAGCATTATTCTTAAGGGAAAGAACTTGGAAACAAAGTAAACGTTCCCGATGAGGGGTGCACCAAACTAAGCTATAAGCACAGGATGGAAGACAAAGCAGTCATGCTTAACATTCATGAAATTGTAAGTGGAAAAAACGAGAGGTTGAGTAAAATAATTCTAGTTTTACTTTTCAATAAAAGTATATATGTGTCGAAAAATAAGAAAGAAGTACAACAACATATTAATGTAGTTACTCTTTGGGTGATGGAACTAAATAAAACTATTCCCTTGTTTTTACTTTATTTATTTATTTATTTAAGATGGAGTTTTGTTCTTGTTGCCGAGGCTGGAGTGCAATAGTGTGATCTTGGCTCACTGCAGCCTCCACCTCCCGGGTTCAAGTGATTCTCCTGCCTCAGCCTCCCAAGTAGCTGAGATTACAGGTGCATGCTACCATGCCTGGCTAAGCTTTGTATTTTTAGTAGAGATGGGATTTCACTATGTTGGCCAGGTTGGTCTCGAACTCCTGACCTCAGGTGTTTTGCCCACCTTGGCCTCCCAAAGTGCTGGAATTACAGGTGTGAGCCACCATGCCTGGCCTGTTTTTACTTTTCTGTTCTTCCTCATAAAAGCTGTGCCCATTTCAAAGGAATAACTTCAACAATGAGAATTTGGGAGCAAAGGAAGAGGAAGCATAGAATAGCAGGAGAAATACCTGGTGAAAATGGCATCTTGTTTTATAAGCTGTTACCTCCTCTACTTTTTACAAAGGTGTTGCCCTATAAAAGGATTTTCCAATTAAGAAGAAAAGATTAAGGCTGTAATCCTGGGATGTTATCAAGTCTATAATCTGTTTGGTCTCTCTATTACAATTGCCCAGGTATAAAATCCTGTCTTGTAGAACCAACAAAGTGTGTAAACCACTCAACCATATGTCAGACCCTCTGTGGGGCCAAAAATCAAGCAAGCTCTTCTAGAGAATTAGCTAGTTCTCTTTTAAGTCAGTCCTTGGCTTCAGGGCTGTGCTACTGGGAAACAACAGATTTAGCAAAAATGACACATTTCCTACCCTCAGGGAGTCCAGCATGGGTTGCTGATGAAGACACGGGCACAGTGAGCAGAGACGGAATGGGCAGTCTCAGGGGGAGGCCCAGGAGTCACGGCCAGGCACTTGCTGGTCTCTGGGAGTGATGTCCAGCAGCTACAGGGCTAATAGTATCAGAATGAAAAACATAATACGAGGCCAATTTGTATTCATTGCCAGGAAGAAGCAAAGCTGCCTCTTAGAAATTTAGCATTCCATGCCCCAGTTGCATAGTTTCTAGCTGTATTTGAAACCTGGCCTCTTTCAAGAGATCACAGTGCCCAAAGGGAACAGCCAAAAATATGTTCCCAGCCAGTACCTAAACTCTGTAGTAGTCAGCCTCAAGACAGCCCCCAATGATCCCCACCTCTTGAGAGTTACTCCCAGTGTAACCCATCTCTTTCAAAGTGGGATAAACTTATTGCTTTGTTTCTAACTATTCAATAGACTATTAATTAGAAACAAATCGATATAGCAGAAGTGAAAGAGTATCACTTCTGGGATTTGATTATAAAAAGACTGTAGTTTCTGTCTGGGGTGTGCTCTCTTTCCTTCCTTCTTGCTTTGCTAACCCAGGGGAGGCCAGCTGCTATGTCATGAGGCACTTCTGTGGGAGGTCCACATAATGCTGAACATAGGCCTACCAACGAGGACAAGGATAATCCTGGAAGCAAATATCCCCCAGTTGAGCCTTCAGATGAAACTGCAACCCGAGTCAAATGCTTCACTACAACCTCAGGAAAGATCTTGAAGCAGAGGTGTTTTTCTAAGCTGCACCCAAATTCCCATCCACAGAAACTGAGATACTAAATGTCTGCCATCTCAAGCCACTAAGTTTTGGGATAATATGTGAGGCATAAACAGATAACTCATACAGACTCCAAATAAACACTTTAAAAGAGGAGTTTCAGGTGGTATTAAGGAGTTTTGAAATAAGAAGGCTCTTGGATTGGCTCAGGGTTTACATGGGCCCTGGAGCCAGATTCCTGGGAGTTCATATCCCAGCTCCAACACTGATTAGGTTGAACCCAGAGGCAAATTACTTAACCTCCCTGTCCCTTCATTTTCTGGTGGGAAAATGGGAATAATATTGCTAGGTTTATGGTAAAAGATCAAATGAGTATGTGTACACACATGTGCACACACGCACACACACACACACACAATTTAAAAAATTTAAAACAGAGCCTGGCAGAGAGTAAATGCTGTATATATGTGGATTATGATGATTATTAAAGCATAAGAATAGAAAAGAAGATATTAGTATTTTACTATGTATTTTTAAGTTTTAAAATGTTATTGCAACAAACTTTACATTTGAACAAACTTAATATTTATAGAAAAGTTTATATTTATAGAAAAGTTTCAAGAATAGAAAAATGAATTACCAGTGCCCTTATCCTAGATTCCTCAAATGTTAACATTTTATTATGTTTGTTTCAGGCTTCTCTTTCTCTTTTCCTCTCCTAGTTTATTTTCAGGTTGATTTAAAGGAAAATATATCCATAAATACTCCAGGGTGCCTTTCCAAAGAGTAAGAGATTTTCTTACCTAACTACAGGAAATTATCAAAATGAACATATTAACACTGAAGCAATATTATCATCTGATCTACACATCTTGAGATTTTTGTCAACTGGACAAAAGGACATTATTAAGAATGTCCTTTACAGGAAAAAAAAATCCAAAAATCATGGGCTACATTTAGGTTTCATGTCTCTTTAATAACAGTTCTTGACTTTTTGGGGGTGCTTTATGATATTGATACTACTGAAGAGCATAGACCAGGCATTTTGGAGAATATTCCTCAATCTGGGGTTGTTCAGTGTTTCCTCAGAATTAGACTAAGGTTATGGCCCTTGGGCAGGAGTACACTCTGGAAATGATGGTGAGTTCTCAGGTCACTCAAATCAGGTGGCCCATGCTGTTGATTTATGCCATTTCTGGCAATGTTAACTTTGATCATTGGTTAAGGTGGTATATGCCACATATCTCTACCATAATATTACTTTTTATCCTTTGTAACAAGAAGTGCCTTAAGGGGATATACTTGGAGATCATGTAAATATTCTTTTATTCCTCAAACTTTGATCCACTATGTTAGAACCCATTACTACTATGATAGTTAGAAAATCATATTTTTCTAATTCCATCATTCATTCTATATTTATCTGTTAGTATTCTACTAACTATAAGGAAGAGCTTTCCCTTCTTCATTCATTCATTCATTCATTCATTCATTCATTCTTTCTTTCTTTCTTTCTTTCTTTCTTCATTTATTTACACAGTATAGACTCATGGACTCCCATCTTATTAGATAGGTTATAATCTTTTATTATATGTAATTTACATTAAACCCAAATATAAATCTGAATAGCTTTGAGTCAAATAGATTTTTTTGACATTTATTGACCAAGAAAATATATATTTATGTCTAATAGACACAGGTATATTTTCTTTTATTAGAGCAGAGATTCTGCTCATGTTAAAAACTGTTGTTTGTTTTTGTCCATGCTCTGGTCAAGGTTAGCACCGCTGAAGACCGAGAAACTGTGTTAGCATCATTATTAATCATCCCTGCAGAATCTGACAGTGAGAAACTTCAAGATAAATAGTGAATGTCTCTCCTATGAATTTAAGAAACCTAGCTTTATCCCCATATTTTGCCAGCAGCTTGGCAAAGATTTTCCACGTGACTAACTTTTTATATAGGTTTTTTTGTGAAAGTGTAATTGCTATAGCAAGTGGACTGATTTCATAGGGTGGAATATGGGAAACCAACTTTTTTTTTTTTTTTTTAAACCACTTTCTTTAGATAAATTCTGTCTAATTCTTTATCACAGTCCTGGACAGACCACTATAGCTTTAGTAATTCTTTCTGGTATCAGAAGAACTTCATTACAAAGCACCCAAAAGTCCTGCTCAATAGAAATAAATGCTTCATTTGCTCATTCATTTAAAACTCTCCCCTCCCCCAGCTCTGGATAAAGATTCTTCAGTGCAGTGTGGCAGCGACAGGCAGAGGGAATAGAGAACAATGGTCCGTTTGATGTTCCTTCACCTTGTTCTTCTTTTCCTTCTCCCTCCACTTACTGTTTTGCTCTTGGTTTATCTAGGACCAATGACGGGGTGAAGTGTTGATTAGGGAAGCTAGGTAAGACAGTAAGAAATTGCTTGGTGGGTAATGGTGTAATTTGGTTTATGTATCCTCTGTGGGTCAATTGGCCAAATGTCAACTTTCTCTCTCTCATAGGGTGCTTTTTTGGGCCCAGCAGAGACAGCCAGCTCTCCAACACCTCCAGCTTGCAGTTCCCTTCTGCAGACAATACACTAACCTCTCATGACTCTCCCGACACTAGGTTCCTCTATTGGCTTCTGTGATGCTCACTGGCTCCAGGGAATATGCTATGTCTTTGCCCCTAAACTCTGGAGGTGCAGGCCACCCCTCCCCACCTCAGCCCTCCATTGATCTCCAATCAGCATTTCACCCCTAGACATTCTTCCAGGTAAAAATCCATGGAACATGATGGCACCTTCCTCCTACTTCAACTCCTGGAACCAAGGTCAATTTCTTCCAGAAACTTATCACTATTCACCCTTAGGTGGGCCTATAGGATTTCTCCAGTTCTGTATCCATCTATTGAGGATGATATGTCAAGTTCTCTTTCTGAAAAGTAACCCTACTCTCTACAAGTAATTCTTTTTAAATGCCCTTTGCTTGGTCTGAGGTGGAAGAAGTACATCCTTCAGGAGGGAGAACACAGAACACCTGACAACTCTCTCCAGGGAAATCTTGACTCTTCCTCACCAGCACAATCTCTCCTTCTCTTATGTACTGTGCTTGAAGTGGGAGCCAGCTAATGGTGGAAGATCCAGTTTGGATCACAGGTTTTCCTGTAGATACGCCTAGCACCTTTCGTTAGAATGTGGGGTTCTTGCCAACTTCTTAACCTCAAATATTTTAAAAATCCTAATATTTGCAAAAGAAATGGTTTGCAAATTGTATTACTTCTCGTCTATCATAAAAATAATAGCCTAGGTTTTAAGGGGAAGAGTAGATAAGGCAGTAATGCAGAGCTTGTACAAATATTCAAGAAAAATTCCTCTTTCCATAAAGGCTTCTGAGCCTTGATGGAGAATTCCAATCAATCAGTACCAGTCCCTAAAGTCTTAACTTCATTTGCGGCCAAACTGCTCAACTTCCTATTTAGAATGGCGTCTGGCTTGTAACCCACCAAGCAAACTCTACCAGCTTTCCACTGAAATGCCTATGGAGTATAAGAAAAGGTTAAGAATGTGCAACTATCTCAAAATCAGCAGTGGCTATCTGTTTGTTGCTAAAATCTGGAAGAATGTCCATTACCTGCAAAAATTATAGAAAATGCCAGCAAATGAACTAAACCATCTGCCAAAAAGTGAAAGAAAAATCATTCCTGCCTCTTCCATTGTCTTCTTTCTGTGTTCATAAATCAGGACCAAGCTGAAAGCCAGACAACTTTCTCTGTTGCCTAGTCGCTGCCTTCTAATGTAACCACAGTACTACCCATATCAGCTGTCTTCCACATGTGGACAGAGTAATTCTCAGGAAAACATACAAGGCATGAACTAGGACAGAAACTGGTAATGGGACATTGTATTAAAATATGACATCAAAAGGAAAGACCTATTGATGGGGACACAAGAAGAGCCCTGGTTGCACCAGATACTTGGAATTGTACATTTTAATGCATCACAATGTTCATAGTTTCAGAGACCAATGCACAAGGGGAGACAATCAGATTAGCACAATTGCCCCTGCCAGATGCTGGGAATTAAGCTATGGCTGAAGACATAGACCTGCCCTTGAAATGCAGCTCTGAAAAGGAGCTTAGTCCAGCCACCAGAAAACAAATCAGTTAGAAGACTAGAAGAAAAAAAATGAGTTTAAATTTTGGTTGTCAGGCTGGGCATGGTGGCTCATGCCTGTAATCCCAGCACTTTGGGAGGCTGAGGCAGGTGGATCTCTTGAGGTCAGGAGTTCAAGACCAGCCTGACCAACATGGTGAAACCCAGTCTTTACTAAAAGTACAAAACTTACTGGACGTGGTGGTATGCACATGTAATCTCAGCTACTCAGGAGGCTGAGGCACAAGAAACACTTGAACCCAGAAGGTGGAGGTTGCAATGAATCAAGATCACGCCACTGCACTCCACCCTGGGTGACAAAGCAACCCTCCACCTGAAAAAAGAAAAAAAAAAAATTGGTTGCCAAAAGGAAATAAAAGCAATTTTTTAAACTATAGAATTAATAAGTAATTTTAGTAACTGATCATATAAAAGACAAATGTACCAAAAACATTTCTGTTCCTATCTACCAGCAAAAACTGATTTTTAAAATATAATAGGAAAATATTTATAATAGATGGCAATAATTGAAAAATATCTAAGAATGCATTGCTAAGAAGGAATATGTAATAGAAACACAGATGATGAAAACTATAAAACTTTAATGAAAGACATAAAAGACTTATAAAAAATAAGTTCTATACAAATTTCTCTATGGCATGACTATAATTGAAAAAGTGACAGTTCTCCCCCAAATCATGTATTGGTAAAGTGCTATTCCACCAGAAATTATGATGGACTGGACTCTAACAATTTCAAAATAATTATTTTAAAGCTCATCTTGAAGAATAAGCAGAGAAAACATGAAAGTGATGGAAAATTTTTCTAAATTTTTTATGGCAATTATAATGTTATAAAGAATATAAGAGTGTAGTGTTGGTACAAATCTCAACAGAGTAATAGAATAAAATGGTCATTGAATTGGCCCTAACATATATGCTTATAAAACCTTATTATACTGTAAAGGAAATAACTCAAAAAAGTGCACAAATTATTCCACAAGCAGAATGTTTGTTAAAGTATATGTGGACTGGGTGCAGTGGCTCATGCCTATAATCCCAACACTTTGGATGGCCGAGGTGTAAGGATTGCTTGAGGCTAGAGGTTTGAGACCAGCCTGGGCAACATAGCAAGACTGTCTCTTCAAAAAAATTTTTAAAATAAAAATAAATGTATATGTAATAACATACACACTTATGTAAAGTTATAAACATGCATGCATGTATAGAGAAATTTAAGAAAATAAAATAAACACTAGGTAGTAGAAGATAGGGATATTGTTTATTTGGGGGAAAAAACTTACAGTGTAACTGGATACCATACTCCAAAATTTACTCTTGATTTTTGAAAGTTAATTAACTGGTTGGGTGTGGTGGCTCACGCCTGTAATCCCAGCACTTTGGGAGGCCGAGGAGGGATGGATCACCTAAGGTCAGGAGTTCGAGATCAGCCTGGCCAACCTGGTGAAACCCCATCTTTCCTAAAAATACAAAAATTAGCTGGGCATGGCAGCCAGTGCCCATAATCCCAGCTACCTGGGAGGCTGAAGCACAACAATCACTTGAACCTGAGAGGTGGAGGTTGCAATGAGCCGAGATCATGACACTACACTCCAGCCTGGGTGACAGAGCAACACCCTGTCTTAAATTAAAAGAAAGTTAACAAACTGGAACAAAACAGAGGTTAATATATAAACTGATCTCAGTATGAACAAGGACCTTAAAAGCATAAAAGCAATGAACCAAATCACAGAGTATAAGCTATGTATATGGTCAGTGGATTTTTAGCAAAGGTGCCCAAGTAATTTTTGTATTGAGTTGAATGGTATCCCCCCAAAAATGCATGTGTACCTGGTGCCTTAGAACGTGATCTTATTTGAAAACTGGGTATTTGCAGATGTAATTAGTTAAGATGAGGTCATATTGGATTTAGTGTGGGCCCTAATCCAATGACTGGTGTCCTTACAAGAAAACAAGACACACGGAAACATACACAGAGGAAAGTCGGTCATGTGAAGATGGAAGCAGAAATTGGAGTGAGGTGCCCGTAAGCCAAAGAATGCTGAGGAGCACCACCCACCACCGGAAGCTAGAAGGGAAAAGAAAGCATCCAAACCTAGAGTCTTCAGAGAGCTTGGACTTGCCAACTTGATTTCAGACTTCCAGCTTCCAGAACTGTAAGAAAACAACTGTCTGTTGTGTAAAGCCACCCAGTTTGTAGTCATCTGTTAAAACAGCCTTTGAAAACTAATACAAAGTTCAATGGAGAAAGGAAATCTTTTTTATATATGGTGCTAATACTGGATAGCCAGACACAAAGGTAAAACTTGACTGTTATCTTACACTACAAACAAAAATTAACTCAAAATGTGTCATATTCTGGAACACTTTTAGAATACAATGAAGATAAAAATCTTAGTGACCCTGGGTTTGGAAAAGATTTCTAAAATAGGACACAGGAGCACAGACACCAAAAAAAGAAATACATTTTACTTCAAAAAATATAAAACGTGTACTCTTCAAAAAATATATTACATAATAAAAGGCAAGTCACAGACTGGGAGAGAATATTTATAAAACTTATGTTTGATAAAGGAGTTTTAACTAAAAAAATAAAGAACTCTCAAAATTATATAAGACAAACAACCCAAACAAAAAAATGAACAGATGATTTTAACAGACACTTCATCAAAGAAGATACAAGGATGGCAAAATAAGCACATGAAAAAATTCTCAGCACCACTCATTATCAGGAAAAAGCAAATTAAAACCACAATGAGATACTACCACAAATCTATTAGAATTGTTAAAATTGAACAAACTGATCATACCTAGTGTTGGTGATTATGTGGAGAAACTGGAACTCTCATGCACCACAGGTGGAAATGTAAACTGGTACAATAACATTGGAAACCATTTGGGCAGATGACCCAATCATTTTATACCTAGGTATTTACTTAAAAATGAAAGTGCATGTTCACACAAAGACTTGAGCAGGAACCTTCATAATCGTTTCATTTGTGATAGTCAAAAATCAGAAAACAACTCAAATTTCCATCAATGGTTGAACAGATAAACAAAACCATGCAATGAAATACTACTTAGCCATAAAAATAAATATTGACACATGTGACAACATGCGTGAATTTCAAAACAATTACGCTGAATGAAAGAAGTCAGCAAAAAAGTGTACATGTTGCATGAATCTATTCACAAAAATATTAAGTAGTGGAAATTACTATATAAAGTCAGAAATCAGATCAGCAGTTACTGGGGATCGTGGGGGTTGTGAGGAAGGGATTACAAAGGGGCAAAAGGAAACTTTTGGGAACAAGGGATATGTTCATTCTTTTTATTACAGTGATGGTCTAATACATATGCCAAAACTCTTCAAAAACTGTATACTTTAAAAATGTTCAGCTTACTGTACATTAATTATGCCTTGACAAACCTGTAAACAGTAACAGAATCATAAAAATGTAAAAGGCAAACAAAAAGAAGTACTTGTAATAATGATGACATGTAAATGGTAACTTACTAAATGTATAAAATGGCCTCACAAATTAATAAGAATACAAAAACGTCTCAAAAAAGTCAAAAGTGTAAACATATCATTCACTATTGAAGAATATACAAACCTTCAATAATTCTATTAATGAAATATTATTTAAACCAATAATTTTCCTGTCAGTTCTCATTTATAAAGATGGCATTTTTTCGATTTTAATAATAAATGCTGATGATGCAGTGAGATCAGTAATATGCAAATGTAATATGATTTAAAAAGCTTCTCAGAGAAGCCATCTGCCAATATCATTAAAATCTTCATATCGCTAGGTATTGAAATCTGGGGCTATTTTAATTTTTTTCTTTATAATTTCTTCTATCTACTTTTTAAGCACCAACTACAATTTTTTTAGTCAGAGAAAATATTCTTAAAAAAGAAAATGTTTGACTTCACTTCATTTTACAAATTTACGTGCACAAAGAGTTGCTTGCACCTTCCAGGTCTCCTTCTCTATTGACTGCTATTTTACCACGCAGGGCAGGGGACACAACTCTTTGTCATCATGGAATCCTCTTTGCCATGGCTTTTAGGATGGACACCATGACAACCACATTGCCCACAGCTACATGGCTCCAGCTGATTCTCTCACTTATGCCTCTACCTCTTCCTAACACCATGGAGACTGTTGTCAGGGATGTTAAGTCTTTGAGGAATGCAATACTCACATCTTCAGAAAAAAATAATCTCGAAAGATCTCTGCATCATAGATATAGTCTAGAAATGGCAACAAAACAAAACAAAACATCCCATCTCCTTTTTTATGTTTTGGCAGCTAACCCAGACTTAAAGGGAAGGCTATCGCTTGACATTGTGCAGGAGGGAAAACATCATGGAAAGAAGACATGATGTGTGCTAGAGCCCTTGGCAGGTCCGGTTTGGTTCCAGACCCCAGCACGCCATGATCCAGCTTCCAACTGCTGCATTCTGTCCCTTCTGTACTGCACAGACTCTCGTGTGCTTTAAGAGGAATTGGAGTTTGGCATGAGGATCTATTTATCCTTGAGTAAACTAGCAGAGAAGTTTTAGTTCCCACAAGCAAAACCATTCAGCAGAGAGAGACTGTCCAGTCTGCAAATATTGACACCACATGGTGGCTGTGTCAACAGGTCAAGACACAGAACAGCTGCAACGATGCAGGGAAGGCATGAAATGTCCTCTCGGGCCCAGGGTTCACAAACAGACCCAATCAAAGGCATATAAGTCATCCTACATGCTCATTAAATCACAAGTAAAGAGTGTTTCCTTTCATGGCGTGGCACCTCAAGGACAGTGTTGAATAATTTTTAAGATTAGAACTGAACCCCGAGCAATCACTATTCAAAGCACATTCTGATCTTCACCACTTCAAATTGGCCACTCCCGGCTATCTCCCATCAGTAGATGCAAATGTTCACAGCCACACAGACAGAACCTTTGCCTTTGTTCTTAACAGAAACAGCCAGAGATGAGGAAACAGGGATCTTGTTAAGGCAAACTATTTCCTTAACTATAAAAGTGTATTAAAAATAAAACATGAATATGGGTAAAAACCTGGATGCTTCCCCAAGGACCAAAGCAAACAGAGTGGCATAAAGTTTAGAATGTTGGATTCTGAGTAGAGACCTGGGGTCAGGCTTGGCCACTAACTCTACTGGGCACGTTGTTCACCTCACTGGGTCTCAGTTTTTTCTCTGGTAAAATGAGTGTGTGGAGGTGATCTCTAAAATCTTTGTACCTAACCATCTAGGGAGGATTCGAATACAAAATGGGATCTGGTCAATAAACACATGGGACTGAGAGGGGTTACAGTTTGACTTTGAGCCATAAAGCAGTCTACGGTGTCTTTGTTCTAAGCGGTGCCTAACCCTTCCTTCCCTGGAGTGGTTTGCCTCATGGTTCTGCCTTGGAGAGAGTGGCTGTGTGGAACCATGATTTAGGAGGATGTCAAAACATCATGATTAAACGTTTGCAGATATGATTACCATTATATTTGCTTATGTGCTTGATTATAAATTTCCTATTCATGATGGGTTACATACCTATTCGGAGAGTGAATGAATGATTAAGTGAATGAATGAAGTGTGCAGAATTCTGTGGGCCATGCTTTAATGTAGCTAACCTGACTGCTGTTTTCTACTTGGGTATTCAGTTTTCCTGAACTGAAAACTGACCTGCTCACCAATGGCTCTAACGTTTCTTCTTCTCTGAGGACTCAAATTAAAGCTGCCACTTCTGCCAATGAAACAGCAGTCAGAGAAGCAACTTCCCAACAGCTGCTATCCCCAATAAATGCTCTTCCAAGGAGTATGCCATTGCAATGCCATCCTATCCGATTTCAACCTGGTCTCTACAACCCTGAGGGAGGGAGGCAGTGGGCATCAGCCTAGAGAAGACCTGGGCTCTCGTTCCAGCTCTGCCTGTGGTTAGTTGTGCAGCTTTTGGTCCATCATCTAATTTCTCTGGACCTTGGTGTCTTTGTCTATAACCTGAGAGGGAGAGGCAGGAGGGATTGTTTTTCCCTCCCAACACTATTGTAGAAACTGTAAAGGTCTCTTAAAACTTACTCTAGGTTCTTTGGTGCCAATCTGTGTCTAAAACATAATAACTTAGGTGCTCCAACCCAGCTTCTGTTATTTCAATATGGCTTGTTAACCAGCCAGCGGCTGCTGAGAGGCAGATATTCAGACTCCATTTCTCACCACACCAAACACACCCACCCACCCCCCACACCCAATACCTCATTTTCCTTAGTTCCCCTCTCTTGGCTTCTCTGTCTCCCTCTCCACCTCTTTTTATCTGTCTTCAGCATACTTCCTCTCGCTCTGTGCAATTCCAAAATTTGAAGAGCAATCTTTGATTGATAAATGTAAAGATTTCGGGGAAAACCCATCTTTGAGTGGCAAAACCACACACTGCGGAGAGATTTCACACTTCAGTCCATGCCTTTCTCCAAATTTCTATATAAAAATGGGCCAAGAGATCACTTTCCATTACCTATTTAGCCCAGTTATCTCTCCTGTTGGCCCCTGACACTAACTAGGTAACCCTGGGAGAGTCACCCACCATCTCTGAATCCTGGTTCTGTACCATGCAGATGGCGATGCCAACCTCATGAGGTTATTATGCATGTTAAAATTCCACTGCTTGGCAAAGGGTAAATTCTTGGTAGTTACTATATAGAAATATTAGTAATGATATTAATGACCTCTCTTATGTGTCGAGGCTTATCTAGAAGGCTCTGGAATGCAAGTATATATGGTTCTGTCAGCTCAGTCTGGCTGGCCTAAGTCCAGAGCTGGATCTTCTCCTTCCCGGGGCTAAACTGAGCTCACCTCATTCTCTTGACTCAGTCCCTTGCCAGAGCTCATGAGTTAGACACACACAAAAGGCTGCTGGGCGGTGAGGAGCAGAAAGAATTTGAAATGAGCCTCTTTTCTTTCTTGCAGAGCTTCAGAGACAAATTCTAAAGCTCCAGTAATGGGGGAAAACACTGACAGAATCCTTAGACCTCAGAGTGGTCATCTTGAGGCCTCAGACCACCATGCTGGTTCATGAAGACGTAGGTGCACTCGGCATCAGCACAATTTAAATCTGTCTTACAGCACATTTTCTTTGACAAGTAAATTAAACAAGTCAGCATGCTGAATAGTTCTCCTACTCGCCAGGAAAACCGGAGGGCAAGCCATGAAAGAAGCAAACAACAAATGCAGCCTGTGCTGTTCTCATTCTGTCTGTCAGCGCAGGCGAGAGGCGGAAATACACCAGGCCAGTGTTCCCCTGGCCGGGATCCTTTCCCATCCTTGCTCAGAAATTTTCTTTTGGGACAAATGGCCTACGGAGGGGACCCATGTGCTATTTTCCAATGACAGTTTTAATGGAAATACAGCCATAAGGTTTGGACTGACTTGATTCTAGAAAGCAGGAAACAAATGCCCACTTTTAGGAGCTGGCATGACAGCCCGGTGGCCCAGCTTGGTTCCCTCCCCGCCAGCCCCGTCTGGGTGAAACTCCTGCTTGGTAGAGCTCAGGCCTCTACACAGAAACAGGGCATATGGCTTTGACTTCAGCCAGCGCAGGAGGGGGAAGGGGACGGGCCCCATAAATCACTTGCCAGGCTGCCGGCCAGACTTGCTGCTAAGAATCACCCCAAATTTCCATCATCTTCCTTTGTTTTGGGAGCTGTTTTTTTAATTTCAAGAAGTGCATCCATTCCACATGCTCTGGGACCTCAAAATATCAACATTGCTCGTTGTCGATTGCCTTTACCCCTCACCAGAAAGTTACCTTGCCCACCATCAGCTCTGAGTCTCCCGAATCTCTTCTCCCATCACAAACTGACTGTCCTGAAAGATGCTGCTGGCACTGTAATAGAGGCGAAGGCATCAAGGATGAAACCTTTGGATCCCAGAGGTGGGTCCTCTAAGCTCCTTCGTGGTGTGGGGTTAGGGCATAAGCAGAGTACAGACAATGTTCAAGGAGGCCCCTGGAGTCACCAAAAGATAACTATCAGGTTCTCAGTTTTCACTGCGACTGGCACCCACTCTTGATAAGCCAAAGGTAAAGCCAGTTGAAGTATTCCAGCAGCCAGGTCAGTTGTCAGCAAAGGCATCACAGAGGAAGGCATTTGGGGCAGATTGGAGCTGGGGAATAAGCAGTCAACGGGAATCGAAGGGAAGTAACCAGTGGAAGCAACACCAAGCTCTCCTCCAGTGAGCGAGCATTGCACCAACCACAAAGAGCTGCTGCATTAATTACACGTCTCCTTGCTCAGATTCGCTCCCAGAGTGTCTACGAAAACTAATGACTACAATCACAGCACCTCTCAAGAACTTTTCACCTGCCAAGCGTTTTACAAGATTAGCTCATTAATCCACTCTGCCCTCCTGTGAGGCTCGTAATTATCATTATGCCCAGTTCAGAGATGGGGCAACTGGGCAGACATGAAGCAACTGCCTGAAATCCCTGGGCACATCACAGCCCTTCTTGTTCCACAAAGCAAAGCACAGGTCTTTGAGCCGTCTTATTTCTGTTTTATCTTTTTATCCCAGGTTCCCCATTGATACTAGCAGCCCAGAAGAGGGTAGAAAATAGATGAGCTAGATCTTAATTCCATGCAACTGCTGATTAATTCACCTTTAAAGCAATCATTACTAAAAACAACAACAAAAAAAGGTGACTGTTTTATAAATGAGGTATTGCTGGACACTAGCCAATGACCCATTTATTGCCAAAACAATGAATTAAGTCAATCAACAGATACTTATCAAATACCTTCCATATTTCAAACACTATACCATGTACTGTGTACAGTGCTAACTTAGGGTAAAAAATAATACAGATGCGCGTTCGATTTTGTTGTAATGTTATGTAACCCAAATATAGGGAATTCCTACGGACTATTTAATTAAAATATCTATTGTTTTAAAATTCCCTTTGACCCTAACTTTTGCTTCCTCTAGATTTCATTGATACAAGAAAGAACTAATTGTTTAACACTGTAATCCATTAACGTTATCCCAAGTCTTGGAAAAGAAACACGACTTTTTTTTTTAGATGGAGTCTTGCTCTTTTGCCCAGGCTGGAGTGCAGTGGTGTGATGGCAGCTCACTGCAACCTCTGCCTCCTGGGTTCCAGTGATTCTCCTGCTTCAGCCTCCTGAGTAGCTGGGACTGCAGGTGCGCACCACCACGCCTGCCTAATTTTTGTATTTTTTGTAGAGACGGGATTTCACCATATTGAACAGACTGGTCTCAAACTCCTGACCCCGTGATCTGCCCGCCTCGGCCTCCCAGAGTGCTGGGATTACAGGCATGAGACACTGCGCCTGGTCTAAGAAACATGACTTTTGCCCATTAATGACTCTGAACTTTTTCTTCAGTGACTTCTGTTAACTGATAGAATAAGTAGGTATTTCTCCTCTTAGTACCCAAAGTAGAGCAGGCAGCCTTCCTCATGCCCAGGTGATAGGAAAACCTAGAGTGTCAAAGATTTAGGATGTTAATTTTCATTGTTATCATCGTCCTTTTTTTTAAAAACCTCTCCTTCAATGCCCTCATTTTAAGGTTCTGCGAGATTAAAATGAGTTGAGCTTTTATCCCTGGCTATGTCTCTAAGATCATAGTAACAAGATTTTTGTTTTGGTTTGTTTTGTAACCTGAAAGTTTCCATAAAGATCCAAGGCTGATACCTTTGTATTTATGCAATATTAAATATACGCTATTACTTCTTGGATTAAAATTTTAAAAAGTAAATCATATGAATTTTGAAAGAAGGACCCACGTACATAATTTGTAGAGGTTAGAGACTATAAGAACACAGCTTTTAAAAACTCAGTGCATTCTGAGGGTAGAAAAGCA
The DNA here is from genome assembly GCF_007565055.1 of Rhinopithecus roxellana. Taxonomy (NCBI): domain Eukaryota; kingdom Metazoa; phylum Chordata; class Mammalia; order Primates; family Cercopithecidae; genus Rhinopithecus; species Rhinopithecus roxellana. The sequence goes on from NC_044559.1 coordinate 113,837,355, forward strand.
AAACTGATGATTTCTCTACTGATTTCTGATTATCCCAACTGGGATTAAAACCAAGTGGCCCATGTATTAACATGAGAAGGATAGAGGAATGGTTCTAGGTCATAGGATGTAGCTATGGAATTCTAGGAAATATAGTTCAGATCTGCAGATTAAAATCCCAAATCAGTTCCTTCCAGAAAGGTCCGAAATGTGACTGCCCCTGTATGTACTGTCGGTTGCCAGAGCAGCTGGGAAGGAAGAGGGAACCATTTATCATAGATCCCTCCTGGGGTGCCTCATCACACCCTCCTTGTGTTGGGCAAACGCTTCACCTCTAGCAGCCCCAAAGGCACGGTGAAGACCTTATCACAGAGAATGAATGATCAAGGTGTCAACTGAGCCAACATTTGCAGTTTGAAGGAGGAAGACTCAAGACTTGGAAGCAACAAACACACATACCGTGGGGCCACTGGAACCGGTGAGCTGAATGGGTGTGGGTTTCAAAGCAGCTTTCCCAGCCTGGGCACTACTGACTTTCTGGGCTGGTGAATTCTTTGTCCTGGGGGTGGGGGTGGGGCTGTCCCGAGCATTGTAAGATGTTAAGCAGCATCCCCCATCTCTACCGACGAAAAGCCAATAGTGTCCCCGAATTGTGACAGCCAAAAATCTCCAGTCAATGACAAATGTCCTGGGGGTGGGAGGAGTGAACAAAATAGCTCCCAATTAAGAACCACTGTTTATCCCTCAAGTACTTTTTTCCACAGTTAGATAACATTTGGGGAGATGCTTTAAGATTATAAATAATATTTTCTGTTAAAGTGCCATTGAACTACTGGATGAAGTAAATCTCATTTCTGCTTCACTTGATGCTTAGGATCCCTAGTAGATGTTGTGCTCTGTGTGTGTGTGTGTGAGTATATGTGTGTGGCTATGCAGGCTTGTTTCACACAAACACTCAGAAAAGCACAAAGTAGAAAAATGTGTTGGAAAAATGTTTCCCCAAAAGATTCATGATATAAAAAGAACACATTCATAAAATAAAATTTTTTAAAAAATGGAAGGAGAAAAAAAACATGTTTTTATAATTCAGAGTATGCACTAATTGAACTGCCTTTATTTTCTTTCTTATCATAAAGAGACTCCAAGAAATATAATTGCATATGTAGTTTAAAGTTAATTATACTATTATAAATTATATCCTTTTACTACTTTCTGGGGAACACTAGGAATTTTAGGGTGAATAGATGCATATAAAAATACATACAGTAGTCAATATATGACTTATAGCATTGAGCTAGCATAAATACAATGGACTCCCACAATGTGTCATGGAAATAAACAAGAACAAGACTCTTTCTTCTTTGGAATTTCTAAGAAGCATTTAAGTTTTAGTGTCGCTAGTGCTGTGCATTGACAAAACACATTTTTTATTCGAGAGACTCCGCCTGGGGCAGGCAGAGAGTTGCAGTTAACAGAGTTAGAACAAATGCACATAAAGAAGATATAATGGGCTTGAATTCTACAAATAGAGTCTATGGCTGAAGAGAAAAAGTGAGGTTAAGAAAGGTATGAGGTCAAGACCTTGGGATATTTAAAGTTATTTTATAAATTACATGTCTCTTTCAGACACATGAGGCTCTGTGTGTGGTGGAGTTCTTAGGAACACACATCTGTCTGGAGGTTTACAATAAGGAAGAGAAGAGATAAGGAAAAAATAGAAGCAGCTCAAAGGGACGTCTTCATATATCATCTCATTTAATTCTTACAATATCCCTGGTAAGTAGGTATTGTTGCTCCATTTTAAAGATCAGGAAACCAGAGGCCTGGAAGTAACCCGTCATGTCAAGGAGAAAGCAAAGATGCCAGATACCACAGCCTAAGCTCAGGTCTGTCCAATTTCAAGGCCCTTCTTTTACTCATATGCCATTTGGCAGTAGCCTTGCTGGTTGGAATATCTATTTTTATATCTAGAATGGACTCCACTCTTCATTTTCTTTCAACATCTACAATTTAAGCAATTAGGAATTCATTTAGAATAAATGAATTTAAAACTACAAATAAGTCTTGGTTCAAAATGTACAAGTCAGGTGTGCGTTTGGATAAATAAATATAAAGAGATAAGCACATTTCTCTGAATTTTAAATCTGGGACCTGGCTCCTTTGTTTACTAACTAGTTGTCCTGGAGAATATCACTTAGCCTTGGGAAAATTCAAATGCCATATTATGACATAAGACCTAATCTAGATACCTAATCACTTGGTAGGATTGTTTTATAGGAAATAATGCATTCTAGAATCTAAATCACCGACTTACAAATGTTAGAATACAGCCTGACATTAAACAGAAGACATCCATATCTTAAATCTAGCTTTGGTCTAGTCATTTATTAGTAGGTAACTAATCTGGGTTTATAATTTGTAAGATAATACTTATGCCACCTATGTCACGATTGTGTTGCAGGCATCAAACGGGATAATAATACATGCCAGAGTGCTCTGGAACATGATCAAAAGAGTGTAATTATCGCCATTATTATTACTTAAATGTGTGTGTATGTGTGTCTAGTTTTCAACTAAAAAAGGAAAAATAATTACTGTGTTCGCTATCATCTATCTGCATATTTGTTTTGTTTTGTTCTACTTCAAATCTAAAATACAATGGTCAACTCATGGCACAGCTGTAAACTACAAAACAAATAAAACCTTTCAATACAAATGTTACATAGCAAAAGGCAGTCTCTCCCAACATGATAGGCCACTTGTGCTATCCACAACAATGCCCACGACAGATCACTGAACATGATTTCTTTTTATAAATGTCATCAGTCTAATCAATGCATACCTTACACGCTCTTTATCCATATTGCTTCAGCCTGAGATCTATTTATTTCTACAAATAGCCCTAAATAGTGCAAATGTAATATATTGTAAGACTCCCTCGACTTATTTACTTTTTCATTCATCTTCATAAGAAAACTACAGCAACAAAAGAGCTGCCGTTCTTCACGTGCTACCTACCTGCCAAGGACTCCAACAAACTAGTGAAGATTAACTAATATTTTGAGAAAGCCGTTTTAAGCCTAAAACATTTGATGCATGATGAAATCTACAACATGTCTCTATGGAAATACAAAGCTTGGGGACTCTCTATTTGCAATTCATGTGTATGCATGAGACAATCAGAGGCAATGTTCTGCCCAGGCTAAGCCAATAGCCAATAGAGGTAAGTCAGCATTTCCTGCTATGTGAAAACTCCCAGGGAGCCAGGCTAATTTCTCCAGAGTTTCTAAATATTTTGTGCTTCTCAACACTCCAAATCAAATGGAAGTTGGGTTAAAAAAGTCTCCCCATATTTGAAGCAACAATTGGGTAATGATTACCCACTAAGCGTATGATATTAGGATGAAAGCCAATGACAGGCAGCCAGTGACAAAAATTTCTGAGGTTTGGGTAAAATAATTAGGGGCAGAAATGGGGAACTTCAGATATATTTCTACTTCTAGTTGATTGCTTACACAGCCGTGAAGTCCCATGACAATAGCTCTGGGATGCCATTGGATTGGCAAGGCTGTGGGATGGGGTGGTGGCTATTCCTGGAGTAGTAAAGGCAACTATATAGGCAGCATCAGTAATGCATCTATTCATAGGCTCAGCACAAAATATGCCCAACACAGCAACTGTAGTATAGGTTAGTTGTGTTTGAAACTGGCTGCTTTATGGGTAGCCTGAAAATCATCCATGGTTGTATTCATTGTCTACTGCTGCTGTAAAAAATTAGTACGAGTGTAGCAGCTTAAACAACCTGACTGTATTATGTTACGGTTCGGCAGGTCAGGGTCTCATGGGGCTAAAATCAAGGTGTCCACAGGACTGTGTTCCTTTTGGAGGCCCTAGAAAAGAACACATTTCCTTGCCTTTCCCAGCTTCTAGAGGCCACCTGCATTCCTTGGCTCGTGGCCCCTTCCTCTGCCTTCAGAGCCAGTGGCGTAGCATCTCTCTGACCCTACTCCATCATCACATCTCTTTCTCTGACCCCAACAGAGAAAAGTTCTCTGCATCTACAGGATGCCGTGCAATTAAGGGACTGATTGCCATGATTAGACCGGGTCAACCTGTACAATTAGGATACTTTCCCCATCTCAAAGCCCTTAACCTTAATCCCTTTTGTGAGGTCCCTGTGATGGCTGATTTTGGGTATCAATGTGACAAATTAAGTGATAATAATTAATGGATGGTAATTAAGGGAATTAATTATTTATTTTGAATCACTGCGTTAATTATGCTCAATGCTTCAGCAGGACTGAACCAGCTCCTCTCCTGCAGAAGGAGAAACCCAGGTGCTTTGGCATTTGATTAGAATGTTTGAGCTGCCCCAGGGGTGGGAAGATCTGCCCTCAGTGGTGCTCAGATGGAATGAAAATGCTGAAGAAGGATGGATTCTTGCCCTTTCTCGTGAAGCTGGGGCACCTGTCTTCTCCTGTCCTTGGATGTCAGAACTCCAGGTTCCCTGGCTTTGGGACTTCAAGAGGAAACCCAGTGCCCCCCCAGGCTCTTGGACCTTTGGCCTCAGACTGACTGAGAGAGATACCACCATCTTTTCTGGTTCTGAAGCCTCTGGACTTAGATTGAGCCATGTTATGGGTTTTTGCTGATTCTCCAGCTTGCAGACGGCCCCTAACGGGACTTCTCACTGAACAGTTGAATGAGCCAATTCCCCTGATAAACTCCTTCTCATCACTCTCCCTAAATATGTATCACATCACTTCTGTCTCTCTGGAAAACGCTGACTCGACAGTCTCCTTTGCAATATAAGGTAACATTTTCACAGGTTCTGGGGATTCGGACAGGGGCACCTTTGGGAGGCTGTTATCCTATCTACCACCATGGTCTATGATCTGGAGACTTCCAAATTCTTCACCTATCCATCTACTTAGTGGGAAATTCCTCCCACCCTCTGCAGAGAGCCATCTGGAGTTAGGCCAACCATAGCTGCAGAAGTCAGTCGGCCTGCTGCATATTAACCCTGAGAATCCATTACTGCTATTAATCATTTATACAGCCAACTCTCAAAGCTTCTTGTGATGGGTGCCATGATGATAACTGTTAGAGCACAGGAAATTCTCACTTCACATTGTCAATAGGCTCTTGGAAACTGCGACTTTAAGTGAAACGACATACAACAGAATGATTTTCCCATGGGCTAATTGATATACATAAGGGTGACATTCCCAGGGTATGTTTCGGGTCACAAAAACATCACCAAACTTCTAAGTAAAGACCAAATCACCCCTAATACTAAACATTGAGATAGATGTGAATTACATGTATTAGGCCATTCTTAAATTGCTGTAAAGATACACCTGAGACTAGGTAATTTATAAGAAAAGGGATTTAATTGGCTTATGGTTCTGCAGGCTGTACAGGAGGTATAACACCGGCATCTGCTTCTGGGGAGGCCTCAGGAACCTACCAATCATGGTGGAAGGCACTTTTAGGTGGCCAGATCTCAGGTGAACTCAGAGTGATGGCTCACTTATCACCAAGGGGACGGCCCCCATGATCCAAACACCTCCCACCAGTCTCCACCTCCAACACTGGGGATCACATTTCAACATGAGATTCAGGCAGGGACAAATATCCACAGTACATCACTATACATACATTTTCTTAAAAATTAGTTAAAATAAAATTATTTACCCCATTATTCCAGGTCAGGGTTGCAGGTGGCTGGAGCGCATCCCACAGCTCAGGGTGCAAGGCAGGGTCCAGTCCTACATAGGACGCTATCCCTTTGCAGGGCACTTAGATACACACCCACAGTCACGCTGGGACATGAACCTCACATGCACATCTTTGGGATGTGTGGGAAAACAGGAGAACCTGAAGAAACCCCCTGCAGACAGGTGGGAGAGTAGGCTCACTCCACACAGAAGAGTGGCCTCTACCAGGAAGCGATTTTTTTTTCTCATCAATATTACAAAAAAAATGCTGTTGAGTGAAAAGTCATCATTCGAAGACCCACTGTCTAGCTGTGTTCTATTATTGCCTTCTTCTTTGCTCATCTTCTTATAATGCTGGATCTGGGATAACTTTGCATTAATACCCTTCTAATTTAATGCCTGGCATCTATAAAAATGTAAAGCTCACTGGGAAGGCAGGGAAGCATTTTTCTGCTGACCTGAGATACGATTTGCATTTTTAAAAACACACGTCATAAGCACTTAGTTGGAGTGAAATAAACTTGCAGTGCTCTCGGAAACTGCAGTGTGGCCGATGTCACGGCATTAATGAAGTCTTATCAGTGGAACTCTTATGGCTGTTACCTGATAATTAGCTTACTCGGTACATTATAATTAACTTTTATAATAATTTAATTTAGTTAATAGTTAATTTTTTGGTTCTTTCACCCAACCATGCTGGCAAAGAAAATCAGAAAAAAACCTCAATGATCAGGTTAGGATAGGCTATGCAGCAGCATGAACAAATCCTGATATCCCCCAAAAAAAACTAATAAAATAAAGGTTTATTTTTTTTCTCATGTAAAGCTCGATGCAGCTCAGGTAACCTTACCCCAGCTTGCAGTTATGCCATCAGGAAAGCATAGTTGCCAAGCTGGGAGGAAAGAGCTGGAATGCCATGCTGACTCTGAACCCCTCAGCTAGAAAGGGACACATGTGACTTCCCCCTACAATCATTGGCCAGAAGAAATCACATGACCGTAACCTGTATCCAGAGGAGACCAGGTAATCCAGGGGTGCACATGGTCATGGGGTGAGGGCTATTTGTCTCTGCCAACCTATGACCATCATCCCTTTCATTGACTTCATTGACCTTATTGTGAAAAAGGATGAAATGGAGGTCAAGGTGATCTGTAGCCAAACCGACCAAGATGTTCTCCATCCTAACACCTCCATTAGCATCCTGACATTTTGCTTCTCTAGAATTTCCTACAGGTAGGATCACTTTCTCTCTCTAAGACCCCTTCTGTCAAGAGTTTATAAGAAAAGAGGTTTAATTGGTTCATGGTTCTGCAGGCTGTACAGGAAGCACAACACAGTGCAACTAAATTCCATTAAAGTTGTGGCAATTTCAGTGAGTGACACTTTGAAGCCACATCATTTGTCTTTCTCTGGTTGACTTTCCTTGGAGGTGGTCAGGAATATTGAATTGCCTTAATCTCCTACTTTACATTGGGGCTTGAATTCTACTTTCTCAGATATGCTTGAGGTTAGTATTTGAATCATTTTGATTTATGAATATTTTACTCAAATAGACATCTTGGTCTTTGAAATATCTTCCTGTTGCCTTTTAAAAACATATCTTGGCTGGACACAGTGGCTCACAACTATAGTCGAGCACTTTGGGAACCTGAGGCAGACAGATTGCCTGAGCTCAGGAGTTCAAGACCAGCCCGGGAAACATGGCCAAACTGTCTTTACCAAAAATGTGCACACGCGCACACACACACACACACACACACACACAAATAGGTGTCGTAGTGCATACCTGTGGTCTCAGCTACTCAGGAAGTTGAGGTGGGAGGATTGCTTGAGCCTGGGAGGTGGAGGTTGCAGTGAGCCAAGATTGCACCACTGCACTCCAGCCTGGGTGGCAAAGTGAGAGCCCAGCTCAGAAAAAGAAAAATGTATATCTTTTTAGGGGGCAATGAAATAACCAATTCTGCCACCTTAGAGCGCTTGGGTGATTTGAAGTTACATGGCCAGGTTAAGAAAGGTAAAGACGCCCCTTTATTCTGTTGATCTAGGTTCAAACATTCATCTTTCATCTCCTACTCATAACACTTACTTCTTACAACATTGCAAAAAATAATTTTTCCAAATGAAATATTAAAATTAGTAATATTAATGTGCCAGCTCATGTAAGCTGATGATTTTTTTAAGTGAATGAAATTAACAGTCTTCCCTGCTCATCTTTTCAGATTGGAACAGAGTCTAGATTAAGATAGAAATTAATTCTAACCTCTTCATAGACTCTTCTAGATTCAAGCACTAGACACAGACATGGCCAGAGATGTGATGAGCTCTAATCTCCACACACCTATGGCTCAAGGTCCTAGGTGGTCAGTGGAGTCTCCAGGGTTCTTGTTTGCAATGGGGCTCCAGGTCCTCCACAAAGAGTTGAGAGGAGGACTTTGGGTCGTTTGATAAAAATTGATGGATATTGAGAGTCAGGCTGTCTCATAAAGAAGTCGAGATGTATTTAGTCATTCAACAAACACTTTCAAGCACTTACTAGTGCCAGGCACTGTGCTGGAATCTCTCATAGAACAATCAGTTACCTGAAGAAGAAAACATCTACCCTGACCCTTGAAGGCTGGAGAGTGGCAAGAAAGAGGATGCTGAGGGAGATGGTGTGGGGGAGAAATGAACTCCAAAAAATAATTATGAAGAATGCTCAATTCCATGAGGAAAATAAAAAGGGTGTTCCTGTAGAGAATCCCAAAGGGAGGTGGTGTATACAGACAAGGAATGTGCCTTAAAGCAAGGCCTGGAGGAAGGGCTGGGTCCTGCCCTGAACGCAGTCAGAGAGGTGCCAGGCAGGCCACCATTGGCCACTAGCTCAGGCCTGGGGCAGCCACCCATGTAAGTCGATCCTTGGAGGGATGGCAGAACTTGACGACAGCTCTCTGCCCTATCTCTTTGCACATTTTGATCACCATGAACATTCTTGAGGATGATCCCAGTTCTAAGCTCTTCCCATGCATGATGCAGTTAAGGAAACGGAGAGGTGAGGTAACTTACCTCAGGTCACACGGTGGATCCAGGGCCCACACTCTTACCCACTCTACCATTTCACCAGTAGAGAAGTGTGGTTTGCTCTGTGGAAAGGAAAAGCTTGTAGGAGATCTTGAAACTTGGGGACAGGAGGAAGGAGTTCCAGCCAGTTCCTGGAAAGCTGTGAGAGCTGCCGCCCCAGTGTGGCTGCAGACAAAGATTCTCGCTGAACCAGGGCTCCTGATATTTCTCCAAGGCTGGAAACACAGAGGCTGAACCTCAACCAAGGATGCTGAAGGGAGGATTTGGAAAAAGGAAGGGACAAAAGAGGAGAATCTTCTGCCACGTCTTAGAAACATGATAATTAATGCATTGCTCAGTCAGAGTGTATTTTTCAAGTGCCTCCTGTCCAGCCCAGTTCCACGTCTTGGTAGCACCTGGCAAGTCCCTGGCCTAGCCAGCCAGACAGGGCTGCACCAGGGCTGCTCCCAGGAGTCACCTGACCCTTCCTCTTCCAGGTCCTTACCCTTCTGCTATTTCGGTTTGGCATCTGAATTCTGAATCAGTTCTTACTCCTGTCCTTGAGTCTTCACACTGAAATTTCAGTTTTCAGGTTGACTTCTGTCTCTTCCTCAAGGTGTGATCTTAGACTGTTCTAGCAGGTCTGCTGTTTGCAGCAGTCTCTGGTGCACACTTCCTGTCCTGCTGAATCCTTCAAGACCCAAACTGTGACTCCAGCTGCTGGTCAGTACCAGTCTATTCCCCCTGAATTCTGCTGGGTGTCAACCTCTCCGTCCCATCCCAGATGCATGGAGGTGCTGTGTACAGACAAGGAACACACAGGAAGACTCCCTTGACTCTAACCTCCCAGGATTTATTGTCAAGTCATAGTAATTAGACTGACCGAAGGCCAGTAACAGCTATTGCCGGAATCCCAGCCGCTCCCAAACAGAATTAGACACTTAAAAATCCACCTAAAGTTTATAAGAAGAGTCTAAACACTGGACAGTGTTACAAGGTGGAGATGGGCAAAACACATCGGGGTGAGTGTATCACAACCTTATCTTTCTTTTAAACCAAAATGTCCAGACACAACTTGTGTTTCCATAAGCACCCACATGGTTGGTGGCTATTTGAATATTTTAAGGCTAGGCACAGATGTCAGGCAGTGCAAAGAGAGGGAGAAAGCATGAGGAAAAACATCCAAGGGCAGAGAAAAAAGCCAGTTTATACTTTCAGATGGCATTTCTTCAGTTCGGTTTGTCTTAAAAGTTTTTTCCTTTTCTTATGTATAACCAGACTTCCATGAGATGGTCAAGGTGATTAACTGCAAGCATCTCTGAATTTAGGTAAAGTGTTAAGCCTTTTTTCTCAAGAGTCCACCCCTGTCTTCAAAAATACAAAATGGAGAGTGGCCAGGAGTGGCGGCTCACACCTGTAATCCTAGCACTTTGGGAGGCTGAGGCAGGAGGATCACTTGAGTCTAGGAGTTCAAGACCAGCCTGGGCAACATATTGAGACCTCCATCTCTACAAGAAACACAAAAATTAGCCAGGAGTAGTGATGCATGCCTGCAGTCTCAGCTACTCGGGAGGCTGAGGTGGGAGGATCACTTGAGTCTGGAGGTAGAGGCTTCAGTGAGCTATGACTGCACCACTGCTCTCCAGTCTGGACAACAGGGAAAGACCTTGTCGCAAAAAACAAAAATAAACAAAATGGCAGAGTGAATCAGGAGACCTGGCTCTGGTCCTGGCCTTGCTAATGCTTGACATTCATCAAATCACATGACCTCTGGGGGATAGTTTTTTTTTTTTTTTTTTGAGATGGAGTCTCACTCTGTCGCCCAGGCTGGAGGGCAGTGGTGAGATCTCGGCTCACTGCAAGCTCCACTTCCTGGGTTCACGCCATTCTCCTGCCTCAGCCTCCCATATAGCTGGGACTACAGGCGCCGGTCACCACGCCCGGCTAATTTTTTATATTTTTTCTAGAGACGGGTTTCACTGTGCTAGCCAGGATGGTCTCGATCTCCTGACCTTGTGATCCGCCCACCTCAGCCTCCCAAAGTGCTGGGATTACAGGCGTGAGCCACCGCGCCCGGCCCTCTGGGGGATAGTGTTTTCCAGCTGGAAGACAGTATTTTATATTAGTCAACCTGCAAGGACCCTTTTCATTCTAAAATCCCTGCCTCACTGTCACGCCTGCCAGACGCTGCCTGTGACACTGGCATGTGGCGCTCACGCGATCTGTGGAGGAAGAGTTGGAAAGAAGCTACACGTGACCAGCTTCATGAACTGGTACAGTTTTGACTCAACTTGGCAACTTCCTCTGTGTGGCCTCCCAAGACGGGCCGCAAGAGCCACTTGGCGCAAACCTCACCACACGTCTTTTGCTTTACTCCTGCCTCTCGGGAAACCTATTCAGGAGGAAACTCCCTTGAGAATCTCTTAATGAAAAGGCCCCAGTCATGCGGCCTTTTGGCTCAGGAATGCCGTGTCCCCATTTTAAGGTACAATTTGCCACTTTGGCCCTCTGCCTCTGGCTTTCGTTCCTGCCCAGGGAAGCCCAAAGTTGGGTAAAATTGAGTGAGAAGAGACAGCTCTATGCCAGGCCCCATGGGCAGAGGAAACAGGTGAGAAGATCCTCACATCTCCAGAGCCAGCCAGGGCCTCACTGTCCTTCTGTTGATTTGTGTCCTTCTCTGTGGCGTGAAGCCTGACCTTCCCATCTGCCCCCTCTGTCCTTTATGCCCCACACTACTCACATTTGTGGGGACATTGCAGGCACAATCTCAACGCCGGGCTTGGATTTTATTATTATTATTATTATTTAAATATTTATTTGAGACAGGGTCTCATTCTGTCTTCCAGGCTGGAGTGCAGTGGTGCAATCTTGGCTCACTGCAACCTCCACCTCCCGGGTTCAAGCAATTCTCTTGCCTCAGCCTCCCAAGTAGTTGGGATTACAGGTGTCCTCCACCATACCTAGCTAATTTGTGTATATTTTGTTGAGACGGGGTTTTGCCATCTTTCCCAGGCTGGTCTCAAACTCCTAGATTTAAGCAATCCTCCCGCCTCAGCCTCCTAAAGTGCTGGGATTATAGGTGTGAGCCACCATGCCTGGCCCCAGGCCAGGATCTGAATGTTGACCACATGAGCTTCTCAGAAGAAGCCCTCACAGTAACAGGAACAAAGGTTCAAATCTGAATCTGAGCCCCGGAAAGGATGAAAGAGGCTCTGGTCTGAATAACTGTGTCCTCCCAAATTTACGTGTTGAAATCCTCACCTGCAAGGTGATGGTATTAGGAAGCGGGGTGGTTAGGAGGTGATTGGGTTATGAGGGTGGAACTATTATGAATGGGATTAGTGTGCTTATAAAAGGGACCCCAGCGAGCTGCCGCACCCCTTCCAACCCGTGAGGATGTGGAGAGAAGGTGCCACCTATGAGCCAAAAAAAATCCCAGATTCCAAATCTGCCAGTACCTTGATCTTGGACTTCCCAGCCTCCAGAACTGTGAGCAATAATTGCTTGTTGTTAAACCACTCAGTTCATGGTTTTAGCACTTATTTTGTTATAGCAACCTGAACAAACCAAGACAGAGAAGTCAGAGTTCAAGACTGAACATAAGCACCTCAGTGAACCAGGAAGCAATGCCTCCCCAGAGTTACTTTCCCCTCCCTCGTCTTCCTTCCAGCGTCTCCACTCCTCACACCAAGTTGCCTACTGAAGACACTATGTGCTGATTCTTGAACTCTTTGCCTGCTGGAGAAGGGGGCCCAGCTCAGCAGGGCCCAGGGAGAGGGGAGCTCAGGCATTCTCTGACTTCTCAAGGTCATGTCCTCCCAATGGCCTGAGCTCCCTCCTTTAATGAACACTGTAGTTGGTTGTAAATATGCCTGCTGAAATTCAGCACGAGGGAGTGGGCCATGCCTTGCCATGTTTTGAATGGTTGAATGGTGCTCAGTTCACCCAGTGCCTTCTTCCCAGCTGACATCTGGGCTGAGCTGCCCACCCAGCTCCCAGCACAATGTCAATCACTTTTCCCAACATTCTGGTCCGCTTTGGCAGGTTGGGGCTCTACATTTCGAATCTGTTGGGAGTCCTTCTGGGTTTGAAACTGGGGGTTTCTACGGACAGAGCTCTACCCTGTTGGTTTTCAGGTCACTCAGTAACTGAGTCCAAGGAATAGCCTGTCTTTGAAACTGCATTTGCAAACATATAACAGCTGAGGGCATAACTTATTTCTAAATTTCCTTTTTCCACCCTGCCCTTGTTCCCCTAACTTACAAATAGTTTCCAAAATCAAGATTGTACTTCTTCACCACACTACCATCTCCAAGTTCCCCAGCTGGGCAACTGAGGCTCAGGCTCTGGCTGTGGCTTGAAATGCCATCAGTGATTTATTTCTTGTTAGTATTTTGAAAATACTTATCAAAGGTCCCCATAATTTAGCATGAAAATTCAACAATTCCCCCACATCCCCAGAAGTCTTCCTTTCAGCAGCTCCTTCAAGCAGCTTTGAAACATTCGTTCTTACAACCCTTTGTTGAAATAAATAAATAGGGCCAGACTACACTTTCTTAACAGAAACAAAAGCCCAAAGAAGTGGCACGTGTTAGGCAGTTCTATGGGTAAGATGAGGAAAAGAATCTCACTTGCCTGAGCCCAGAATTTGAATGGGGACTTGCGTTTTCCAGCTGACCACGAGAAACAGGCTGTGCACACTTTACATCTCCCGAGCTCTGTGCCTGGCCTAATGAAGCCATCAATTTCTTCCTGTCTGACAAATTTTACAAGGAGACCGGCAGCTAGGAGAATGAGAGGGCAATCTTTTTATTTTCTGCTTTTTTGCTTTTAATTTTGTGTGCTTAGGAAGAAATGTATGGATTTCTTTCTTCCAGCTAATCACAGCGGCACGGATGTAACTGCCTCCCTTTCCCTTTAGTGCTTTGTTTTCCTGGGTTCATCACCTGAGGAAGGTATGGACATTTCTTTTCTCTAATGCATCTAACAGGGTTGTGGCTATTTCAGGGCATGTGGAGCACCTGTGTTGGATTCCATTGCCGTGAACCTGCTGGCCTTGATCCATGGGTATTTAGAAAGTGAGAGGTGGATTCACCCCAAACCTATTATCAAAGTAAACTATGCCCCTGAGGAAGTGGGATTTTTTTTTTTTTTGAGACAGAGTGTTGCTCTGTCACCCAGGCTGGAGTAGAGTGGTACCATCCTGACTCACTACAACCTCCGCCTCTCAGGTTCATGCAATTCTTGTGCCCCAGCCTCCCCAGTAGCTGAGATTACAGGTGCCCACCACCACACCTGGCAAATTTATTTTTTATTTTTTGTATTTTTAGTAGAGATGGAGTTTCACCAGGTTGGCCAAGCTGGTCTCAAACTTCTGACCTCAAGTGATCCACTCACCTCGACCTCCGAAAGTGCTGCAATTATAGGTATGAGCCACCGGGCCCAGCTGGAAGTGGGATTTTTTTTTTCAACTTTCATAAAACTGAGGCAAAGAGTCTATATTTACTACTATAATTTTCTCTCTTTGTACTTCTTCCAAGAAAGACAGTTACTGCTTTAATCAGATCAAATTCCCTTAATTGTGATTTGGAATCATAGAACCAGGAGTTTGAAGTGTTCTAAATGTCAAGTGAAAGTTGGAGCCTGGAGAGATGTTGACAATAACAATGTGTCCTAACTCTATGTGGAGTCACATAGTGTCCATGTAGTTCATTCTAAAACTCTATGTGCATGATCTCATTTGAGCCTCACCACTCCATGAGAAACGGTCTGTCATTCGCTGCATCTCAAAGAGATGGAAGTCCAAAAGAAGTTACTTATTCAAGATGACAAGTCTCCTGGGTCTCTCTAACTCAAGCCTACTGTCATAACCACTCCACATTATTGCTGTCTTCGCAGGTCCCACATTTTATAAATGAGTAAACCCAGGTCAGAGAGGTGGGACTGTTCAATAGTTAGAATGAGCAGACCCACCCAGGGCTCCTGACTTCAACTTCCATCCTTCCACTTTGCCATGTTGCAGGATGTGATGATTGATGAAGACTTGGGGTAAGGAGCAACTCTTTACCTACCTTGAGTGGAATGTGACTCACCCAGGACAGAACTGACCACTTATTTTTTAAGGACGATGCTGGCTGAGGCAGGACAGTGCGATGTGGTAATAGAGCAAAGCGGATGGGGGCAGAGCGGGAGCAGCCCCCCGCCCTGGAACCTTGGCTTGGTGGAAAAGCATCTTGGTGATCCCCTTCCTGCAGGGTGGTCTTATTCCACTCTGACCCTGGCCATCAACATCAGAAAATTCTTTTTTTTTTTTTTTTTTTTTTTTAATTTAGGGTCTCACTATGTTACCCAGACTGGCCTAAAACTCTTGAGCTCAAGAGATCCTCCTGCTTCAGCCCCCTGATTAGCTGGGACTACAGCTGCCTCTGGCTCACACCGTAAAATTATTTCTCTCTTAGACCTACCAAGGGCAAATCACCACGTAAATGATTCATGTATAGAAACAATGTAATTTACCTCCATACAAGTCAATTTTTAAAAATTAAACACAATCATCATTCTCAGATTCCAATAACAAATGGCTCTAGTTTAAGCTATAAAAGGGATTAGATTCTATCCTTCTATCTTGCCAGACTTTGCTCTCAGAGAGGTATTTTAAAATACCTTGGTTTTTGTATGGAGATTCTAGAAGTCTCTAGGTACGTGGATTTCTAAAAAGCTTGCAGGAAACTCTTGTGCTTCCTTGAAGAACCTGAGTGAAAAGTTTGAAGTTTTGGGCTCCCTCTGATAACCAAGTATGATCTTCTCTACTGTTACTGTTGTAATAGGCTCAATGGTGTTCCCTCAATATCTATACATTGAAGCCCCAGCCCCTGTACTCACAATGTGACTGTATTTAAAATAGGGCCTTTAAAAGATAAATTAAAATTGGTCATATAGGTGAGCCCTGATCCAATCTGACTGGTTTCGCTTTTTTTTTTTTTTGAAGTTTCACTCTTGTTGCCCAGGCTGGAGTGCAATGGTGTGATCTTGGCTCACCACAACTTCTGCCTCCTGGGTTCAAGTGATTCTCCTGCCTCAGCCTCCCCAGTAGCTGAGATTATAGGAGCGCACCACCACGCCCGGCTACTTTTGTATTTTTAGTAGAAACAGGGTTTCTCTGTGTTGGTCAGGCTGGTCTCAAGCTCTTAACCTCAGGTGGTCTTCCCACCTCAGCCTCCTAAAGTGCTGGGATTACAGGCGTGAGCTACCACGCCCGGCCTGGTTTTGCTTTAAGAAGAAGAAATTAGGGCACAGACTGGTACAGCAGGAAGACTGCATAAAGACACAGGGAAGACAGTCATCTATTAGGCTGGCGCAAAAGTAAATGCGGTTTTTGCTGCAAGCCAAGGATCAAGGCGGTGGAAGAAACCAACCCCACCGACACACTGATCTCAGACTTGCAGCCTCCAGGACTGTGAGAACATGAATTTCTGTTGTTTAAGCCTGCCAGCCTGTGGTACTTTATTATGGCAGCCCTAGCAAACTAACACAATTGTGGTAAAAGATACATATCATAAAATTGACCATTGTAACCATTTTTAAGTGTAAACTTCAGTGGCATTAAGTACATTCACACTGTTGTTGTACAATCATTGCCACCATCCAACTCCAGAACCGTTTCCTCTCTCCCAGCTGAAACTCTGCACCCATCAAACATTTCCTCCACATTTTAACTTAGTCATAAACCATATGCAGTGCAACTGTCTGCCTTCTGAGCCAAAACTACCTTTTCCCACTTGATTCCAATGCAGGTGGGGTAAACTCACACAGGGATGTGTACTAACAAGTTGATCTATACATTAGAGGGACCATGTGTGGAAATATCTGAATTACTCCATTTTTACACTGCTGATAAAGATGTACCCAGAGATTGGGTGATTTATAAAGAAAAAGAGGTTTAATGGACTCACAGTTCCACATGGTGGGGGAGGCCTCACAATCATGGTGGAAGGTAAAAAGCACATCTTACATGGCAGCAGACAATAGAAAGAATGAGAACCAAGCGTAAGAGGTTTTTCCTTGTGAAACCATCAGATCTAATGAGACTTATTCACCACCATGAGAACAATATGGGGAAAACTGCTCCCATAATTCAATTATCTCCCACTGGGTCCCTCCCACAACATGTGGGAATTAGGGGAGCTACAATTTAAGATGAAATTTGGGTGGAGACACAGCCAAAATATATCAATATCCATTAGGGACCAGCAAGTGACCCTCCTAAAGGTACTGGGGCTTGATTTAGGCTCTGATCCAGACCAAGAAGTTTCACAGTTTACTAAGTCAACTCTTCTGCTTGCAGACAAGATAAACTAGTAATTGGGATTCATCTATCCTTTCAGAAGGCTTAGTAGTCTCCAGGCAAGTGCTTTAATAAAATGAGTAATCACCTTTGCTTTAGCCATGAGGAAACAACAACAACTCAGCAGCTTAAGTAAAGGTAGGAGGGATGGGGAAGCTAATAAATTCTAATACAGCCCTGTCACAAGCTCCCAACGAGATTCTTCTCCATTACCCGCACTGCTAACAGGAGCCAACCACCCTCTGAAAAAGTGTGGGGATCTTCCAGGATTTAAAGCAAAATAAACTACGTAAGGAAACCGAGAAATCAATGGAGCTTAGACCACAGGTCATAGTAGATACAGGTTTAATGAGAACACATCTACAAAGGGACCTGTACAAGTTTGTTCACCATTTGATTGATCATTTAGCTGTGGTGAAAATTTAAAATCAGGGTTCTCCAAGCAAAAATTTATACAAACAACCTTATTCCTTCTGCCTACTGCTCTGAGGGACACCTTATCACCTAGTCTGATATGTTCTCCGTAGATTGAGTCAGGAGACACCACTTAAGCCTTAGCCACAACCAGAAAAAGTGGTTTCCTAGGATTTGCCATATCATTAAGTGCATCCCTCCAGAAAGCACTGTGAAGGCTAAAGTCCAAATAACATTGCCACTGGACATTTAAGAGCTATGTCTTCAAGGGAGGTCAGTGTCTCTAATGAGTTCCAGGCATCAACCTGAAGGTTAAACTCACAAATTTGAAGGGATTATCAAACAACAGTGTCCACAGAAAACAGCACTTGCTGAATGTCATTCACAAGCTTCTCCTTCAACCATAATTCTCAGCTAAATCGCCCAACCTTGGATTTGGATTCCTTGTAGAAGCTAACTTTAGTAAGATTTCCAGGGTTAAAATGGTTTGAATTTGAATGACTTCTGCCAATTTTGTGGTTGTTAAGTAGCAGTGTTCAAATTGGCAATAGGTGAAAAACTGATCATTGAAAAGACAGCGAAATGTAAAAGAAACTACATAATAGACCTAATTATAAGCTTCTTTTATTATTTTACCCTATATATCCCTATATTCATGGTAAAGATGAAAAGACCAGGGAAAACAACCCAGACAAAGCAGGCTGTGAAAAAGATAAAACCCAGATAAAAGAGACTATGAAAAATAAATCCAAGAAGGGGAAATTTGTGGATTGGCTCTGTGTATTGATATTCAAAATTCTCCTGTGTTCAGACCCATTTACTCACCACCTCATAATTACAAGGATTCCTCTGATAGTGTGTAATGTTGTCCTTCACTTGTTTGTTTATAATATGTGTCATTTCAACAACTTTGTTATTTTGCAAGTTTGCCTGTAGGTCATTGAATCTGAGCTCTAGTTTTAAAATACTCAATCGTGGGCAAGTTTCTCAACCTTTGTGAGAATAGTAATAATTAAAAATATCTATCCTTCATTCAGATTTATAATGGAGCCAGGCCTGGGCCAAGGGTCAAACACAGATCATCTCAATTGATCCTTTGACAAACCTTTGAGGAGTGCGCCAATATTACTTTCAATTTGCTAATGAGGAAATTGATACTTGAAGAGGTAAGTAACTTGCTCATGGTCAAATGAATAGCTGGTAAGTAGAGTTGGTGTCTCCACCCAAACAGTCCAACTATCTTATTTTACTTCTTAGTTATCTCAACTATAAAATACGGGTAAAAATACTCAATGTATAGGGTTGTTGTAAAATTTAAATGATTACTTACGTAATCAGTTCCACAGAGGCTGGTACATAGCAGGAACTCAAGAAGTATTAGATTATTAATACCGTTCACCCTCCTACAGTGGCCAAAATTGTCACAATGCCCATAACCATCAAATAAGCTCTACCAACATGTACTTAATGGAAGTATGCCAAATCACACTTTTAGATAGTGATGGTGGTAACTGAAATTTATACCAACAAAACTCAATTTAAAATATTGTTACAGGCAGCTGGGCACGGTGGCTCATGCCTATAATCCCAGCACTTTGGGAGGCCGAGGTGGATGGATCATGAGGTCAGGAGATCAAGACCATCCTGACTAACACAGTGAAACCCTGTCTCTACTAAAAATACAAAAAAAAAAAAAAAAAAAATTAGCCAGGCATGGTGGCACATGCCTGCAGTCCCAGCTACTTGAGAGGCTGAGGCAGAAGAATCACTTGAACCCAGGAAGCAGAGGTTGCAGTGAGCGGAGATCATGCCACTGCATTCCAGCCTGGGCGACAGAGGGAAACTCTGTCAAAAAAAAAAAAAAAAAAAATTGTTGCATTCTAAAAACATTAATAAGGATCTCTCAGCAATAAAATATAAGTGTAGTGACGGTAAAACTTGCGTGGTACTATATGCATTGGTGTACTACTTATGCTATATGCTTCTATGGTGATAATATAGCTCCAGTCCTCATTCTTGTCTTCCCTTCCTGGAAAACTCCTATTTGTTCTTCAAGTTCCCACTCAAATGCTTCTTCCTCTGGGAAGTCTTCTCTTATACCCACAGGAGGAGGGAGCTGCCTGCTCCTCTGTTCTACTACAAAATTGCACTGGATGGTAGCCTAGAACAGGAACCACATCCTAGAATATATTTGATACCCAGGTCCAACACAGAGCCTGATACAAAGAAGGTATACAGCCTTTGTTTATTTAATGAAGGAGCACTTTCAACTTGCTGATTTTGAATTTTTAATAATCTGAATATCTAAGATTGTATAGAGTAGGGTTTAATGTGTACGTATTGCAAAGTCCTTCAACACTCATTAGACTTTTCATATTAGAGTAAGTGACATGGCTTCCTAGCGTGATAAGAGTGAGGGTCAGGCAAGCAAAGCAGGGCTCCTCCAACTCACCTTTCCTAGTTTCCATATTCACATTCTTGGGTCCGAGCCCAATTATTGCCTTCACAAAGCCCTGTCTAGGGTTCCCAGTTGTGCTGGGGTTACAGGCATCAACCGGTATTTCATAGGCAAGAGAAAAGATGCAGGTGAAAAACATGAGCTTGAACAGCAAAGTTCAACTGGGGCACCATTGGAGGCATTGGGGTAGGCTCTCTCTTTAACCTAAATGGAGTTTTACAAGATTTCACTAGCAGAACAGCTCCTGCCCATGGTGGCATGTGGAAAGCAAAATCCTAATATCCCTTGTTGCTCCAATCACTGCCTTCATGTTGTGGAAAGAGAGCAGCTTCAGAGTGACACTTGTCTGTTCCCTGGTTCTACCACATGCTGTGAGACTGTAAGTGATTGAGTGAACTCATCTGACCCTCTGTAAAATGGGTATAATAATACCTCTCAAAGTTGTGAGGTTTATATGAAATACCAGGTGTTAAGTACTTTTTGTAGAACCGAAGACTGAATATGCTGAATGTGCTCAATAAATATCAACTCCCTTGTTGACTTCCTTCCCCCTTCACTTTTTCCACTGAAGTAATCTAACTCATGGTCTGACATCATGGATCAGCTGACTGGCAATCAATACATCACGTTCTCAATTTGCCTCAACGTCCAGTAAACTAATCAAACGATAATGATGATGTTTTGGGCTGAACAGGTAGAGTTGGGAGACACTCTTCTGCTACCCATTTAGTCAAAAATGCAAGATGGCGGATCCATATAATGCAAAATGGTGGATCCATGAAAGAACTTCTGAGTTCCCAAAATATCACAGCAGTGCAACATGTGGATCATTAGAATTCTCCTCATGTATTATGGTGCTAATTTAAGCAGAAATTGCCCTTACTTATTCTGATTTCCAAAGTGTTGGCATTCTCATTTAAGCTGCTGTTCTTGGACTCAGAAAATGGATTTGAGTTTGGCTGACTGAGAAAAGGAATTGCAAATGCTTGGTAGAACTTTCTTCTCTCATCCTCTCAACACTGAGAAACTCAAAAAGAGAAAGAAAGGATATGGTAGGTTTTCATTCTATTCTCGCTCAACTATTTCTTAGACTGTCTCTTGAATGGAAGCATGGGAAGGACAAGACCCTCCCGTGACCCTCGGCAGTATTGCCAAACCTCCTGGCTGAGTGAGCCTCTGCATCTTGGCCTCTTGCCTTTCCAAGTTTTTGCTCAAATTGCACTTTTTATATTCATGCTGCTCTCTCTTAAGTAATGGCTTGAGAAACAATGTGCTGTGAAAATCAAAATTTTGATGATAGAAAAGAGGTATATGAAGAGAAATAAAACCATCTCCCACTCCTCAGTGAGTCTGAGTATCTAATAACACCCCAGAAGTCAAACAGCTGTGTTTTCCAGCAAGATGCAAGAGTCCTGATGTACACCTGTTCCCAGTGCCAGAAGTCACTTTCACTGTTGCAGACGTGCCCTTTGGAGGTCATAATCTTTCCCCAGCATGAGAAGTATGAAAATCCTTCATCTGCCCTTTGTAAAGCAAGTCTAAACAAATTCACCCTTCAAAAAGTACATTTGGTTTCAAGGCAGAAATAAGACCAAGGGAGGGGATGGAGGGAGACAGAGTCCGTATTGGGAAGCTTCCTGGATGGGGCAAACTATCAAACATTAGGAATCTCGTTGCCCCCGCTGCTGAGGCCACCAAAAGAAGTGAAATGGCAACAGTCACATGGCCTCCTGTTAAATGATTGGAACAACACATTTGCATTCTCACATAGACTATATTTCACGTCGCTCTTGGTGTTCTGCACTGTTAAGGTCAATCTCTTGCAAAGCAGTCAAAGTCTATCTTCTGACTTCACCCACCAGTGTCCCAATATTCCTTCTTGCCGCCATCTTGCTCTTTGACAGGGCCCCCTGTGGTGCTCTCAGGTGGTCATCAGGCATGGACCTGATGAGGCATAGACTGGCCGTTATGCTGTTCCTCTTCTGTGTTTCTATAGAAATTTTATGTGTGTATATTTGTGTAAGGAAACTGATCCCATTGCTACAATTACAGCTTTCTTTCATGTATTGCACTAGCCTGCAAGTTCCCTAAG